>NC_048410.1:24366851-24461447 GCF_013103735.1 Etheostoma cragini
CCCCCCCCCCCCCCCCCCCTCGCATTGACACATTATCTGTTTTGTGCTGTGTGAAAAAAAACACTTTCACATTTTCATTCAAAATGCAAAACCACAAGTGTCATTTCACGCCACTGGTACGGTACAGAAGATCATCAAAATCAGCTGCTAAATTAGAACATCCGCATGTCAAAGAGTGGAATAATTTGTGTGTGTGTGTGTGTGTGTGTGTGTGTGACAGGTTACAGCAGCTGAAGCAGGAAACATTTCAGACTCAGCTCTTTGCTCGTAGGCCACAAAATCACAAAAAAAATATACATCTCTGGAGAAATAACGGGAGTGTGGAATGAAAGCTATGTACACAAGGCCTTGGGAGGTCGGAGCGGGTGATCACACCTCTGTCAGCGAGCACGGATCTGGAACATCTGGACCTCCACCTGTTCTGTTTTCTCCAAAATGCAGTTTTTGCTAGTGGATCACTTTCCTAACACACAGTGGACGCAGATTGTGTAAAATGATCGCTTGTTTTCTTGTGACAAGAAATTTGCCTCTCTGGTGTTTGGCAGATAAATCCGATCTGGTCCAAGCCCTGGGTTTAATGTCGTTGGGTATGCGTTTGCCTAGAATCTGGTGATGAAAATACCAGTGTAAGGTAAGACGGCGTTTCTGCGTGGTTATGGCTGGTTTTAGGAGAAGAGCAACAGTTTGTCAGGCCACATGGTCAATGAGTATTATCTACCTTTTAAGAAAGCCACTAGGACAGCACTAGAATTTGATGGAACTAACCATAAAGCCCAGTTCAGACTAAAGATTTGTGTCGAAACAATACTGTTAGTAGGGAAAAGTTTCAACTCCAGCCAGCTGATGGTGTCATTGTGATTCAGCTGTTCTAGTTGACGAGGCGGGTTTTAGAATTTAAGATACGTCACTTATTTCAACAGCCAAGAGAGAAGTCAGCTGTAGACAAAAATAAAATGACCCATTCTCCATTTTATTTTTATGTTACAAAGAGCTTGTTCAAAATGGCTTTGAGTTGTAGACGGAGCCTCAACGGCTATAACAATTTGGAGTGGACGGCTTAGTTACGTCTCTGCAATTGCGCACGCATTGTGGTGGCAGAAAAAACGCCGAAACAATAGTGAATGTACTGTTTATCACAATACATCCATGTTTTTTCATGGACAACTTTCTTATAAAACATCCATGGGGATAGATAGCTAGTTTCTTAGCTAGATTGATTTCTCCACCATGTTTTAATGCTACGTTGGTTACAGAAAATGAGCCAAACAGACGCCTGGTAACCGAGACTGATTAGCTAGCTAGCTAATTAGCCACGTTAGCTTCTCCGTCTTCGGAGTAACTACCTCCACTCTCCTACCAGTGAGGTAGGAGGACACTGAGTTGTTAGCTAGGTAGGGACCAGGTTGGGCGATACGTTTGAATGTTTTCAACCAGTCACCATGAGATAGAGAGTGACTGAAGAGAGGGAGCAACAAAGCGGCGTTGGAACAAAGCCGTGAGTCGGAGAAATAAAACATGTTTTCGCTGATTCATCCCTATTGACATTTGTAGCAAGCATTGCACTAACACTATCCAAATTCATATTTAGACGTAACTAATTATTTATCAAGCTACAAAAAAGCCTTAAAGCGGGAAGTTGGACGGAGGTGCAAGGAGCGGTTGCTATGGAGACAATACACGGTCTTGTGTCGTCGCATTGGTAGGAACTGGCAGGTTCTTGCGCTGTTGACCGGCTCATTGCCTATCTTTGTCTGATATGGGCTTTACACCACTAAACTGTCTTTACTATGCATATGTAGAATACCTTTTATTCATTTATTAGTGCAATACATCACATAGTTGTACTAAATATTCTGCAGGAAATTATTCATCCTGATTTTAAATATATAAAAACTCTATTCATTACCCTGTTTTTATCTGTGTTTTTAAAAGGAGCCAGGCCCGTAATTTTATTGAGGAATTTATTGTAACACAACGGATGTTTTGGGCCGTGCCCTCACTGAGGAAGGACGCCCTATATCCATGACGCTCACCTTCCGGGATTGTTCAGGTGCCGCCGGAAATTCCGCCGGATGTCTTTCATTTTGGACGGATGTCCGTTACCTTCCTCTTACTTTGTGTTGGCGTTCTAACCTCTGGTGGATTTCTGAGGACTATGGTTAACTGCTCCTCACATCTCTGCAGGGTAAATCCAGGCAGCTAGCTAGACTATCTGTCCAAACTGAGTGTTCTGTTGTACGACTAAAACTACTATTTAACGTACACATGCTCCACCAAAACCAGTTCCTTTTCCAGAGGCACCGTGGCTCCGTCCGGCGTTTATCACCGCCCAAGACGATTGTGATTGGTTTAAAGAAATGCCAATTAACCAGAGCACAATTTTGCTGTGTGGATTTGCCAGACCTTCCTCCGCAGCGCTGTGGAGGTCTGGCTATCTGAGACTAGCTGTCCTAGCTGCGGTCATTATGACGATTCACTTTTAGGATCCAGCACCCAGCCTTCAGAGCTTTCAAAGTATTATTTATTGTCTAACTTGGTGATGACCGCCATATAGCATACATTTAAAGTATAAGGTTGTCAATGTTCTATAAATGTTTTATTGTCCACAAATCCAAAGATGACGCAATTTGTGTTTTATTCTGCAGCTAAATATAGTCCCCAGCAAGATTACTATTTCCTCGGGCTGGAGTAACGTTTGCTAAAAACAACAGTGGCCAGCTGTTTTAGGATATTACTGAGTGCTATCCATTTAAATAACACACATTTCTTTAAAGGGTAATGTCTGGAGTAGAAATAAATCGGCCACGTGCAGGGTAGGGAAATATGCTAGTATTGAGAGACAGTCTAAACTATCTTTCTGGTTTTGGTCATTTCATAGAAAATCCCTCCATCATTCCACATTGTTGTCAAATTAATGAAGTGAGGAAAGAAAGCAAAATATGGTAAAAGCAAAACCCACCTTTCACTTTTATCAAGTTTAAGCTGCAATTTAAAGGTCCCATGGCATGCCAATTTCACTTTATGAGGTATTTTAACATTAAAATGAGTTCCCACTGGCTGCCTATGAAATGGTGATAGGTGTAAACCGAGCCCTGGGTATCCTGCTCTGCCTTTGAGAAAATGAAAGCTCAGATGGGACGATCTTGTGAGGTCATAGGGGGAAAGGTTACTTCCCCTTTCTCTGCTTTGTCCGCCCATAGAATTTGGCCCACCCATGAGAGAGAGACATCATGGCTTTCAAACAAGCAAAGTGGCAGTTGGTTATGCCCCCCCTCCTCCTCAAAAGCTACAGACTCAGAAATGGCACATACTAAGGAAAGCTCATTGTAGGACTGGCTCTAGTGGCTGTAATTGTGCACCAAGGCTGACTTTTGGGAAAGAAACATCAGGTTTGGTATTAGGGGACCACTTAAGTCTATATAAAAGAGACTTCAGATACAGTGTTAGGGGACCACTAAGGTCTATATAAAGAGACTTCAGATACAGTGTTAGGGGACCACTAAGGTCTATATAAAAGAGACTTCAGATACAGTATTAGGGGCCCACTAAGGTCTATAGAAAAGAGACTTCAGATACAGTATTAGGGGACCACTAAGGTCTATAGAAAAGAGACTTCAAATACAGTATTAGGGGCCCACTAAGGTCTATATAAAAGAGACTTCAGATACAGTATTAGGGACCCACTAAGGTCTATATAAAAGAGACTTCAGATACAGTATTAGGGGACCACTAAGGTCTATAGAAGAGAGACTTCAGATACAGTATTAGGGGCCCACTAAGGTCTACATAAAATCATCCAAAGAGCACCCTGTCATGGGACCTTTAACAATATTGTAACATAAATGATGAGGCAGCTTGTGGTTCATTTTCATAAAAATAAAGAAAGCCATTAATATAAGACAAATTAATATATAATTACTGTCTTTTGTGAAATTTAGCCACACCTGAGCATTATGTGTTGTAAACATTGTTTGCCTACATGGGAGATGGTACAGGCAGTGTAGATGGTGGATGAGTTCCTAATGTCAGTGAAGTCACCAGTGGAATGAAAAAGGGCGTTTCTCAACAAACTCCTGCTCATCATAACCAACCGACCATATTAAATGTAGCAGCTTGCTGTCATTCATCCGAAATACATTACAGTTATGGTGGTCAAAGCACTGGCTTTAGGCTTCTAGTCTGCAAATTAGAAAAACTTGTAATGGGAAAATTATTCACATTTTTCCCTTTTGCACCATGTGCAGTTATTAAAGATGTAGCCTACTATACTGTCAGGTTATAAACCTAAAGAGAATTTTGAAGCAGTTTCTTTTCACTGTCCAGGCGACACACTGTAAGTGCAAATAAAATGAATGGATTTTAACGTTTGAAAAATCTTAACCCACTGCAGTGAGACCAGTCAAATCTGACTGGACTAACAATAAGAACCCAAAGACGGTTTTAAACCCCGTTTCAGATTTCTCAAAACTAACCAACATGTTGCATAGAGCTTGTTGTTTTTGAGTCTGCTGTCCCAATGCAGATCATACAGATTCAACCCTGTAATCACACACACACACACGCACAAACACACACACACAAACACACACACACACACACACACACACACACACACACACACACACAGGTACAGGCCTCGGTGTTCTCTATCCGTGCTCTTCTGTCAGAATGAATTTTATGATGAAAAAAAACCTTTAAAAACATGATTTTCAAAAAGAATGGCAATTACATGTCGTTGCATCACCTGGTTGTAGTTTGTCAAATGTTTGAAATTTAAAATCACTACCGGTGGTGTGTTGGATGTGTGTATTTGTGTGTGAGTTCAGGTGACGTAGCAGCATACAAGAACGCAGAGGGCCGAGGGAGTCCGCTTCCAGATAGATGGCTGTGAATCAGCTGCGAGTACCGGAGCACTATCGGCGCGCTGGAAATCAACCGCCAAAAAGGACATGTACAAAAATCACAAAGTTATTATGATAAGGATATATTTATATATGTATACATACAGTATTTCCATATATTAAAAAGCATATTATGAATTTTACAAAGAAATAATAATAAAACTTCACAGTAGCAGTCATTACACCACCTTAAGTATTCTAACATGGGCGTGACTCGCTAATAAAGAGGGAGTGTGACAAGAAAACAAGGAAGAAAACAGAAATTGAATAGTAGGATTGAGCATCTAGAACCGGTTCCACCTTGGAAAAAAAAATCACGATTCCAATGGAATTGTTTTTTCATGTGTTTAGAAAATTGTTTTGCAAATTTCCGAACTTTTGAATCTAATCATCGCTTCCAAATTTAACAGACGCAAGTTTTGGTTTCCGTAGCGACCTCGTACTTCCAGGCGCTTGTTGAAGCCATGGAGCACAGTAAGCAACACCCTAGTGTGGCTTTCCAGTTATGAAACTGTACTTCACCATAGAACAAAATCAAATGTTCCTCTCATCTGGGAAATATTGCTGTGTTCTATTAATTTATCTGAGTCGGAGTTCTGACTAGAAAGACAGACGTTGCCTAGCAACACACACCAACACGTCCCCTTTCCTCGGATTTAAGAGCTCGGTACTCAGACAAGCTTGTAGACACCGAGCAAGAATTCCGATATCCGTGGTCCGAGTCGGATCGTTGAGGATAATAGAAAGCAGCATGAGCCTGTGACCTGCTTCAACTCAACCCTCAAAGAATTGAAGTTGATAAGAACCGGAATTGGAAGGAGAATCGCAATTGGAATCAGAACTGTTCACATCAACGATGCCCGACCCTACTGAACGATAAGAGGAAACTACTCACTAAAAACAAGCGCTACTTGTCTGTGGCAATAGGTTCCAAGATCTCGGTTGTTGTGATACATGAGTGGTAATATCAGTAGGATATGTGAGCAGGGCGGAGGAGGTCACGCTGAGCTGTAGTCAAACAGCTTTTTGTCACTGAGGCGGAGATTCGGTGCCTTCCTCTGCCCACTGTCTTTAAATCAACTGGTAGCTGGCAGGCAGAACAATGTCCTTCACAGAAGCAGTTGATTCAATAAGGGCCAAAGCCATGGAATGTCGAAAAAAATAAAATAATTCAAAACTTGAGTGGAGAAAAGCCAAGTGAGTCAGCTTTAGTATAGGCAGTAACACTGACATTGTATAGTGCAAACAAGAAAAGACAGAAGAGTGTTTCTCGTTGCCTACCGACCGAGGCCGTCGTCAAACTTAAAAACGCAGGTGCAATCCCTTCAGTAGGAGAACATTAAGACATAAAATGGCGAAAAAAATAAATATCAAAAACTTTTTATCAGTGTAAAAAAGTAATCAGGTTATTCGTTTTAACCAAGAGTCTGGCAAAAAGGCCTCAAAAAGTCTTGTTCACAAGAGTTCCTTGACGTTTTACAAAGGTAAGGGGCTCCTTTCTGGCGCTCCGAGAGACCCCAGACGCCCTCTGCTCCGCTAAGCTCCAAGCCCCCTGAAGGGCTCCTCTCACACCAGGGACTCCATGCTCTCTGCCTGGTCAGACTGGTCGGACATGGACGCCATGGTCCCATTACTGTCCCCGACCAGGGTGCACGAGCTGTTGTCCTTTGAGCTGACGAGGCTGAGCAGAGATGTGTATAGGTACTGGTACTGGTCCTGGGAGGCCATCAGTGACAGACAGAGGGAAGGGAGAGAGAGAGAGAGAGAGGGGGGGGGGGGTTCAGGTCAGAACTAAATACTATATGATAGAGATAGACCTGTTATTGGTCTGTTTTGTTGCAGATTATCTGTATCGGCGTTTTATATGCCTGGTAACTTTTTTTAATTTTTATTTAACCTTTATTTAACCAGGAAAGTCCCGTTGAGGTTAAAAAACTCTTTTTCAAGGGAGTCCTGGCCAAGAGGCAGACAAAAACACAATCAATTACATTTATAAAAGTTATACAACACAGATAGTTAAAAACATTTACAATGTAAACAGGTCATTTCAGGTTCTCCCAATCTGGATTTAAAAGCATTTAAGGAAATAAGTTCAGATAATTTCAAGTCTTTTGCAAAGAGTTCCATGCAGAAGGAGCGGAGTAGACAAAAGCCCTTAAAACTGATAAAGTTAATGAATTAAGAAGTGTTCTACTTTGGCTCGAGCACAGCTCTGTGTCGGTCCCTCTGCTTTGGTTTCACCCACCTCTGAGTTGGACTTAATGTCCCCCCCACAAAACCATCTGACTATATATTTTTGTTTTTAATGTAAATGCATATTTGTTGCAAATATCGGTTATTAATTTCATTATCTACTATGAATCGGTATCGGTTTCAGCCTCATAAACCAGTACCGCGATCCCTACTGTATGACAACCGAGCCATATCCTGTAGTTCAGCGGTGTTAAACTTGATTTCCCTACAGGCCACACTGGAAATGAGATTAACAATGAGACATGTTTAGTTTATTGACATGCTTTTATTTAAGGTAACAAGACAAAGATCTTTGACTGTTTTACTACATGTCCCATGTAGCTTTCTCATTTACAGTTTGGTCAACATAATACCCTTAAAAGGTCAGGAATTTCTAAGTCTGAAAGTCGGCAAATCTGTAAAATTCTGACTTGAATATCACTTAATTACAGTGTGAAAAACAGTTTCCTGTCTTTTTGGTTCGATGCATAACTAGTCACCAGCGGCCTCCCGATACGAGATCATCAAGCAATTATTCTACGAATTTCAGGACATGCTGCTTAAACATCCAATTGGACACTTTTGAGTCTAAGGACCTCCTTCTCAGGGAAGTCCTTTGTTGACGTAATATTGCTCCGCTCCGTTTTACCTGATTTTGCAGCTTCTCAGCAAACTGCCTAAGGCTTTGGCCTGGTACAGTCTCTGAATCTGCAGCTTGCAACAACATATGCAGTGATGTGACTATGGAGGAGGGGGGCATGGGATTTCTCTTTGGCAGACACAAGATGTCACCTGTCAATACCACAAAGGCACACATTATATTCTTGCCCTTAATTTAACTTCAAACCTGATTTTATCACATTTTGACACAAGCAACACCTCTGATTGGTAACATGTGCTGTTATCCTGGAAATGTTAACCGCATCGCAAACCCGCAGACAGCTAGCGAGCCCCTACCATTTAAAGTCTGCGACCGTTTCTGTACACAGTCTTGTACATTTGCCTTTTTGGCCGTTTTCAACAAGTCATTCAGGGCTTGTTAAAAACGTGGCTGTATGAGCTACGTCTCCATAGTCGGCGTGTTGGCTACAGTAGATGGCGGTCGGCACGCCTCCAGTTTGGAGAAGCAGGCCCGGAAGCAAAGCAATGTCCTGCTGTGGACGGGGCAGCAGCTACATTTCAGACACTGAAAAAATAATTATCAGTTTAAGTGTACTCTGTATGTATAGAATATTCACAGCTCTACCTTGCTACCGGACAGCCCTTTCCTTTGGCACTACATTTTTTCAACCGTAGAATATCCGTATTCATGGCTCATTACAAATACCTTCTTCTGACTTGGAATTATGGCTTGCGGCTATATTTGTAGTTGTATAGTTGCAGTTATTGGACTCACAATGTCTGTGAAGACTCCGGGCCTCATTAGGTTGATCATCTTGGCCACTTGGTAGACATCAGCGGCCCCCTCGCTCTCCAGTTGCTCAGACAGGGTGGTGAGGGCACATAGCGTGCCGGCGGACACTGTTCCCAACCTGCCATACACACACACACACACACACACACACACACACACACACACACACACAAAGCCAGGGTCTGGGGTTAGCATGCACATTAATACCAGGAAAGCGCTTATAGTATGTTTCTCTGCTGGTTCCTCAACATATTGTTGATTTTGCTCTTTTGACCGCTGAAGCAGTAATCAAAATGAAATATCTCTTCATTGTAAAGCTGACAAATAAAAAAGAAAACTAAATGTACTGTTTTGGGCACATTTGTAGTCAACATTCAATGTAGCTACATTTGATGTCAGCCAAGCTATTTTTTTTTACATCATCATCAGCAGCATTTGGTGCCTTTTTACGGAAGAGGATTAGGGCCACATGTTTTATTTGAGTTCTGAGTTTAAAGCCAGAATTCTGAGAAAAAGAGTCAGTGTGGTGATTAAAGGCAGCATTCTGACTTAAATCAAAAGTGAGAAACAATTATTTTTTTTACTTTAATCTCAGAAATATTACAACATCCATTTCTAAGCCAAGGACCCCTTAACTGAAGACGGAGCATGGACCTCCTGCTACTTATATAGTATGAAATGAACTGGACTTACAATAACGTGCAGGACGGCCTAAAGCCTACATACCTTTTTTTGCATGGAATACTAAGCTATTGAACAAGACTAATAATTTGTTGGCATGATTTATGAATCGTGTTTTAATGTTACAAATACAGTGAATGTATCTGTGGATGGATACCTTAGTGACTGCCCTACCTGCAGGCCAGTAAGCCGGTCATCACCGGGGGTTTAATATGTGGGATCCCATCATACCCATATCTTCCCCGCACAAACCTTCTTAGGAGCCCTCCACAAAGTTCAGGTTCTTTTCTAAGACTTTCTCATTTTTCAACAATGAACAATAATTTGGCGCCCCCCTGCCTTGACTTTGAGGACCCCCCCCTGATTTATAGCACATGAATCCACCTGAGGATGACAGCGCAGCGCGGCGTCAGGCTCCCTTGGGGAACGTCCCAGTGTAACGGCTCTCCTCCTCCATTAGCAGCCCTGTCAGGGGCGCAGCACCAACCGCTGCTAACAACCACGCCTGGCTGGATAATGAGCGCGCAAACAATTAGGACCAGCCTCCAACTGACAGCCGCTGCGCTGGTGCTAGCCGGCTACGCCATGGCAACCAGATGAAGTGCTCAATTAGTCACTCTTCTTCTCGAGGATGCGACAAGCAGTCTTCATTATTCTAATGAATAAACATGAGGCAAGCTGCTGGATCAGTGTTGTTCAGGAACACTAACGCGTGTCGATACTAAAGACACTTTCATTACGTTTAATTGGCAGTTTTCCTTGGGTACCTGTTGGGGGAGTGAGGGGGTTGGAGGTGCTGTCACTTGTTGTATAAAAAGTTAAACAATATGTGTCTTTCCCCACTGTTCTCTACTGGCAGGATAGTCAGGCTGCCAGGGGCTCTATGGGCCTGTTTGGGCCTATACGCTTTTTGTTCACTTCCTTCTATGTTCACAAAAACATCTTGATTTCTTGATATACATACAGTATATTTATATATTCAGAAATCATCACAACCACATGCTAGATAAGACCTATGAGACATCATTAATAGTTGAGCAGTTGCATATTTTTGTATTCCCAACTTGTATATATTTCAAATATTTGTTCTTGTATTGAATCCTATTCTTATTTCATGCATATTGTATGTATGTATATTGTATCCTAGGATTTCATTCATAAATATATTCTGTGCTGCATGACTGACAATATCTATCTATCTATCTATCTATCCATTTATCCATCTATCTATCTATCCATCCATCTATCTATCCATCCATCTATCTATCCATCTATCCATCTATCCATCTATCTATCTATCTCCGTCCCATGGTGTTGTTTGTAGTTATTTGTCGCTGTTAGTGTTTTCTTGACTGTATAAAAATAAAAATGTTATCCCAAAAAACAAGACACACACACACACACATATATATATCTATATCTATATCTATATATATATATATAGATATATCTATATATATCTATATATATAAATATATATATTAAGCTGGGAGTCGATGCTTCAGAGCCAGTAAATATTGGGGATGACGGACCCAATGACCTAGTGTTATCTACTGTAACCTTTCACTAAGCTTTCCTAATTTCACACGGTATCATTTCCTGTACCTACTTCATACGAGTCATAATAGTTATCTACTTCATTCGAGTCATAATAATAAATCAAATGTATGACTGACTCATCGTGGACGATGGTCGGTCCGTCGCGGGTGGCCGCCTCCTCTTTGATGACGTTGATGAGCTCGAAGGTGCTGCTGATGGGGGCGTCGGGTTTCGGCCACTTAGGGCACTGAAAGTGCCGAACCTCTAAAACATAGTCATCCTGGAGAGAGAGAGAGAGAGAGAGGGAGAGAGAGAGCGAGAGAGAAAATATGAAAACAGAGTTTTTAAGCAATATGCAATATGAAGAAATTAGATTCTTATAACAATGTAAAGACATAGGAGAATGTAACGGTGGTCTCTCAATTTTCAATTTTTTAATGTGTTTTTCACTGTGTTGCCACAGCATAAGAACAAAAATACATATAAACAACAATGAGGAGAAGATACTGTACGTCAGATATAACATTACAAGTGAACAGGATGCTTATGATATGAATTCAGATAATAAACAAATTATGTGCATGTTCCTCAAAGGGTACGTTGAAACGATAATATAAAATAATCTGAATATTAAAAATGATAATGTACTGCATTCTCTACTTATTTTGCCATATATTGTGGCAGAAGAAGGTAAGACTCTCTCCCTCTCTCTCTCTCTCTCAAAATCAAATTGCTTTTTTACGAATAATGTCAGAGAAACAAAATTGCCAAAGCATTAACAATAATAAAATTAAATAATAATTAAATGAGAAAAAATGCATACATACAATTCATTGAATAAACTAAAATATACAATATACATTTACAAACAAAGAAACATAAAGAAAACAATGAAATCATGTAGAAAAAAGTATGTGTGTGTGTGTGTGTGTGTGTCTGCATATTTATTTAGGGTCAATAAAAAACTGTATACATACTTTGTACCAGTAAAGTAATTAATCGTAAGTGTCTCTCTCTCCCTCTCTCTCTCTTACACACACACACACACACACACACATACACACACACACACACACACACACACAATCTTTCTCTCTCTCTCTTACAAACAAACACACACACACACACACAAAGACACACACACACACACACACAAACACACAAAAACACAAAAACACACAATCTCTCTCTGTCTCCCTGAATTACCTGCGTTGCTTCCAGGATGAAGTCGTGGATGTTGATCTGCTCCTCATTGGACAGACAGAGCCGGTCATTACTGAGGAGAGTGACAGTGAACGCCTCACAGTTCATGGCCTCCTCCCGACTGGGCCAGTACACAAACTCATCCTCTGCCTGCACAAGAGAGCACAGAGAGCGTTTCACTACTGGGTTCATTCATTCACTTACTTCACGTAACGTTGTGTCACAGGATACAGTATCACTGTAATACTGTATATCCTGTGTAAAGTACACAGTGTATTCTAATACCCTACATGTGTTTTGTGTGCAGAAATCTTAGCGTGTAAAGTACGCTTGTAACTAAAGCTGTCAGGTGAATGTAGTTGAGTAAAAATTTGAATATTTCTCCTTGAAATGTAGCGGCGTAGTAGTAGAACGTGGCATGAAAAGAAAAGACTCAAGTAAAGTAAAAGTATCATGACATTTATACTTAAGTACGTTACTTGAGTAAACGTACTCAGTTACATTCCACCACTGCCAGTGAGTCACTGAATCTGCAGTAGTTGGATGTTCTGCCGTTCCTGCAGAATCTATGTCCTATGGCTGATGTTGCAACACATTCTCCCTGCCCATCGCCTTTGGTGTTTGTTGTTGGCGTGTCATATCATGACGCTGTGGATCGGGACATAGGTTTAACTGACATGCAGCACAAGAACGGGACTGGAAAAGATGTTGGGTGGGGTGTAAAATGTACGTTTCAGTGACAAGAATGGGACACGAACCCCGGTCTCCAGGGGTGAAAGCCCTGTGTTAGACCCAGCCACCCCTCCAACCAACCATCTTATGCAGATTTTCGGCCTTTCATACTACTCTCCACCGTTGTCTCTCTTAACACTACCTGATCTTACAGCGTGGCGGTCGAGCTGCTGCTCTTCCTGGTGCGTAACCATTCAGACTCTTAAGGTTTTTGCGTTGGTATCTGACGCTTAGAAACAATTACCAAGCGTCAGGATTTAATGAGTTGGGAGTGAGAACGAGTTAGATGTTGCAATCGAGGGAAACCTATGATAAAGATTAACAGAATACCATGGGTAATGTTGAACTCAGCTGTGACCCAAGCTTTCAATTACAGAGTTGTTAATAAGTGACCTAATGTTCCAGTTAGTTAAAGTGCACCCATTGACCTACCATATGACCGGCAATTTGCAAAGCATCATTACACAGGCTGTATGTCTGGTTTACAACTAATGAAAGCTTCTTGTAAAAATCCACATCCTTTTACTATAGGTAGGTATTTACTTATATGAAAGACTTTGTGGTGTGTATCACTTTCCATTGTCACATTTTATGGGAACATACAGCACATGGTTAATTGTCGGCCTATCAGAATGTTTCTGCCTGTGGTCTAGCCCTCTGGCAAATGTCTTTTTTGTGAAACGTGCCCCGGAGGGGACCAGTCACAGACTGATGGCAGCAATAACGCAGAGCTAAATAGTTTCTGTGAACAGAATCATGGACGGAATTGTGAAATGACAATTTAAAAAAATTACAAGACAGATTCCATAGAGTCCTACATTAAGACTACACTCACATTGCTATGAGTTTTGCTACAATCTCTGTGCACCCACATCTCTGTTTAAACTAACACGCCCAGATTCCAAACCAAAATGAGTCAAAAGTGTTTCCAAATGTCTTTTTGGGGCTTGGAAACACTAGAGCAGGGGGAATGAGAGAGGGAAACGCCAGAGCATGGGGAATGAGAAAGGGAAACGCCAGAGCATTGGGAATGAGAGAGGGAAACTTAGCAAAAGCCATCTTCACTGTGGAGGGTCTGGAATTTTTTTTACTTTGGCCCATGTCCACAGCATTCTGGGATGGGAAAAAAAGATGTGCTCTGGTAAGCAACGGAGCAATACTGTAAATGGACTGTACTTGTATAATATAACACTCTTCTAGTCTTAAATACTACTCAATAGTACAGGAACCATTCACACACATTCATACACTGTGGCTGAGGCTGCCATAGGTGCCACCTGCTCATCAGATAAACACTCACACACATTTACATGCAGATGGTGCAACATTAGTGTCTTACCCAAGGACACTTTGACATTGAGTTGCAGTGCCAGGGATCAAACCTTCTGATTGCCAGGCAACCGCTCTAACACTAAGCCGCAGCCACCCCACACACTGAAAGCAGGTATGTTTCTTCAGGCTTACCACAATTACAACAAATTACCCATGGTAATATTGGCTCATGAAGATGTGCGTGTGAGTGTGTGTGTGTGTGATTTATAATATTTTAAACACCAGCTTAGAGGGCAGACAATGCAGGTGTTCACATGCTTGTTAAAGTGGTGGATGGCACTAATAACTGTCATGTGTGTGTGTGTGTGTGTGTGTGTGTAAGTGTGTGTGTGTCCTACCAGTCCATGGTTGGCCGGCAGCATAACAATAATTTGTGCATTATGGTCCCAGATCATTCTCCAGAAGTCTTTAGTGGTGTGAGGCAGAGGATGCTGGGTAATGATGAACTCGTTACTCCGGTAGTAACCCTGTGAAAGACAACAACCCCAAAACCCAACCGGTCATTGGGACAGGTACAGTACATTCATTTGGGTTTAAAACTATAGTGTTAACATAACTGAGTACATGACCAGCTCGGACTCAGAGACTCATCTGCACTGTTAGGATTTGGCTTCATTTTAAAGGACTGAACTGAGCTTTGAGGGGAAATCACATTTTGTATGAAACCTGCCGTCGTAAGGAAAATACTGAACTGCTGTTAGCTGACCCAGGGGCGGGGCTAGAAGGGGGCACGGGGTGGCACATCAAGGTGAGTTCACCAGTCAAGGAGAGCACTACTCAGCCTGCTGAGTCATGTATTTTGTGATTCTGGAGGCGCTTTTCTTCAACTCTGAGAAAATGTCATCATTGAATCATCAGGGCTATCTTGGCTGAGCTTAAGACTTCAAAGTGTTAATGGAAAGCCTGTATTACATACTCTGTGATGAAGTAGAAGTCTCCATGGTTACTAGAAACCAAGACTTGATTAGTGTGATTCACAAAACTGTAAATCCTTATGTGTAATACCTTAATGGTTCTTAGTGGACTAAAAGTCAGCATATCTCGGCCTCTGATGGTTTTCTAAATCCGTCTTACCCCTGACAAATGAAAAGTACGGAAGTGCCACACAAAGCTCCTAGAGAACCCTGTTAAAGAAGCAGTCCCTGATTTTGATATAGCAACCTAAAATCTCCACATATCTCACACTTTTGAGATTTAATTCTGAGCTTTGTCTACGCTACTACGCTACGCTACTATCAACATGAGCTGGGAGAGCATTTGGGGATTTAGGCATCACTAAAACAAAAGTGTAATTTCAAACACACAGCCAAGGATACCAGCTGAGTGTTCACTCTGCAGCGTTCTAAAACCTGCCAGATTACACGAATACCACGAGACGGTGTATCATCTCCATAACAACAACTCTTTGTATCATCTCCATAACGACTCTTTGCTCTTCCGTTCTAATGCTGCGTTCCAGGCAACCCGTAACCCTTGTGTTTACAACCTTCTAGCTGTGAAAGTGCCCAGGAACGGCAGTCCACGTGAACTTTTGGTCTCACACACACATAACAATGTTGACCCCTGTTAATGCTGTACAGACGCCGGTGATTAACGGTGAGAAATAGAAATAAATAGACATATACAGGCAGCAATTACGCAAATTGGCATCAAAACATTACACAATTGTGTACTACTACAGATTATATTTATTAAATGAAGCCCAAAATATGTCGCTGACTATACATCACTAGAATCAGCTAGCGCTAGCTAACGTGGACGGTAGCTAGAAGGGTTTGTGGTGACTTTGCCTGGAACGCTACCAAGTCGTGAGTCGTGACTTGAAGTTGTAACCTACGGACTAAAAACGGTGTCTGGAACGCAGCAGAACTTCCAACTTTTAGGGTTTTTGTAGCTTGAAATATGAATGTGAACAAAGTTAGTGATAGTGAGATGCTACAGTTTTAGTTCTCTGATTCACAGCTTCATTTCAACCATCAGTTTGTAACATTGAAAATAAAATGTACTATGGATCATTTTATCTTTGATGTGTGTCCTCAGAAGTTAACGCTACGCAAGATGCAATGTGCACGTAGACGGTAGGGCACTGCAGAGAGAAACATACTCGCCATTGTCACAACGTGCTTGATTTAGACAGGCGTGGCAAACAGGCCGGTTCAGACTAGCTCTGGGTTTTAAAAGAAAGGCCTAAGGCATTGCAATTCAGTGGATTCTCTTGTTGAACAGAGAGCGCCATCTAGTGGGCCCAGAAAATAAAGACACTAGTTCACGAAGCTTCATTCGGCCATCACTAGTTCAGACTGCTGCATCTTTTCCCAGTGACGTTCTAAAATGGTTTTGTTGCGAATCTTTGGTCTGAAGTGGGCTTTAACCATGCTCTGATTCAAAACATCAGGGAGAGACAGGAAAGAGCAAGGAGTGACAGAAGAAGAAGAAGAAGTGCTGACCATGATGTAAGAGGCGTTAATGTAGTCCGTGCCTTTGATGCCGGGCAAAGGTGCTAGGCCCACCCTCGCTCGCTCCGCTGCAATCAGAGAGACAGAGACAGGGGGGGGAGGGGGAGAAAAATATAGCCATTTACCAGGTTATCAGAACAGACCAATCACAGTAAGAGGCCAATACATGTGCATTTCCTTATTATTTTGTTGGTATTAGTTGAGTGTAGACAGTTGTTGGTGATTCAGAGAAGCCAGTGACTAAATCAGGGGTCTTCACATTTGTATAGGCCAAGGAGCCCTTAATTTTAAGAGAGATGGAGCTGGGACCCCGCTGTACATTGTTAGCTTGAATATAAAACTGGACCTACAATGACATGTAGGGCAGCCTAAAGCCTTTACACATAGCTTTTTAGTATGTAGAATACTTTGTGCTAAGCTATTAAAATGATGCTGATAATTATCAGCATGATGTTATAAATCGTGTTTTAATGTTAAACACACATGTGGCCCAGTGAATCCTTAAAATGAGCTGTGTCTGTGGATGGATACCTTAGTTACTACCTCACATATCAGGGGATTCTTTTAGGCTGTGCATAAGCTGCAGAGTAGTCCATATGAAGGTTAGGTTTTGAAGGCTGATATGAAAATATTATTCTTATGCTGAAGTTGCAAACGTAGGGTTGTTCTTCACATTCCCATTGATAGGAAACTGATAGCAACACAAACCTTGAAGGGAATTTAAAAAAAATCTTTTTACCTTGTGAACCAATCTTACATGTTGTACAGTTTCCCTTAAAATTCATTCATGGGTAAAAAATGATCTCTCTGTATGAAACATCATTGACATTCAGAAATAAGAATCTCTATGTACCATTCTTCTTTAATGGAGATAAGCTCAGATGTTTTCATTGACAGTATTGGGCAAGTTACTTCCAAAATGTAATACATTATTGATTACTAGTTACTGTCATTTGGTAGGAGTGACTTAGATTACAATATTAGTGTCTCAGAATTGTGATGCTTTACACTAATTTTGCCTTACTTTTAAGTTACTTTCACCAAAATAAAACAAAAGTATGGCTTGGCTGATAGCTTGTGAATTTCACCACGGGATCAACAAAGTCTCGTCTTTACATCATAACTTACTATACTATTTTGTATTATTAATCTAAATCTGTGAACTAATTAAAGCTATTCAATAAAAACTAAAACATACAATAGCCTACTTTGAATTGTAGTGGACTAGAAGTGACCTAATAAGTAGTAGAATATTTAAATACTAAATTAAAAACCCCTTACAATTGAATCGAAGTAGAACTATGGTATAGTTACTTTCCACGGCTGATAAAATGTACTGATATTACGTGTAGCAAGCTTAAACATTAACTCACGACACGTGTCATCTGTCACACAGCGTAAACAAATCCTGAAAATGATGTCTATGTCACAGATGTATCCGTGAACGCGGTCATTTCAACCACCGAATCCAGCAACAGGATTATATTATTGCGTTACAGCAAAACGGAATACATTACTGTAATTGCGTTACTTTTGTAATGTCTTATGACTGTCACTGTTTATTGAATAGTCCCAACGGTTTCTAAATCCAGCTGATTGTATTATTTTCTGCTTTGGTTATTACTCCTGGCGAGAAGGTGTCATTTCAAACATAATAGGGTTCAAGAGTGTAACACTTACACGGCACCACGGAGGAATTCCGATTTTTCTCTTTGTTGCACTCCTTCTGAGCGTTGAAGCATTCCATGAATCTGGCGTTACACTGTGTTACCATCTAAAACACAAAAGAAGAAGAGTAGGTGGGTAAGTTACACTTTGTCAAACTTTTAAATGGCATCACAACACGTACATTATTTGCTAATACACAAGATTTGGGGAAACATGCTTCGTATTGTACCTTGGTGTCAGGATAACATTGTACACATTTGTACTATAAACTTAAAATCTTTTGTCGTGATCAAAATGTATATATCTCTTTTCATGCAGGCCTATTACATGAAAGAAATGAACTTGTCAGTGGAAAAACACACTTCTCCCTCACTGCAATTTTTCAGAATAAAGTGCATTGTGTCTGTGTGTCATTAGTCTGGATCAACGACAATTCATTTCCTAGCGGCAATTTCTGGAATAAAAGCTGAAGGTAAAACAGAAAGCAGCTCTTGCTTGGAAATCCCCAGCAAAGAGCTAAGAAAACACAGCAAACCAATCTGGCTCAAAGGGAAACAACCATAAAGGATGGGTCAAACACAGGACTTTCACCCAGGAGACCGTCCCGTTCTTCCCGTGTGTCATGGAACCGTAAACCTGTTTCTTAACTCAAGGGGCCATGTTTAATTCTTCCCTGGGCCCATCACAGAATTTTTTACAGATTTTGTAAAACTGCCTTTGATGCACTGAGCGTCTCTCTCTTCCTCCTTCTCTCCATCTGTATGCAACCTAATCCAATTAACGCATGTTACTAACTCAACTTCTTCCCTTTCCCGGAGTCTTGTGCTCTCTCCCCCCTAGTCTTGTGCTCTCTCGCCCCTCTCCTCTCTCCTCCTCTCGCTTCCTGCAGGTGTTTCTGGCTCTGGATCTGTGGTTGGAGTCACCTGCTGCCTCCATCTTCCTGCTAGACACTCTGCTACAATTCTCGATGTCTCTCTCTTTCTCTACCTCTCTCTCTCTGTCTCTGTCTGTCTTTCTCTCTCTCTCTATCTCACTCTATGTCTCTCTCTCTTTGTCTTTTTCTCTCACCCCCAACCGGTCAAGGCAGATGACCGCCCACCCTGAGCCATGGTTCTGCTCGAGGTTTCTGCCTCTTAAAGGACGTTTTTCCTTGCCTCTGCCTAATGCTTGCTCTTGGTGGGAACTGTTGGGTTTCTGTAAATAACAGCACAGAGTACGGTCTAGACTTGCTCTTTGATAAAAAGTGCAATGAGATAACTGTTTTTGTGATTTGGGGCTATATAAATCAAATTCAATTGAACTGAATTGAACCCTCATCATGCATTTGTTTTCCAGTCTAAACAGGTCCTCACAAATTGTCATACCTACACATACAGTACACATAGACACCCTCTCCCAAAACACATGTTTGTGTATAATGTATAATGACAAACTTAATGTGGAATGAATAGTGAATGTCCTCTGTCCCTTCACCTTGAACTGTTTCTCCAGATGTGTCCGCCTGCTGTGTCCGGGCGTCGTGATGCTGTGGAAGTAGCTGTGAAGCTGGTTGGCTGACACTTCCGTCTCCTTCCCCAAAATGGCTTCCATCAAGGCCTCGTGGATGAAGATGTACTGCTCCTGGATCCGCCAAATGGTGACAAAAGACAAACAAGATGTTCAGCACCTGGTATGGCAGATGGTTTGTAATGCCCAAAACCATAGAACCAAAGTGTCCATTATAACAACATATTGGGGTTTCCTTATGACTTGAAACATGCCGTGCAGCAACGTGACTGTTCTCCCTGTGAAAAAGCTTTGAAAATCACACACACACACTAAACTAAACAGTTGCAATACTGTATGCAGTTTTGTTTGAAGTAAGTCGTTATTTTCAGAGATAAAAAGAATAGAATTCAGAACACATATTGATACAGATAAGCAGAATAGAAGCTGCTGCCAGCAGAGACATAGACAGGGGGACAGGGGATATTATTAAAGTTATTACAATGCTTTGGCCAAACACAGAAGAGATGTAGTAGGTAGATTGTGTGATATGGTTCTCTAGGCCAGCTATAGCAAACACTATGTTGAGGAAAAAGATTCCATTGGTGGATCTGTTGTCTGTCTGTGTTCCTGTGTGAGGCTGAGCATGGCCATTCTGATTCCATTCACCTGCCTGTTCATTCCCCCACCTGTAAGCCATCTACTCCTGCCCCGGTATTTGACCCAGTCTCACACTCCGCTCTTTGCAGTCACAGTGTTAAGTTCTGCTCTATTTTGCTCTCTGTTTTTGCTTTCACCTCCTCTTAACTTATGCTCTGCCACGCTTCATTTGCTCGTTTGCCTCGCCCAGGATTGTCCGGTTGTTCTCAGTTTGCATCCAGATCTGCACTTGCAACCCTCCCCAGCTTCCCTTTTGAGCTCTCACTTTTGCAAAAAAACGTTTAAACCTGCTTTGTCTGCCTCGTCCAGTTCTGTTTTGAAGCGCAAACTTAACAAATATAATGACTAAGTGGGTAAAGGCAAATAAAACACCTAGAACAGTCCTATAACAATATCACAATATCCAAAATGTAAGACAATATCTAGCCTTATGTATCGATAAATTAACCAGCCCTACTGTCTTTGTCTAAATGTTGTAGCAGAACCCCTCAGAGAAAACAATGAGGCATATGCATATGTTGTTGTCCATGCTTTTATAACTCGATTGCTACACTGCAAACAAACAAAATGTCTCTCTGATGCTAGGCTTGTTGGAGATGGACTGCACCTGCGGGGGCAGGGACAAAGGTCTGTGATAAAGTTGGACAGTTTCCGGCCATTTTCTGCAGCCTTCAGGCTGAACAGGAAGTGACAGAAACACTGTGGTCCGATTCCGATTTAATAAAATGTAATCAGATATCAGCTGGGACAAAGTCTCCAGTTGTTTTAATTAAGACAGAGTAGCTCTCAAAATGCTCTATATGGGATCTGTTGCTGATTTTAATTAACAACAGACTGTAAATGATCCGTAATTCCAAATAAATAAAAAGTTTACATAAAACGTCATGTTGAGTTGATTGTGAACCAGCTGTTAAATCAGCTGAAAGGCCGGTGTTTCCCAGCATGCCCTGGGTCCGCCTGGGTCTTGCAGTTGGTGTAGAGCAACTGTGCTGTCTGCGTCTTAAACCTGGGCCACCTTGATCTCGCGAGGTCATCGTTGCCTACGTGTGCATGACGTCAGAGCAAGTCGGGATCAAGTCGGATACAAATCTACCCACTATCTGTCCCGTCTCTCTCGTCTCTCCGATGGGAGGGACAAAGACGTGAGGAAAGGAGGCCAGTGGAGGAGTCGAGGATCCAATTTAATCAACATGAAATGCAGTGAGACATACAAACCTCAGTCTGGACTAGGTAGTTGCGCTGGGTGCGTATGTGTTTGAGGAAGCCCAGTACATTGACTGTGCTCTTGTCCTTGATCTGCCGCAGCATGCTGTCTACGACAATGTACGTCCCCGTCCGTCCCACTCCAGCACTGCAACACAACACAAGCCAGAAAGATGAAAGGAATGCTACACGTACGGGAAATTAGTAGAGATGAGCGTGATCACGGAAGGCTTGTGACATGTGAATGGATTGACAATTGTTGAAAAAAATAACAGAAATAAAGTTCTTTAAAGTAGATTTTCTTCAGGGCTAAATTACATGGAATCAGATTGGTGCATTGACTCCAGTACTTAAAGATAGCGATACCAGTGATTTAGGCAGTATCGGAGCTTTTTACCATTCTTGTATCTGTATTGAAACATCTCTAGAAATGAGCATTCCAATGGATATTAAATTACTTTTAAAAACATTGACTACAGAGGTGACAGTAGAAAGCCTGTCAAGAAACGAGGGATTTAGACATCAACAAGCAATATTGCAAACACATGGGCAATCCCTTAAATGTGTTTTCCAATGACATTATTTCATTCAGTATTTCATTTACTGCTGTACACAACATACATGTACTTGCAGCAGCCATTTTTATTAGCATCTTGTGGGTGGAGACAAATTTGATAGGATAATGTCAGGGGTCTATGGATGTATCTAAATAGTGGAAAAACCTGGTTAAAAAAATAAATAGAAATGCACTTTCTGATAAATGTCTTGAACTAATTGCAAACTCACCAGCATGGCAATTTAGCAAAAGCAAAACACTAATCCATCAATGTGCAAGTCCAGATTCATATGTTCACATGATGATGATATTTACTGTATGGGTATTTTGTGGGACTGCAATCATGCAAATCATAAATATACTGTGTTTAATATATTGTATACATGTTTGGATTTGGTGTGTGTGTGTGTGTATTTAGTTTTATTTATTCATAAAAGAAGATGCATATTAATTAACATTTCTGTAAATGTGCCAGTGTGTCTTTGTGTGTGTGTGTGTGTGTGTATGTGTATGTATGTGTGTATGTATGTGCATGTGCACATGAATGGGTGTGTGTGCGTATGTGTTTGTATAATATGTGTGTGTGCATATATGTGTGTGTGTGTGTGTATGTGTGTGTATGTGTATGTATGTGTATGTATGTGTGTAGTTTGTGCATGTGCGTGTGTATGTATGTGCGTGTGCGTGTGTGTGTATATACTGTATGTATTTGTGTGTGTGTGTGTGTGTGTGTGTATGTACTGTATGTATGTGTGTGTGTGTGTGTGTGAGAAGGTGTGTCAGATGTTAGTTTGTCTAGTTATCTGTTGATTGTTACAGCAGACTATGTGAAGAGAGAGTAAACATTTGTGTGTGAACAGACGCTGCAGTTTGATCTCATCTTATCGTGTGAGTGCACAGTGGCAGATGCACAGCACTTTGGATTAGGGCCGCAGAGCAGATAAGACCAGATTTAAATAATAAACCTTGTGCAAAAAAATCCCCAAACAAGTTGAGCAAACGGCTAAACCACTCTTGACTTCACATTCTCCTAAAGAGTTCAATATAACAAACGTGTCACAGTATTGAGAACATTAGCATTGGCAACGGAACTAAATGAAAACATGTGAAGTGAAATTGTAGTGACAGGTATTAACATAGAAACGGTAAAGTATATATATATATAATAAAATAAATAATATATATGTAGTTAATATAACTACATATCATGTCAGATCCAAGATGGATAATTGGTCATTAAAGTCCACAACAAATTGTACTTTTAAAATCATGAAAATATATTTGATTCAAAACACTAATTCTTCATTGCCTGTATTTAATATTCCACTCACAGTACTTCATATTTCCTTGTGATTATCCTGTCACCTGTCACAGACTGGGTATTGTATTTCATTGATTTATTTGTGATACTGTATTTCAAATACTTATCATTAATTTGTGATACAACTGCAAATAAGCAATGACCATAAGAAAGTCCACTTTTTACTGGCGTGGTAGCCATGTTGGGGCTGAAACACATTCAAGTGATGGGATTTGTTTTTTTTACTGATCAGGACTGATCAATCCATCGAGGAAAAGAAGAAAATACAACAAAAGGAACAGAGTGTAGCTGAGCAGTGTCTACATGGGGATAAGTTGACAGCATGGCCACAGATCCAGTTAACACTTATGCTGTTCTTACAAATCCAGGACTTTAGATGTCCTGTTGCTTTAACGCAGCAGGGCAGCAGGGTGAACGTGAGTGTCTCTGTGTGCTGTGTTGGTGCATAATGAGCAGGAAGACATCTGTGTGTGCCGGTACGAAATGCTAGTAATGAGTGGTGTGTCTCCAGCCACAGCGGCGAGCAACTGTGACACGTTATTATCTATGATCACAGCGCAGATGATAGTGGAGAGCTTCGTCCTCCTTCTCCCCCCGGGGGACACAGTGAGTGCACAATTACCAGTAATTTCTCTGCCTGCCTTACTGTAAAATGCCCTTAAATACAAGCTGGCAACTATGACAGCAGGTTCAATGATGCTGCTTAGGCTACATCTACACTGTTTCCATTTTAAAGGTCCCATGGCATGAAAATGTCCCTTAATGATTTTTCTTTTTAACATTAATGAGTTCCCACAGCCTGGCTATGGTCCCCCAATGGCTAGAAATGATGATAGGTGTAAACCGAGCACTGGGTATCCTTAATGTAAATTGACTGTGTTTATATAGTGCTTCTCTAGTCTTAACGACTACTCAAAGTGCTTTTATATCATACAGGAACCATTCACCATCCACACACATTCATACACTGTGGCCGATTCTTTTGTACAAGGTGCCACCTGCTCATCAGATAAACACTCACACACATTTACACTCCGATGGCGCAACATCGGGGGCAACACCGGGTTCAGTGTCTTGCCCAAGGAGACTTCGACAGATGGGTCGATCTGGAATCTTGCTCCGCATGACTTTCAAATGAGCAAAGGGGCAGTTGGTCAAGGATACCCCACCCCCCCAACTGCCGCTTTCCTCCTCAAATGACAGACTCAGAAATGGCACATACTGATTTAAGCTCATTGTGGGACTGGCTCTAGTTGCTGTGATTCTGCACCAAGGCTGAATTTCGGGAAAGAGACTTCAGATACAGTATTAGGGGACCACTAAGGTCTATGTAAAAGAGACTTCAGATACAGTATTAGGGGACCACTAAGGTCTATGTAAAAGATACTGTAGATACAGTATTAGGGGACCACAAAGGTCTATATAAAAGAGACTTCAGATACAGTATTAAGGGACCACTAAGGTCTACATAAAAGAGACTTCAGATAAAGTATTAGGGGACCACTAAGGTCTATAATAAAAAGCATCCAAAGAGCAAGAGGAAAAAAGAGAAAACAACAATATCTTTACACAGGAGAGTTTTAGCTCCAATCCAGAACCAATCTGCGTCTACATTAACACGTCTGAAAAGACAACCCGTTGTCACTCCCAGCTTGTACAATACGGCGCTTGGTCAGTGTCTCTCACTCTGTGCTGTAAGATGACAAAGTTTTATAGAGACGGTAGGGAGTAGTGTGACAGACTGAAAACCAGTGTTGGGTGGTTGGTTACGAGGGTGGATGGTTCAAACACCCAAGGACTTTCAGCCAGGAGACCTGGGTTCATGTCCAGTTCTTGTCCCGCGCGTCACTGAAACTTACATTATGTAACCCCACCCACCATATTTTCCACAACCCAACAAAGTTAAATGTACGTTCCGACCCAGATTGTTAAAAAGTGACGGCAAGAGTCCCGGCCGTCTAAAGGAGACTATTTGCGTCATTAACAAACGCCAAAGGCACCTGACCAAGCGTCTGTTTTTGACGCGATGGGAGTTGAGAATGTGTTTGAAAAACGCATATCGGATGATACAAACTCACTGGGCATGCGCGTGCGTATATAACAAAGAAGCAGATTGTCTGAACTTACTCTGCGGTTGGAAATCATGGATGTAGGGTTGAAAGTACAGAAAATACTTTGGAGAAGAGACAAGGAAGAGCAGGGATTTCCTAGCTTGGAGCGAAGACGAGGTGGAACTGTTCCGAGAGGTATGTCAGCTACCTGTCAGGTATATTGTCAGGTCTGACTTTCCAATTGTCTCTGTTTGTGCCCATCCATGCTAAAGAGCAACCCTGGAGTTTTCAAACCAAAACGGGGGCACCGTTTTTAAATGTCTCCAAAATGGCGGAGTAGTGTGGACGCGAGGTGTGTGAACGTGACAAAAGATATTAGTTTTTGAACCAAAATGTAGTGTACAGTAGATATAGCCTTAGATATGCAGCTGTGGTGAAAGCAGATGAAAGTGTAAAAAAACACAGCGGTATCACTGTGAAGTCAATTTGTAATTTCTCCGCCAATAACACAAAGACGTGAATAAGATTGTGGCATTTCTTATGGCAGTTCAAAGAGTGTATTCTTTACAAACACACAACAGATGAAAGTGATGCTTTCGTTTTACAATAATTCCAAAAATACCTTATTATATAATCCAAGTGTACAAAATTGAAAGAAGCCAAACAGACAGACGCAGAATGCCCACACTCACTATGAACATGAGTACAATGACAACACAAAAGACACAAAGATGGATGGAGGGAAGAGTGATGAGGGAACTAGAGACATTACCTGCAGTGGACAAGCATGGGGCCCATGTCAGGCTTCTGGGCGGCTGAGGACCTGCGGACAAAGGTGAGGACGGGCAGGGTGTACTGGGGGACACCCATGTCGGGCCACTGGGTGTAGTGATACTGGAGCACCGTCCGTTCACTCTGGACCCTTGCTTTAGGGTTCCCCTTCCCACACTGGGTGGAAGAAAAGAAGGAAAGGAGAGGAGGAAGAGATGTTAGGTTGGAGAATAATTGTAAGACAAAAGAGGGTGATACAAGGGGGTGACAAAGAAAGACAATTAAGTGTAGTGCTGGGGCGATATTCTTTTGTCCCAATTCGATTATTTCACAATACATGGGAAGCTATTGGATGTGTGTTGTGATTTTCATTTATTGCGATTGGATAGTATTAAGTGCATAATGCATACAAATTTCGAAAAAAAATTGTTTTCAGTCAGACATTTATGTCATTTGTAAAGAACAACATAAGATGGATCTTCTGCATTTTCTGCTTTAGTTCTGTTTTGCCGAAAACATACAGTAGATGATGTAGTCACTGTCAGTGGTATCATATAAACAGAAATATTTGGGTGAATTAAAGGTAAAAATAACTAAATAAAAAAACATTTATTCCAGTGTAAACAATCAATAAAAAAAATCATTGCTACAAATAACCCACCGATAATTTCCAGGAACGTACTAACCCATGACACGATGGGGTAGGAGGGAGGGTCAACCATGCTCTCCTCCCTGCCTCTACAGCCACGTGGTTGTGCCAGGTGTTGTTTTTTTAAGTCTCTGTGTGTTTAGCTCTCAGTAATGTTCTGTAGCATCTACCTGAATCTCTGGTGTTTGTCCCCTGTTAGCGTTCCTGTTTTTACTTTGACGTATCATCCTTATTTAATGGTGGCTTTCAGCTGTATTGGAACCCTGCAAATTGACTGCTGAAGCAAAGCCAACATTTCCTGCTGTTGCTGCTTCATATGAAAATCTTTCCACTGGTGGAACAGGAGGATTTTTTTTATTGTGAATAAAGGTATTGGAAATAAAATTTGTTTGTCTTAACCCTCATGTTGTCCTCTGGTCAAATTGACCTGTTTTTCTATATCAATGTTCTTTTTAACTACCCAAAATAACATGATTGATTCCACACAACGCTCTTTGGCAAGTACATATATTTACTTTCAATAATTTTGGTGTGTTTTATTCAATTTTATTGCATTTGAAAAACTAATTGAAGTGGTTTCAAAATAGTATTGAGTAAAAGTTGACATAATCCAGTGTGTGATTATCCATCAACATACATTTCTTTAATTTTAGTCTAAGTAATTCCTAATTTCGGCTTTTATAACTTAAACATTAGGTATCATTTCCTATAAATGTGGTTTATTCAATAACAATGCGTCTAATCAACCAGACATGAACATAATGGGCTTTTTCTGGTCAGCAGATCAGTTTTAAATATTGCGGGGGGGGGGGGGGATAATACAAAGAGAAACAGAAATGCTTTGTATGTTCCACATGGTCAGAATCCAGGGGTTACATGAGTAATAACAAATACCTCAATGTGTGTTGGGCAGGCGACAGGCTGTTACTGTGGTTTGTGATTAGCAGAACACATCATCGAGGTTACTCTTGGCTTCACCTTGCTGTGCCACTCTTTCTCTTATTCTCACCTTTTTCACTTTGGTGTTGCTCAATGTGAAGCAGCGGACAGTGTAGCAGGCGTACACTAAACTGCTTTTCAGTGTGACCACCATGTTGCCGTACTCTTCACTGTTCTCTGATGGCCAGTACTGGTCACACTTTCTCTGTAGAACACACACACACACACACACACACACACACACACACACAAACACACAAATAAGATACAATTATTGTCAACAAATTGTGAAGGAGGTAAAGTTTGTCCATTTTACCAGTATCTTGTTGCAGGAAACCTCATTCAATTTATCATTTTACCCATTAAACAGATCAAATACCTGTTTCTATCAGCATCGCTGTCATGTTTTCACCGTGTGTGTGCGTGTGTGTGTGTGTTACCATGGCAAAATGTGATCCCGGAGGGAACTATCTAGGTTGTCAGGTGATTATATTTCTGCCTGTCTGTGGACAGATTCTTGTCACTGCGATAGCGTCACAACCGTGCAAGGAGCAGTCACAAAACTTTACAGGTGTGTATTTGAGATCAAGACAAAGGCTGAGTTTGAAGATGGTTGTGGTCCGAGCAATGGCGCCAGAAGTCAGGGGGTAGGAAGTAGGGAAGCTACTTCATGCCCCTTGTCTAATTTGGCATTGTGGCTGGTGTCATCCCATAAGAATATGGTCTCTAGTGTTTTTGTAGCGGGGTATTTTTTCCAGGGCTAAACACAACCAGAAGGGAACCAGAATGACAATAAGTAAATGAAATAATCTTGATGACCTGATTTATAAAAAACCCAGACCCTCTACCTTTTAATTCAAGAAACACTTACAGAGTAGCATGTAGCAGCTGCTTCTTTTCTATACTTACTGAGAACGGCCTACCACCTTATATACCTCCAGAGAAATGATAAATACTTTTATAAATATAATGCTCTGTCACAGTACAAGACTCGTTCAATAAATGTTCAGGGGACACTCAGATAAAAGTCTAACACAGCTTCCATAAACCTTGGACATGTTTTCATCAGCACCAAGATGGCACAGGGTCTAACCAGGAAAAGTGCAGGTGTCAGAGATAACATGATTGTTGACTTTGTGAGCCACCGAGGTTTGGGAATTGGCTCATCTAAATCAAGTTAGTGGTTAGTTACATTGGGTCTAAATGTGCTGTGGAGTGATGAGTCCATGCCACAATATGAGACAACTGTGTTATCCTCAAACATCACAACGTAAAAGAGTGTGTGAGAGTCGGAACCTACCCGGCCTTTCTCCATTAAGTTGGTGATCATGACGATGATGCAGGTGTTTTGCTCCCAAACCATCCGCCAAAAGTCCTCAAAGGTGGACTTGAGAGGTCCCTGGGCTGCGATGTATGCTTTGGGCTTGTTGTAACCCTAACGGATGAATGAGTCGGATTATTAGTTTGGCAACTAGTGACACATAGAAATTACGTCATGGATTTCAGTGTGTTGTATCGTCTTCTATGTTTGTAGTAGATGTTTAAAGTACAACAAACACATTTCATTCCAATCACAAACTTTTTTTCTTGACAAAGCCAGCCCAGTGTATGCTGCCCGTTGGAGAGGCCTATGACCAATCACAGCTTGCCCAGTATCTTGTTTGAATTTGGTTGACCAATATCAACAAAGTGGGCCAGCTGACCTATCAGAGCAGACTGGGCTTTTCAGGAAGGTGAGCCAAGAGCTCAGACATTAGGCTTGTTTGAGATAAGTCACGCCCAATGCACGCTGGGAAGATCTGTGTCTGACTTGATCCCAATATGCTCTGACGTCATGCACGTGTAGGCAACGCTGACCTCACGACCCAGGGCATGCTGGGAAACGACTGGGTCTGGGCAATATGTGTTTTCTTGGTAATGTGTTTTTTTTAACATCAAAGCCTGTAAACCTATTCTAGTATAACCCAATAGCTGAAAATGAGTATAATAGAAGCTCTTTAATGTATTACAATCCAAATTCTTCCAAAACTTGACATAATGACAATAATACATCTCTGTATTCTTTATTGTCTTATATTTGTTTTTAAAGTCATCATCTCCAAAATGATTCCTGTCATTATACAAGCACACAGATCAGTGTTTGATATCCAAGTGGAAGCACTCACATCCACATAGTTGGCGTTAATGTAGTCGGTGTGTTTGGAGTCCTTCCCAGCCAGCGGCCGGAGCTTCACCCTGCTGTGGTCATCTGAGGAGAAAACACAGAGCAGTCAATCAGTGAGCCTGTCTGTGTGACTCAACCCACGGCAAGAGCTAACCTCCACTCTAACCCTAACACACGGTGCTGTCCACGTTCAGTGATGCTGCTATCTTGGTGCGCTGCCAAGGCATCCCTCCCAACCACGAAGCACATTAACCTTTGTGGTTGAAATAATGGTCAAACTGGGTTGTGTAGCTTTTTACAGACAGCTAAACAGCTTGGGACCTGCCCTTTGCTACTGCATGCACTGTAATGAACACAAGGCTGAGCTGCTTTCAACATGGCAAATGGTTGTATGACACATGGAATAATTATTACAGATGGATGTAGGCGAGCGCCAAGCATGCGTGTGGTGCTTTGGGACTAGAAGCATGTCGTACGTTTTGGCTCAGCTCGTGTTAGAGCGCAGTTGGTTGGTTTTCAACTTCAGACAAATTCGTCTGTAAAAGTAACAGAAATCGCCAGACAAATGTTGGGCTTGGCACTTTAAGATGCTCTGCTTGCCCAGGGACTTGACTATTTGAGGTCCACTACGGATTTTATTGAACTAGATAGATTTCTGGAGCAAACTTTAAAAAGTCTTAAAATCTAATTGGTGACACAACATTTACTTTGGACGTTGACACTTCCAGGGGAATCTTAATCTATTTATTGGGCAATTATGTGACCTTTGCTTTCATGCCACCACTTGAAAAAATCATCAACAAGGTTAAAGATGACCACATGGCCAATTTACTTTCAATATTCATGATCGCAGAGGCTGAAGAAGAACCCTACAAATCTCGGTGATCCAGATGCATTTGATCTAGAACCATCCTGATCCTACATGGCTTGGTACCTTGACATCTACTGAGTACATTTATCATCTCCAGAGAAAGAACATTAATTGTTAATTCCTAGACTTCTGATTTTTTTTCTTTCTTCACATTCTACTCTTGGAAGCATTTTCTAGCAGCCCTTGCTACAAACCCTCCTTAATAGTGAACTACAGTGAATGGTGTCTTATAAGAGGAAACAAAAATCATTTTTTAGGCTTTTCCGTCTTTATTTGAGAGGACAGCTAGGTGAGAAAGGGGAGAGAGAGGGGAAAGACATGCAGGAAATTGTCACAGGTCGGAATCGAACCTAGGACCTCTGCGTCGAGGCATAAACCTCTCAGTGTATGTGCGCCTGCTCTAGGCTGGGCAAACCCGGTTCCTTTTAAGGATGTGGATATGACACATGCCTTTGGTGTGGGAGACCTGGTTTGATTCCCACTGTGTTACATCAACCAATGTGTCCCTGAGCAAGACACTTAACCCCTAGTTGCTCCTGATGCGTGCGGCCTCTGATGCATGTAGCAATTATAAGTCACTAAGAATAAAAGCATCAGCTAAAGGACGTGTATTGTAATAAAGTCATCAAGGACTTGTAGGTTGTCTCAAAGGCTAGTTTGCAATGTTTTGGACTGTGTGCTCGACCTAACTGCTTTTTAACATACTATATTATACGGTCAAATCTACAGTAACTCTAGCTAGGCTACGTGCAGAACATTGTATGTTATGTCAGAAGTGAAATAATGGCTTTTGTTGTTGATTTGCTTTACTCTGAGCTCAAGGAAAGACTTCACTCGCTGGTCTGAATCAGATCCACTCATGACTGATTCGGCTGATTCGCGGTATCGACTGACTCACGCGAGCATCAACAACTCACGAGTCAGCAAGGGCTCGCGAGTCATCGGCTCTAAGTCTGCGGGTCGGACTGTCTCTCTGCTCACTTAAGTTGACTTGTGGAGTTGTTGCCTATAAAATGTTAAGTTGTAAAGCTTTTTGCAGCTAAGATGGCTAGGAAAATTAGTAGCTAATGTTTTAAGAGGTTTGTGTGTGGCAATGTTTTTGTTTTAGATTGATTGTAGTAGGACTCAACTCATCCGGGTTAAGGACACTAGAGACTTGGGTTAAGGATCTGAGTGTATTGCGACTCAAACAGGTTTAGCCTGCTCTACCAGCTGAGCCAACCAGGAAACAGAACTTTTAAACACCAAAATCATTAAAATAGAATGCGGAACTAAATGAATGTCCATAACAATCAAGCGCTTTCCAAAGGAGTTGACACAATGCTGACTAAGCCTATCTCCACCAGGAAAGCTCTCTGTGTCTCTCAATAAGCCGGAGTTGTGGTGTCTGGTTTCTGTGGAGACATACTGTACCTGCAAAAATACGGATTATGTTGAAGAATTACAGACACTTTGATTCTGAAAGTAACTGAGTAAAAAATGTGTTTGAAAGTAATAATATACAATATTCAACATGTTTTATGGGTACAATGTGAAGGACATAGGACAGGACATGCATCATGGTGTGTGCTAAGGAGAGTATACTCACAGGCCACTATGTTGATGTATCTGTTCTTGTGCTTGTTGTCAGGGTGGTTGGAGTGCTCTGACGTGATCTTCATATCAGCAGTGCACCGCTGAACCTCCTGGATAGACACACACACACACACACACCCACACCAACGTCATTCTGATATGTCTCCATGAAAGGACTCTTAAAAAACAATTTTTTTCCTGTATGAGTTCATTAGTTATCCTTACAGGTCCTAAATGCCATTTCACTGACGTAACATATTCCTGCTCTGCAGAGGATGAACATCCTTCTTTACATTGTAGTGAACAATGGGCTGCTACCTGCACTTCAGACTGAAAGCCCTGTTTCCCAGTCGATTGCTCACAACTGTTTTGACATGGTATGAATGCAGCATTTGACAAATCAAATGCATTGAAGTGCGCAGTAGATCTTGTAAAGAAAAGACGGTTTCATTTGCAAAAACTATCAAATGTCATGGGAATTTCGACCGGTGATGGTTTCACCATTTCCACATTGGTTTTATATTTTGTTATGCATCCAGCCTTGCTTTCCGCCTAAATGTACAAAATTAATTCCCATAATTTGCCACACACGGAACATGTTTTTTGTTCAGAACAAGAAAAGGTTTTGTTGTAGTACATGTTTTAGACATACAAGGAATTGTTCTTGGTGTTGTTGGTGCATGTCACACATTTTCTACATATAAAAGGATCAGAGGAATAAAAGAAAAAAACAAAAAGATAAGACAACAAGATAGGTTAAAAGGAACGGTTCAGCAGAGTAAGTACAATGGCATAATGGACCTCAGCCTCCTGCCAGAGGGGAGGGACTCAAACGCCCTGCGCTCCAGGCTGACTGACGTGCTTAATTGCACACTGGTGCCGTTTTATCCTGCCATAACACTTCTCTTAAACTTTACATTAGCTCAGTCAGTTTGTGGTCGGGGTGGGAGGGGTCATTCACATTCTCTCCAGCTTGCTTAGAATCCTGATGGTGTACAGGTCCGGGAGCGGCGGCAGATTGCAGCCAATCACCTTCTCAGCTGACCGAATGACTCGTCTGCCCTTGGCAGTGCTAGCAGCATACCAGATGGTGATGGAGCATGTGAGCATGGACTCGATCATGGCTGTGCAGAAGTGCACCATCATTGTCTTTAGCAAGAAGTATATCCTCTGTTGTGCTTTAGACACATACCATCATTTAAACTTATAAAACTGAGCTTGCACCCTGTTATTTCTCTAACACCCTCATACAGCATCAGCTCTCACTTGAGTCCCTGGGAGATGATAGTTCCTAGAAAGTGGAAACACTCCACAGTGTCAAGTATGGAGTCACAGAAGGTGATGGGGACAGGTATCCATACTGCACACACGCTACGTCTACGTCTCTTGCACACAAGCTGCTCCTCTACACTCTGTATTAAACCTTTTGTTGTCTTCCCATCAAAATGAAATGAAAATCAACCCTTTTATTGAAGCTTTTTATCGATGTTTTTAATGTTTCTTACGTTTTTTTTGTTCCTTTTTTCCCGTTTAACACTACGTACCACTAACTTAGTAACTCTAGTTTTGCAGCTATTTTTTGAATTTATGGTCAAAAACCTAATTTTTGGGAAATTATACCTAATGTTTGAGTTAGAAAAGCAGAAATTAGGAATTATTCAGACTAAAATTAAAGGAAGGTATGTTTATGGATAATCACAGACTGGAATATGTCAACTTTTACTCAATACTATTTAAAAACCACTTCAATTTCTTTTCTCCAAATGCTATAAAACTGAATAAGACACCCTAAAATGGATGAAAGTAGAGATTTGTTCTTGCCAGAGAGCGTTGTGTGGAATCAATCAATCATGCATCAATCAATTCGACCCGAGGACAACATGAGGGTTAACCGTTTTATGACTGTGTATTTGAACAGAAATTGTCCATAATATGTGATTCATAGTTGTATTTTTGTTTTTTACATTTTGAATTGGATAATTTATGCTCCGGCAACTTGTTGTTGGCCACCAATGTTGGTTCGCTTTATCATAGTTTTTCATTTTTTTTCAAAATTTTCAAAGCTTTTTGGACATTTTTGAAGTTTCTTTCAACATTTTTAGAAGTTTAATAATTGAGCAGCTTTGTATGAAAGAATTTTAAATAAGCCTAACGTTTTTTAATTATGGGGCAAAGTCTGGGAAATGAGCTACCAGAACTTTTTCTGTCATTTTACGAATGTATTTCTTAGAGTGTAGTGCTACGTGTTTGGGCCAATTTCTAATTTCACAACATCTCATATACTCTTTTCCGTCTTTCATTCTTGCTTTTGGGCTATAGCAAGTGTTTTAATTTCCTCATAGCTTGTGCTTAAATAAGCTACATCCCTTGCTTGGCATAATACTTTATTTTCTCAACCTGAGGGCATGGTACACCATGTTGGAAGGTAACTGCTATGGTGACATGACTCGTGCTTGAGTTAGGGTTAACATTTAGAATGAAAAAGAATAACAGGATTCACCCTGAAGATCTTTTCTCGTTGACTTCCTATATTTACTTCCCAAATTGTTTTCCTTGCTTACAGTCCTAAAGAATGATAGGGTTCTGGGTTTAGCGGCCTGTGACTATATGTCATTGTTTATGGCATGAAAATATCTCTTTATGCGTTTTTTAACATTAATATGCATTCCCCCAGCCTGCCTATGGTCCCCCAGTGGCTAGAAATGGTGATAGGTGTAAACCGAGCCCTGGGTATCCTGCTCTACCTTGGAGAAAATTAAAGCTCTGATGGGCCAATCTGGAATGTTTCTCCTTATGAGGTCATAAGGGGAAAGGTTACCTCCCCTTTCTCTGCTTTGCCCGCCCAGAGAATTTGGCCCACCCGTGAGAGAGACATCATGGCTTTCAAACAAGCAAAGTGGCCACACTTAGTCAAGGCCAAGGCCCCCCTCCTCCTCAAAAGCTACCGAAATGGCACATACTAAGGAAAGCTTATTGTGGCTGTCATTCTGCTGTCATTCTGCTGTCATGGCAGAATTTTAGGAAAGAGACTTCCGATACAATATTAGGGGACCACTAAGGTCTATATAAAAGAGACTTCAGATACAGTTTTAGGGGACCACTAAGGTCTATATAAAAGTGACTTCAGATACAGTTTTAGGGGACCACTAAGGTCTATATAAAAGAGACTTCAGATACAGTTTTAGGGGACCACTAAGGTCTATATAAAAGAGACTTCAGATACAGTATTAGGGGACCACTAAGGTCTATATAAAAGAGACTTCAGATACAGTTTTAGGGGACCACTAAGGTCTATATAAAAGAGACTTCAGATGCAGTATTAGGGGGCCTCTATGGTCTGCATCAAAGAGACTTCAGATACAGTATTAGGGGACCACTAACATCTAAATAAAAGCATCCAAAGAGCACCATGACATGGGACCTTTAATGTCACGTTCCTGCCAAGCAAACAGCTGTTGGCTGCTAGTTCAGCACGGCCAACAGGGAAGGCAAGCGCTGGATTTGGCTTTGACCCCTGGGCCACATTTCCTCTGGAGCTTTACAGGCATACTGCCCTGTTTTAGCACAACGAAACATTGATTCATCATAGTAAATGGGAATGGGATTTATTTTGGGTGTAGCAAGCTTCATGGTAAGCATGTGTGAGCAGATCAGGTTGCAGGTATGATAAAATGAGATATGACTACGTGTGATGTCATACAGACAGCTGATGTGACCAACAGATGGTACACAAACTGATACGGATACACATGGCTATATGTGCAGACAGTTAATCACATTCACACATACACATCCTTTTTCTGTTGCTATCTTAGAACAGAAGGGATGGTTGATGTCAGCTTCCTTCTGTAGTGAACTGATGTAGCGTGGGTTTGGGCTGCAGTTTAATGCAGTGAACATGGGCTCCTGTACTTTCAGGCTGGCAGTGACTACACTGACATGCACACACTATGCCGGTGTTTAAAGCAAATTCAAACTAAACTGAATTTGAAAACAAAATTCAAAACAAAATAAAAATAAAAAACTAAGGAAAAATGCTATAACTGTAAAAACCTCGGTGTAGACGTAACATGTTGCTCCAGAATCTCCAATAGGAGTTCCACCTGGTTGATATAGGTGCACACTGAGAATGCTATTCTATTCAGGCATTTCCTTTCATTTGTCACCTTTCTTTAGCCAAAGTAACTTTTACACTCAGCATGTTTGGAGTATTTGTTTTCGATTTCTGGAGCATGTACTGATAATTCTGTTCATCTGGCTATGCCATTATAATCTAGTTTAGACTAAACATTGATAATTGATTCCCTGAGCCTCCATGACTCCACTCAGTTAAAGCAGGAGAGACTGGGGCAGCAGGGACAGGGGAGGAGGATCATTTCATTTGGTACGGGGCTCCCGTCCTAAAGTACTTCCCTGTGGGAAAAGGGTTACATTGGAAGTGTAACTATTAGGTTACGTATTCAAATGGTCTGGTTCAGTCCACCCAATTCTCTCAGAGAGAGTGGAGGAAAAGCTGGAAACAAAGCGACGATTGATGATGGAAAAACAGAAAGGAGCAAGATATTTCCACAGATCACAGTTGCAGAGGGAGCTTTGGCTTTTGTGATGAAGTATGCAAGGGTCATAATTAAACTAAATTGCCCATCACCAAAACGTCCTTCTTGTTTTCTCTGTGATGACCCTAGTTATTCAGTATGCAACCTTTTTTGTCTTCATTATCTCTTATCTCACTATCTCTGCTTCAAATATTCATGTAGTGTGGGAGTTTATAGAGCTCATATTCTAATCCTGTTCAAGATACATATGGGAATACTTCTGATACATGAAAACTAAACAATACATCTTTTAGAAGAAACAAATAAAGAGTGCTCGGAAGCTCAAGCAAGTCCTGTAGGTGCACTTTTGAAGGAGAACACAAAAGTTCAAAAGAGGAAAAAAGGTCCAAGGCACTTTTTATAAAAAAAGGAAAAAGCCTTTATTTAAATCAACATTTCAAAGTACGATTTCAATACGAAATAGCCATTTAGATAAGGCTTTGACTTTTTTTGCAATCAGAATGCATCTTTTTCCTCTTTTAAACACTATGTTCCAGTGGCCTCCTACATCTGAGTGTACTCCATTTTACATTCTGATATACTGTGGAAAATACTCTAGTAAGAGCTTTAAAACTACAACGGCACTGCGATGACGCTTCTTCTCAGCTGACACAGTGGAGTGTGCCAGGATCTGTGCAGTAAACTGCTCTTGCACATTCCTTAAGTTTATCATATCCTGGCCGTCAATATCTGACAGTGTGTGTGTACATGTGCAGGTGTGTTTCTGATTATCTACACAAGGTGTGAAGGCAAATATGGTGAGATGATGATAGAACTTGTAGAACTAAAATCTGAACTGGTGTGTTGAGCATATTCGTGTGAAGTTGCAGAGATCTATTCAAGAGGCTGTAATCGCTGAGCTGTGGTTGTGCTGAAAAAAAGGAACTCACAATATGAGTAGAAGTTGCGTTACAAGTGTTTAAGATCAATCTAAACATAGATCATTATTTTTTGTCCATCTTCACATTTTCTGAGAACAAATTTCACTTCAGATTTCTTTTTACAAGCTCTTGGACTTTTTTTTCTCCCTATGCTTGACTTCAGATTCTGCTCAAGTGTGTGAATATTTGACACAAGTGAAAAATTGTAACAAACAAGTTCAGATTTATGTTCTACTAGTTTCGCGTATGTTACCAGTGCTTGCAGTTTGAATCATATGAAGGACTGGTGTAGTCTGAAACAGGAAGGACTAGGTGATTGAACACATCCAATCAGTATCCAGTCAATGTGTGAAGACACATTGTGTTGGGTTTGCACACACATAAGACTTCACTGCTTACCTCAAAGTCTTCAGAGAATCCCCGTTGGTTATTTGAGTAGAGCTCAGAGACGTGCTTGACAAACTGCTTGACTGGAATCGCCTCCATGTCATCTGCAGAGAAGAGACGAGGCCAGGGTTAAAGTCGGGCTCTACAGGAGCAGTAACTCGCCAAGCAACCATGCAACTGCTGAAACCAGACACTGGGCAACTATTTGACCGTGCATTACAGCAACAGAGCAGCCTGCCTTTGACAAATAAAGGTAAACCACACGAGTACCATGTGACTTGTGAGGGAGGTTGTGCCAGACCTTTACCATTGTCCTTTCAAATCAATCCATACCTTACAGAGAACAGTCTAGGCTTACAACAACATGTGAATGAGTAACGACTGGCCAGGTAGACTACTGCTACAACTCACTGACTCAGTGTTCACTGTACTTATAAGATAACGCCTCAACTTATCAGCAAAGCACATAAACTTAGTGTCACAGGTCTCAACTGCATGGCTAATTTCTCATCTCAAAATGGCTCTAAGTATATTTTTACTATCTGTATTTATATTTTTCCATTCCGACTACCTATTTATACTATGGTTAGACTAAATGACGAAATATGAACATTCGTAACTGCACAAAAGTTAGTAAGTTAGTTATTGTGTTCTAGGACTACTCCATCTGTAAAGTGTCCTGAGATAACTTCCTCTTATTTGACACTGTTGAGTAGTATTGTATTGGAGAGAAAGATTCTAGCTGAACCTTCCCAGCCTGGACACAACCTGTTTGAACCCCTCTCGTCTGGCAGCAGTGGGTCCCATTAACAAGGCTTGGGACCCCCACTAACACAGACTCCTGAACCCCACCCCCTTAAGCACTCCACATGTTTGCAAACATATGCCCCTATACATGTACTAATGGAGAGATGTCAGAGGGAGACAGACACCCACACTCAGACACACACACATACAGACGCACTGATAGACACACAGACACACACACACTCACACGCACACATACAGACGCACTGATAGACACACAGACACACACACACTCACACGCACACGCACACATACAGACGCACTGATAGACACACAGACACACACTCACACACACGCACACATACAGACGCACTGATAGACACACAGACACACACTCCCACACACACACACACACACACAAATACACTCAGACACGCACACATACAGACACACTGACAGACACACAGACACACACATGCGCACACACAACTGCACTCAGACACACACAGACACACACACACACACACACACACACACACACATTTACACTCAGACACACACAAACAGATGCACAGACAGACACACAGACACACACACACACTCACACAGACACACAGACACACACATACAGACACACACACACACACACACATACACACACAGCAGGCCCAGTTAGGAGGACCCAGGTAAGATTCATAGCACCTAAAATTATGACACTCATATGTAGTATTAATGTGTGTGTGTATGTGTGTGTGCAGGGAGAGGTGGGTCCACCGTGTGCAGTGCAATTTTCACAGCAAATGAGCCAAGGCGAGGGAGTTTGAGTATATAAATAGCATAACTCTTCTTTTAGCAAACATATCACAGACCCGAACACCATACAAGGGTCAAGGGCAGATGCTAACATATGGACTCATGGTACTCACACTACTTTGAGTAAACCCATTCCCTACAATGATCTCTGCCAGAAGTAATGCATGTTTAGTAACATTTCAATTCCACTGCTGTATCACAAGCAGGCGGTTTAAAACATACAGGAAAGCTTGCATAAGTCATTTTTTGTTGTGACGTTGGGAGCTTTGAGCAGGACGGCGCAGGACTGTAGTGCATGTTTCATCTGCTTACATCCAAATTGTTGCAAAGTGCTAGTCGTTCTTCAGACACTGAGAGAATAAAAAGCTGAACTCAACCCAGAAGATTGGAGCCCGTTCAGTGAATAGGATGAAAAAACAACACACAACAGCTAAAACGCTCTCACAGCGCCGCTCAGTTTAGTCTTCATTAAACATTAACGAGAGCATACACTCGCCAGCTCTCGCTTTGTGTCTTGCGAGATGCTCATTAAGTATGCAAATATACAGTAACTGAATGATTTGTGTGTCAGTAAACACAGCAGTTGGTCTTGAAAAATTTGCCACATAGAGAACTGATGCAATGTCTTTCTTTTCCTTCTTTTTTTTGGTTCTTTCTACAGACCGAACATTGCTTTCAATGATGATATTGATACATTTTGGAGTTCCGGATTAGCAGAGCCAGTCTGTTTATTTTTTTATTTTTTATTTTACCTTTATTTAACCAGAAAGAAAAACTCATTGAGATTAAAAGTCTCTTTTCCAAGTGTGTCCTGGCCAAGATAAGCAGCAGCACAAACAACAAGGTTGCAGACATATAACAAATAACATTTATCATGAACATAAAACACTTTATGCTGTTAATAAATAATGAGTAACAAGGTCATTAAATATTTAAATTTCAACAATAGTGAATAACAACAAGGATCGTCAGAATAACCAATTGTAACATCTACAGCCACTGTTGTCTCCCATCTCGCTGCCAATCATACACTCTAAGAAATATCTGTGTATTAACAGTTTGATGACTCTATATTTTACCAGAATTTGTCCGTAGAACGAGATTCCCAGTTGGGGCTTGCGACTGCTGAGGCGATAGCCTAGGGCGTTGAGCTGTGTTGGGGGGGCCCTCTAGTGTAAGGCCTAGGCCTACGTCCCATTAATTATAGAAGTAGAACAAAAAAAATAAAAACAGGTTTGTTAAACAGGATCGTTCTACCGCGCCCCCCCCAGCCACACGTTTGCTCGCCAATCCGATTATTAAACTGAAGTGAGGATTATTGTCGATATTTTATTAATGGCAGAGCTTTTGAAGAACACCTCTCGCTGTAAAAAAAGAGATGAGCAGCTCGCCTTCCGTGGTCTGTGCAGCTTTAAGTTTATAACGGACGCGCTCTGCTGACGAGATGCTGCGGCAGATGTGTCCCATTTGTCTCATTCATTCAGAGAGCAGAGACCCAAACGGGGCTCTGAGTCTGTCAGGAGGCCTGAGATCTCCCGGGTCAGCAGAGCAATCACGTAATGTAAAGCAGGCTATGGTGCAGGTGGATTATTTTCTCGTGACTTTATTCTTGTAATAGCCTATTATAACTTTATTTTTCACAAAATATCACGACTCCTCCAAATCTCAGAGAGTACAGAGTACGAGATGAGTTATATTTTGAATGTGCACAAAGTTTTGGACAAGAGCAGAAATGTTGCTATAATTGAGGTGAATAATTGTTATAGGCACATTTAAGGAGGTTACATAGCCAACAAAAGGAGTTATAACGTCTCGTATTTGCGTTAAAAAGTAATCCACTTCTGTGTTTTGGTACAGTTGTGTGTCACGTTTTACACAATGAAGGTTTAACTCTGCAATTAATCTGCGGTTCACATGTGGGGGCGAAGTGACCTCACTTGAGGACATTTATCACACATCCCACAAAGTTAACGTAAGAAAAGTCTTTAGTGTCTCCAGAGGGAGACACTAAAGACTTTTCTTACGTTAACTTTGTTTGTATATGCAGTTGTACTGGCCAACACTGCAAACAACTTTAATGGGGTACACTTGGTGGAATTTCTCTATTAATGTAACAAACAACAAGGTGACTGTCTCATTACACCTGACTTATCAATGAATGATTGTACTAACTGACTTTTCATGGCTATTAATACCAAATAAGCAGCGTTTGATCAACAGATATTGTTCTTCCCATGCTCATGAAACACATACAGCATGTCATGTTTGTGTGTGTGTTTACCGGAAGCTTCTGTAGTTAGTGGCTGCTGCCTGCAGGTTTTAAGGCCTGATAGAGGCTTATGGGATGTGTGAGGCTTTAGGCATAAACTCATTGAGACAATTACCCATATGGCCAGCCACCTGCCTGTGTGCTGCAGTGGAATCTGATGTCCACATAGTGTTTCCTGATATTTAACCTCCACACATCTGTATAGCTATATGACACTTCCAGTGGTTTTCAAAAAACAAACACATCCTACCACAGTGAGGTGAAATTAATGGTGAATCCAAAACAGGAGCACTGAGAGCCTATTGTCCCCGCTGGGGTATAGTACGCGGCTCAGTGACAGAGCCCTTTTTGTCCGGGCTGGACTCTGCCATGATGGACAAACTGGCACTGGTGTGTGAATGGAGGCCTTTGGACTTAGCCAGCGCCCATTGTAAAGAGGCCCCACAAGCTTTCAATTGATATGACGGGTTTGGATCCAAATCCTGGACCTGAAAACGAGAGCTGGAGCAGTGTGTTCTTTGTAATTGGTATACTGGGCAGCACAGCCTCTCACACACACACACACACACACACACACACACACACACACACACACACACACACACACACACACACACACACACACAGAATCACTTTTTACTGACACAGCCCAGGTTGTGATGTGGCTACAAATTTTCAAAAAACAATTTCCCTTCCAATTTGCCTGAGCTTCACAATAAAACAAAAAAAATCTAAACTAAGAAATCACTTGCTCTCTAGATTGTCTTTTTCCAGTCACGTCAACTTGTCAGATAAGTGTGTTTAACTTTATTCACACAAACCAGCCACTAATCTGAAGGACAATGTTCCAGCAATGGTCATGTACTCAACTTGTCATTTTACTGTCAGGTGATAGTTCATTAGTCAGAGATCATCCAGCTGTGTTGACAAAAGGCCAACAGGACAAGATTTACAGCTGAGCATATGGTCAGCTCTCAGAGACGAACACCACCTGCAACATCCACGGTGATTACAGAGCAACTGAAACCCTTTAAACTGACCAGGCTGAGGAACATGTTCCAGAGGAAGAGAAGGTAAGTAAGTAAGTAAACTTTATTTCTATAGCACCTTTCACGGACAAGAGGGGTCACAAAGTGCTTTAAAGTAAAACAAATAAAAACATCAACACATAAAATATTAAACCATATTGCAAGTTAAAGCCTTGTCTAAAAAGCTGTATCTTCAGGTGTTTTTAAAACGTCGGAGCCACCACAGAAAAGACACGATCACCTCTGGTTTTAAAACATGTACTGGGGACAGTTAAAAGGTCTTGGCCTGAAGACCTCAGAGAACGACCAGAAATGTGTGTGTGTGTGTGTGCAATAGATCCTGAATGTAAGAGGGAGATTGAGCATGCAAGGCTCTATAGGTAGTGACTGGAATTTTAAAATGCACTCTAAAACTAAAAGAAAGTGGACAAACTTTAGAGTGGAACCATTTACATTAGAAAACAGGAGGTCAAGTCATATTCAAAAAGACAATACCCTGCATCCTTTATGCATCCATGTGTTTTGATTTGGGAACACTTTACTTGAAGGTATCTACATAAGAGTGGCATGACACTGGCATAAACACATGACACTGATATGACACAGTCATGACACATGAACCATAACCATAACTTGTCATGAGAAAACCAAATGACACTGACTAAAACAAGTGTTATAAACATGTATGACTTGTTAATACTGTTTATGACACATTCATGAAAGTGTCACTCTTAGGTAGATACCTTCAAGTAAAGTGTAACCTTTGATTTATACTTCCAAGGTGAGGTGTGTGTTTCCAAGTAGTGTCAAATATATTGTATTCAATTAAATCTACACACACATTGCAAGCTTTATATGTGTTGTTGTCAACATATTAAAAGTAGACACCACTAAATGGACCAAACCATATATTGATCTATCTCTACTCTCAAACACCAGTAAATATGTCCCATCTGCTTCGACTTACAAGCAAAGGAGGACAAACAAACAATCAGACAAATAATAATATGGCACAGTGTGCCAGCCCATCAGGCCTGCAGCTTTGCATGGGGACATAGTGCTGTGGTTGGTTGTTACCTGGAATGGGGATGACAGGGATCGTCTCATTGGGGACCACCCTGGGTGAATTGTTGTCTTCCACGTAGAAGTGGGCTGTCTGGAAACAGCGCCTGGCAGAAAGAGAGAGGAGTCACATTTGAAAAATGTCTTTTATTTCAACAAGTAGAGAGCTTTACAAACCCCTGACTAAGTGATGCTCTCGCTTGCTGTAGTTCTCATTTCAGGTCAAACACAGAAACAAGTTCTCCTTTCACCTGATATGGAGGATAAAAAGGATGAACCTTTGGTGGTTATCAGAATCAATAAATGCCTTGTGCACTTGTCACTTGTTTAATGGTACATTCCCCCACCCCCACCCTCCACCTTGCTCCCCCCACCCCCCCCTCTCTCTCCTCCTCAATAGCTACAGACTCAGAAACGGCTCATACTAAGGAGAGCTCATTGTGGGACTGGCTCTAGTGGCTGTAATTCTGCACATAAAAGCATCCACAGAGCACCATGTCATGTCATGGGACCTTTAAGTCTGGATGACTTGTTGCACTGAACATATAATGAAACCTATACATTACATATGAACAAACCATTGGTTTCCGTCGTTTTTGGGGAAGAGGTGCAGGATCAGCTCTGCCTTAGGTCCGCTGGGGGGGGACACCGTAGGCCAGATCCTTGTAGTAAACTTTTTTCCAACCTACCTTAGGTTACTTTACGCTCACTTCTGAATGATGAACATATCATTGCAAATTTGTCTAATTTCAAAGCATTACCTCGTGTACGGAAGCTGACACACACACACACACACACACACACACACTATCACACACATATACACACACACACACTCACAAACAAGCATACGCACAGAGACACACACACCCACACACAGTGTGTTTGAAGTCACATGCAGTATATGTAGAAGCAGTCGTACAGGGAAGCTTTCAGGAGCAGACACATCAGCAGGTCTCCTGTCTTGTTTTCAGTCAGTGACGGTGACTTTGACAATTCCCATATGTGATGTTTGACATCAGAAATTGGACTGCTTTGAAATGGAAATCTGCATAAGGCATTTAGAGACAAGTTTGACTTTAAATACAGCAGAACGAAGAAAAAAGAGGTATCCTAACCTCGTCTTCTCTCTCAGAAAACACTCAATCAAATCCAGAGACACAGAGCATGACATAGGAGGTAGACTAGTTATATTTACATCCAGCTGCCAGGCTGCTTTGAAGATATGTTTTTTTATGAATAGACTATATGTAAGTATACTTACATTTTTTGTTACCATCAAACCATACAAGTTATCTGTCCTTGCAAGGCTGAAGTGGACTGAGAGGATGTTTGAGATTTCATTCGGGAAAGACGTAATCAGTGTGTCTTTAAATATTACTAGTGGTCGACCGATATAGGTTTTTAAATGGCCGATGCCACAGATGGGGACTCGAGTCCAATTCTCAGATAAGTTGCACACACAGTGACTACAGTCTTGAGACGTGACTTGGACTCTTGCTCAGAGACTTGAGAGGTGACTTGGACTCCCGCTGAAAGACTTAAGTCAGTAGCAAAGGCACACGTAGCATTACAGTATGTTATAGTGCTGCCAAACTATGGGTGTTAATCACAAGGTAACTCACGTTACAAAGCACAATACATGGCTCAAAATACCGATAAGTCTGCAATAAGTAATATATTGCTAGACAATCCTCTAATGATACATAACAACATTGGTCTACTTATGAATAAAAAATGGGTTTGAAAAGGTTAAAGCGCTCATATTATGCTAATTTTCAGGTTCATAATTGTATTTTGAGGTTGTTCCGGATTAGGTTTACATGGTTTCATTTTCAAAAAACACCATATTTTTGTTGCACTGCACACTGCTGCAGATCCTGTGTTCACCCTGTGTGTTTAGGTCTCTGTTTTAAACATCTCACTAGTTTTAGCTTCAGAGTGAGACATCTCACTTCTATACTATCTTTGTTGGGGGTTTGCACATGCTCAGTAGCTAGGTAAGATCACATCAGCTAGATAACTCTTTCTCCAACTTTGGTCAGTCTAGGCCAGGATTAGCTGGGAGACTTCTTCTAGACGAGGGACACTTGTGGAATACCTGCAGAACAGGGACATGGAAGTAGTTCTTTTGGAGATTATGGTGAACTAGTGTGTGTTGTAGCAGTGTTTGCCATTGAGAACAAGCTAGCATGCTAGTGCTAGCATGTGCTCTGGTTAGCCACCTTGTCTTGGCTAGTTATGTAGAAAGCCGTACAGAATTTGAACAGCACACCCGGAGAATGAAGGCAGAGGACATTCAAAAACCGTATCTCACTCAAAACAGCATGGATAGTTATTTAGAGTTTTTAGACACAAGATAACACCCCAAATCCCAGAAAAGTGTTTTTTTTTCCTAATATGGGCACTTTAAATCCAATTCATTTTAAATCCAAACTGTTAGAACACAGCACAATTCTGCAGGAAAGGTTTTTCTGTAAAATAAAATTACAGAACGATAGAGCAACTATTGAACTAAACTTTGAACTTAAACGTGACTGGGGCATCTGTTATTTTCCTCAAACTGCCTTTAGCCATCCCATTGACAACCTCTTCCTCTTGAGTAGTTAAAGGTCCCATGACATGGCGCTATTTGGATGTTTTTATATAGACGTTAGTGGTACCCTAATACTGTATATGAAGTCTCAAGACAGGCTGGGGGAACTTATATGACCTCATGAAGTGTAAATTTCATGCCATGAGACCTTTAACGTACTGTTGAAGAGCCGTGAGGTAGCGATGCTGGGAGCAAGGAAATCTATTTAAAATACATTTATTTGGAGCCAGCATATCTAGTCCATTATCTCACAAAGAAGGACAACAATATATTGTCATATCAATATTTTGTCCCAACCCTTTGCAGAAAGGAGGTGGTCAGGCGTGATGTTTGACTTTGACATGGGGGACTGCTGTTAACATCCTGTCTCCTGCCAGCAGTCATTGTTGGTTTCTTCTCACTACTACATCACTAATTCTCTAGTCTCGCACTGCCAAATGTACTCCCTATAGGCAACAGATCAGGAAACTGTCATATGGGGTTTTATTTTTAGAAGGCGATAACAAACCACCTGTTTTGTCATTTAGATGGGAAGACTTGTTGAATGAGAGCTAATGTTAACAAGATTTTTGACTGTAGAGCCTTCCACCCCAGCAAAAATATACCAAACTATAATCAAAAGAGTTGCTGTGAAGAAAATGTCAGTGAAAGAGCAATGACTTCATTATTTACTGATGCTCTTAGAGATGTCATCCTGTTCCTATTTGACACATTGAAGCAGACTTTTTATATTAAAAATTTTAATTTTATATTTTTTACCCACTTTTAAAAACCTGCTAAGCTACACATTCCTATTACAAAGTGTTACAAACAAGAAGGACTTCCAAATTCTTTTGTCCTTATCTACTAATACAACTTTCAGTGATAACAACAGTTACTCAACACTCACTGAATCTATTAGTGTGTGTGTGTGCGAGTGCGTGTGCTTGTGTGTGTGTGTGTGAGTGTGTGTGTCCATACACTCCGTACCTGTATTTGATACAGACCAAAGAGCAGAATGTGTTCATCCTGGTGAACAAGACGAGGATGGAGGTTTCCGCATGCTGTTGCTGACATGAACTATGAACGAGTACACAGGGGACGGAGGGACAGAAGGAGAGGGAACGGCTTCACTAATAAGGCAAGAAGGGGGTTGTTCCCACACACACACACACACACACACACACACACACACACACACACACACTCACACACACACACATAGGTTGATCCCAAAACACTTACTGGTGTGAGACAGCTGGTGTCATGATGCATTCAAGTCACCTGGGACACAAAGCTGACAGAATAATTTTGTGGTTCGTAGAAATGCTTTACAAACTAAGATAAAGCCACAGTAAGTCAGTAAATTACTATTTGACCAAGAATGCATAGCCAACCTTCAGTACTTGGTGGCTTTCTATACTCTACGCTACAGATAACTCTCTCTGTCCTCAAAAAGAAGAAAATGTTCCTGTTTTTGGTCCCCCTATCAAAAAAACTGCAATTACTGTACCGGTTCAGATTGACATGTTGGTTGAGTCCTTGGGAGTGGTCCGGGTTCAAATCCAACATGTGTCCCATCACTGTGTGTCATCCCCTCCCTCTCACTCTCTCCCCCATTTCCTGTTATTATTCAGCTGCTCTACATTACAAGGCAATAAAAGCCCAGAAAATGTAACCCTCCTGTTGTCCTCGGGTTAAATTTGGCACGTGTTCATCAAGTTTCTATATCAGAAAATTTGGGTTTGTTTCAACCACATTGTCAAAAAATATAAATAACGTAGATGTTCCATAAAATAATATATCAGTTCACCACTTTCATTGAATTTGGGTGTTTTATTCTATTTTATAGCATTTTTTGGGGGGGAAATATATAAATGAACATTGAAAAAAATGGCAAAATAGGAGAAAAAAATATTTTAAAAAAGTGGAAAAAAAAGAAAACAAAAACTTCAAAATACTGCAAAAAACAACCAACAAAAACATCCAAAAAAATGACAAAATATTTGGAAAAAAGTGACAAATCCTTTGGCAAAAGTGAGAAAAAGTGTTGACCAATTTTAGTTTAAATTTTGACCCAGAAAAACAAAACGTTGCAGTCAACAAGAAGACAACACAAGGGTTAAAAGAAATAAGGGGCTAGTTTAGGATTCTAAAGGGATTTATTTTTTTCTTAACACACAGCAGAAGGCCTCACTTTAAGTGGAAAACGTGTGTATCAGTAATTCTTGCTACCTAGAAAAGAACTAAAGTCTTTCCTAAGTATATTTTCTAAAAACATGATTTAAAGCTATAGTGCTCAGTTTCTATCTCCACAATGAAGAATTGTAGGTAATGACAAAAACACTGTTGGTGCATCGTTGAGTGAATGACGTAGCATTAATTCCTACTCCTATCCCGTTACAAAGCACATTACGAAGCTGTTCAAGAGCCATAAGGCAACATCCGTGTCTGACGTCAGACCTTTTCCATTTTCATTGCTCTCCAACTAGGAAAAGCCTCCCCTATGGTTATGCATGTCTTCGCCGTCACTCGGATTCTTTTTTCATAACTTAGTCTTTCTGCCTAACGTAAAGGTCTTTTCTTAGCAGTACAATCCCTGTCTGAAACATTTTGTGTGAGCTTATTCTGTTTTTTTTTGCCATGCCTTCTTCTGTTGCAGTTTTCCTCATTGTCTCGCAAGCAGGATCGCTGCTGACTGTTGTCCTTTCTCAGCAGGGACATCCGGGACATGCATCACTCAAGCTGCTGTGTGCGAATGTCGCCCGATGACACCATTTTGTAAAAATAGCCACAGTTAGAAATCTTCGGAATCTTTCTTTTTTTGTTCTATTGTGATCTAATATTTTGTCTTGTCTTTTTGTGATTGTGTAATTTTCAGTCTTGTTCTGTATTATGTTATGTTTCCTGTTTTATTGTGATAGTCTGGTTTTCTGTGCTGTGTTGTCTAGTTTTACTTCCTGTGTTTTCCTGCCCTGTGATTGCCTGATGTGTCTCACCTGTCTCCCAGCCGTTGTTTCCTAGTTACCCTGTGCATTTAGTCTTTGTCCTCAGCGTGTCTGTTGGTTTAAATCTTCCCTGTGGCTTCCATGTTCCCGTTTTTTGATCTTGTCAAAAAAAAACAGTAAAAAGGTGTGAATGTTGCGGAAGTTCATTGTAGAAGATAGTTGCGCGCTATAGTGTTAAGTAGATTTTGGGTTGCAACTAAGAAAAGTATTTTTCACCATTTTACAAGTATGTGTATAAATGACATTGTTGTTTGCAGTAACATTGTGAAGATGTGAATACTTTCAAATTGTAATAAAAGTATAATCCAACTGTCCTCATCAGCTGAAGTCCAATCTGCTTCCTTACGGCATTTACAGACTTAATGTAAATTAACTGTAATGCTAGGGAGCTCATATTTACCTCTTTCCAATTTGACCTGAATGCAGCAGAGCCAACTGCTGCTGGAGGACCAATAGGACGGCAGGGGGAGGAGTCCGTGTTGGACATGGGGTTGTGACCTGAGCTTTGCTCTGCAATAGGATTACATACCCGAACACACCCCTAGCACCTGCCAGGCCTGCGCTTGTGTGTGTGTTTGTGTGTGTGTGTGTGTGTGTGTGTGTGTGCATGCTAACAGGGTTACACACAACAAAAAACTTGATTTTGGTCCAGAGATCATGTAATATGAAAGGTTTTTAACCAACAAAGAAACCAGTAATTATGTTAGGGACCTACAAATACCTTATGATTATTGTGTCAGTACAGCTTACTTTCTATGTTCTGTCTTTCGTGACATGCCACAGATGATTTTCTATGTTTCAGATTTCAATGAAGGACCACGTTTTCCAAAGTGATTCACCACCTGCTGCTTTATTTGTCTACAATGTAACGGCACTACTTTCAACAAGTTGATGTTAGAAAACGTGTTAATCAAACAGCATATGGCTATAGTCAAAACCTATTAAAAAAATATCTTAAAGTGCAGGTATTATTCTTTTTGCCTTTATTTTGTTATTGTGTTATTTATATATTTTTTTGTGCACGTAAAAGGTTAACAAAGTCAAATAGCCCAAAGTCCCCCCCCCCACCCAAAGGGACTTACCATCTCCAACAAAAAACAGTGTTCACAATCACAAATACAGCTCTGCTGTACTCCAGCCTTTACTTCAGAGATGAACATGTGTCACTTTGTAACACGCGGTATAATGCACGCCTAGCTACTAGCGTAGCACGCCCTCATACTCTGCTTCTGACTGGCTAGTAGTCCTTACCTAGGTACCGAAGCTCAACACACAGGGTGAAAAGAGGAGCTGCAGCAATGTGCAGTACAACAACAATATGATGTTTTTTGAATAAAAAACATGTAAACCTATTTTGATATAACCTAAAAATACAATTGTGAACCTGTAATCGAGCATAATATGATATTGATCTAGCGTTATGTACAACCATGCTGTAGTTAGCCAAGCAAGTAGCAACAAATAGGCAGAATTACCTTTAGAGAAGAAAGCAGGCAACTTTGGCGTCCCTCTCAAAATTCTTGCTCCATATAAGCTCTTTCCATCTTGGAAAAGATACTCCAACATTAACTTTGTTCATGTTGCTTTGCCTGTTGCATTGTTTTAATTATCTTTAAAACTTCCTTGGCTACTCATATCCTAGAGAATAGGTGTAACACTCCAGCTGCAACCGCCTTTCAAATCTGCCTACAGTTGCTGAGTTATCTTCTCCCCCTCCCTGGCGTTCGTCATGCCGCCACTGTGAGTAAAAGCTCGAACCGCGGAGGTGTGTCCCTCTTTGGCTAAAGTATTTGAAAAATGGAGGCACAACAGTACAAGAACACTGCTCTCTCAGGTAAAAGCTGTGTGTTTGTTTGACACATTTACCACCCCAACCTTCCTGAGTACGCATTTAAGTACTTCTCCCAACCATTGTTGCTCTTACTATGGAACAATAATAATAACATATACTTTATTAATCCTTCATTACACAGTTAGGGGGATTGGGGACTTGCTGACCTTGGCAGTACCAAGGAGATGAACTGGCATCTCTTCATCTATGAGTCCACTAGGTCATCTTGGTGTTCAAGCAGTTGCTCGGAGCGTCTGATATGGACGTGGGTGGGTGGAACAGCTTATCAATGGATGATGACTGAGGATAATTGTATCAACTGTATGTATCAAATGTTGCTATGTGAGTGATTCCCTACTGGTTTTTTTTGCAGAATACACCAGGGAATCCTACAAATCTGGACTTGGTTTGTCTCTGCCTTAAATGGAAATTAGTTCTGAAAAGATAAATTTAATGATTTGAAATCCTAAAAAGCTTATTAACTGTGCTAAATATTATCTTGAAAACATGGTTTCTCCCCATAATAGGCCACCCTGGAGGTTTCAGGTAATACTCTTTGTTTTTATAATCTATTTATTAAGCTTTAATTAACACAACAAAAGATTTGGCATCCCCCGACACCATTACTCAGAGGACAAATTTACACTGAAAAACTCCCAGTGCCTCTCAGCTGATCATGAAGCTGCGCATTATGTGGATACAATACAGTGCAGAAAAAATTAAGAATAGAATGAATCAGCTCATTTAAAGGGAAAAGCAACTACAAGATGCATTAATATAGAGCCCCAGCAGTGTTGCAGTTTCACATCCCACAGGTACAAGTTGGAAACTCAGAGATTGTCAATGTCACCAGTAAGGTGCGTTTCAAACAATAGTGCGTAGTCTCCCCCATGAGGAAATCTAAGTAATGATGTTTGATGGGTATGCTGTGGCTCAGGTGGTAGAGCAGTCGCCTATCAATCGGAAGGTCTGTGGTCTGATCCAAGGCCCGGCAGTCCCATGTCAAAGTTTCCTTGGGCAAGACATTGAACCCTGGATTGCCCCCCGATGCTGTGCAATCGGAATGTAAATGAGTGTGAATGTTTATCTGAAGAGCAGGTGGAACTAGTGAGGGCCGAATGGAGCTTTGTGAACCAGTGTCTTTATTTTCTGAGCCCACTAGATGTCGGTGTGTATGTGTGAAGGAAAGAGAGAAGCAAATTCCCTGTGTCATGAAGGGAATCAGTAATGCATACCGGCACCTATATACATTTAAACAATAATTTCATGCTTCAGAGACGCAAGCTGCAACGGCAAAAATGACCAGGCTGGTTTTTCACTCATCCTTATCTCTAATGAAACAAGCTTAGTAATGATGTAGTGTGTATTGCCCCCGTTCCCATCAGATACACAACTTTCCAGTCAGCCATCCACCTTCCAACGTCTACCAACTCAAAAGTAGCTGACACGTTCAGGTGTTGTTGCACCCACCTCCAGTAGACGAGCACAGCCAGCAGGAGAACCAGGCACAGGAAGGTCAGAGCGGAAACCAGCACCAACGGGACCAGCCACTCCACACGGCCCATCCCCGCCCCGGTGCCGGGCCTGGCATGGTGGGTCAGGTTGGACCCTCCATTGGGACCGTCTGGAAGAAATAGATGGAGAGAAACTAATGAGGGAATGAAATGTCCACAGGCAGAATAATGGTAGGACTGAAACCCAACGGTAGATCGGTAAAGGAGTAAGTAAGAAAGTAGGTAGGGAGGTAGGTAGGTAGGTATGTATGTAATTAAGTAAGTAAGTAAATAAGTGAGTAAGTAGGTAAGTTGGTAGGTATTTAGGTAAGTAATTAAGTAATTACGTAAGTAAGTAAGTAAGTAGTTAGGTAGGTAGGTAAATAAATAAGTAAGTAAAGTCCATTTTTTAACACCTACCACAAAGTGCATCACAAAATAGACAATTTAATAGATACATTAAAAACAGCACAATAAATCACAGTAAGTTATAGTAGAACACAGAAGCATAACAAGTAGACGTAATACAGTCAACAATGTGGCTAAACGAACGCCTGACTAACACATTACATCAGTCTGAGAAGAAGAATTCCATCTTTTTAACACTGAATGCCGTCGATCAAGAGTTGGGAGAAATTGAAACAAACATGTTGATCTCTGAGTGAACATTTTAAAATGAACTGAAGTACCGTATTACAAATATTTAGCACAACTTCCAAATTCACTTACAGGTTCTGTATTGTAAAAAATGAGACTTCCATGTGTCTTTGACTACAAAGCAAGTTGAGGTCCTATGTAAATACTGGGAGAGTATTAAAACGCTTGTTCCACAAAGAAAGGAACACAGCCTGTTTTCAGAAACTGTGCCTTTATACGAGCCATATGATTGTGATGTCACAAATATACTATACGTAGATGTAGAAAGTGACTAAAAAGTGATGTTATATTCATTTCCCAACTGCAGGGAATCAGAGAGCGCAGATGCTGAAGACCCGGAAACGCTGACCAATAAGAGCAGACTGGGCGGGTTTAAAGAGACAGGCACTTAAACTTATTGTTTCAGACAGAGTGTGAATACAGAAGCAGATAGTATGAGAAAAATAATGTATTTTTTTATATTAAAGCATGTAAACATGTTTAAGTAGAAACCTAAAGCTAAAGTATGAACCTGAAAGTCAGCATCATATGGGACCTTTAACTTAGATGTTTCTTTTTGCTGCCACTTTTCGAAGAAGCTGGAGTGTTGGCACACACCAGGAACTAATCTCCACCACTGTGTGACGTGCACTTGGTGTAGTCTCACAAACTGTGTGCACAGTATGTTAATGTTAGAGCAGTCACAAGCTGGCGAGTGTCAACCAGCGTGGCCAGATTTCTGGCAACTGCAGTGCTTTAAACATGCAGAATTGCATACGGCCGCTGTACGCTTTAATAGAGGGTACACTTAAATGTCAGCTTAAGAACAGAAAAAATCAAGTCCCATCTTCTGCAAAGGAACATTCTGACATTTTAGGAAATGTCTTCTGACAGTTGCAAATTTGTTGGAAGGAGATTCTTTTTACTTTTTTGCCCGCAGTGTTTAAGAAAGTTTTTATTTAGTCAAGGACTGCCAGCCAGGTCTCTCTCCCAACATCTAAGATAGTCTTAGTTAAGTAATGTTTCATGTCTGTTGTATTTTATTAGGATTTAAATCAAACCACACAAGCGTGCACATGTTAAAACAAATGACCGTAAAGATTAAACTCAGCAAAAAACACAAACACACAATGAGTTTTTTTAAACTTAATATGAGTTCCCTCAGCCTGCCTATGGTCCTCAGTGGCTGGAAATGGTGGTAGGTGTAAACCGAGCCCTGGGTATCCTGCTCTGCTTTTGAAAAAATTTGAGCTCAGATGGGCCGATCTGGAATCTTGCTCCTTATGAGGTCATAAGGGGCGAGGTTACCTCCCCTTTCTCTGCTTTGCCTTCCCAGAGAATTTGCCCCCCCCATGAGAGAGATCATGGCTTTTAAACAAGATAAGTGGCAGTTGATCAAGGCCTAGACTTCAGATACAGTATTAGGGGACCACTAAGGTCTATATAAAAGAGACTTCAGATACAGTATTAGGGGACCACTAAGGTCTATAGAAAATAGACTTCAAATACAGTATTACAGGACCACTAAGGTCTATATTAAAGCATCCAAAGAGCACCATGACATGGAACCTTTAAGTTTCTGCTTGAACATGTTTACATGCTTTAATGTTGAAACACGCATTCCTTTTCTCACACTCTCTGTACCTGTATTCACTCTCTGTCTGAAACTAGTCAGTTAAACAGGTTATTAAAACCCATTTTAATGGGGTCAAGTTTTCTATTGCAAGATTAAAGTTTTTTTTTGGCCTAGCAAATTCTTTTTTCACATGCTATGGCAACAACTAGTAAAATTAGAAAAACTGCAACACCCACCGGATCTAGCTCGACTGGAAACAAAACAACAGGCACGGCGCAAACACGCCGTTTGGGCTGCAAGCTGGCCAAAGAGTAGTAATGTTACGAGATACGTTTTAAGTTAATAGCGAGCGCTAGACGCCGAAATGGACGGCAATAAGATTCTGAATGGTACGTTTTTAAAAGTTGCCACATGTTCCATTGACAAGATCAAGGGGGTCTAAATGTGCTGTATTTATATAGCGCTTTTCCAGTCCTAACAACTGCTCAAAGCGGTTTTACATCTACAGGAAACATTCACCATTCACACACATTCATACACTGTGGCCGGGCCTGCCGTACAAGGTGCCACCTGCTCATCAGATAAACATTCACACACATTCACACTCCGATGAGCAGCACCGGGGGAAACTTGGGGTTCAGTGTCTTGCCCGAGGACACTTCGACAATGACTGCAGGGGCGGGGATCAAACCACCAACCTTCCGATTGGCAGGCAACCGCTCTACCACTGAGCCAAAGCCGATCTATGTGTCTGTATGACGTTGTGAACTGAGCTATCATCGTAGCACGTCCAGTCTGAAATACCACCTGATGGCCAAGCGCACAGCTGATGCCAATTCTCCCCGCCCCGTCAAAGGATTATTTTCACCCTTTTATCGATGGACAGTGTTACATTGTGTGAGAGATTATTTGCTCCAAGTGAGAATGTAATTGTGAAATTGACAACTACAGTAGGCTATATGCCAATGTTGTTTTCAATAAAAAACATTTGCACAAAGCAAGCCGATCATCTTTTCCATGTTGATAAGAGCATTAAAATTAGAAAAAATAATGGAACAAAAAGTAATCAAGGGACATTTAGAATAGATAAAAATGTGTGATTAATTGCAAGTTAAATATGACATTAATGCAATTAATCTTGATTAAATATTTGAATCGTTTGACTGCACTCTCCTGAAACACTAAGTTTTAGCGCCTTTCTCCTTAAGCCCGCCTACTGAAAAGCCCAGTCTGCTTTGATTGGTCAGCTGTTCCGGGTCTTCAGAATTAATATGAGATAATGTAAGACTTTTACTCGAGTATTATTCTAAAATGTGACTCTAACTTCTAACAAAGTCGTTTTCTGGTTAGATATGTATACTTTTGACTTAAGTATTGCGTTCAGGTATGTTATACAAGACTATTGCTAAGCTAGCCTAAACACGTCCTGGACCAGCAGTATCTCTGGGGACACAGCGAGGAAACAGTTCAATGTCTCACGCTGGGTAAGACAGCAAAAGTCTCAAATTTCCTAAAAACATGAGGGATGTTTAGATACCTACATCTAACTGAAAAACTGAAAGTGCTGCATTCAACAACAAACCATCAAATAAGTATTGATGAATACAGGCCCAAGCTGCTGTCCTGTCTGGCTTGAGCCCTGCATACTCTCTGACGATGTGCAGCCAGATAACTGCATCAAAACAACACACACCTCCGGACAATTTGAGTCATTTGTAAGAATCCAACTCGCTTTTCCGTGGTCCCTTTAATCTCCACCCCAAACCATCACCGACACCTACCCACTTCAGCGGCTGCAGCCGTGACGTTTCTGGAGCTGACGCCGGCCCCCATGGCCTTCACTCTGCAGCTTTGCCTCGAGCCGAAGACACTACATCAGGCTGGGCCCCTGCACTGCACCACGGCTGGATTGCATCGCCACTAACTCTGCATTATCTCCTTCCTCACATCCACACGCACAGACATGCACAGTGCACACAGAGGCTGCCATGATGCTGCCTCTGCCTCTTGTCCCCTTCTCTTTCCCTTCTGCTTTTCTCTTACGATTACAGCGCTCTGCCAAAAATAAATAAATAAATGAATAAGCCTTTGCCGGCAGCACGCAAACACATAACACACACATCCACACACAGTCAGTCACTGATGTGCAGTGAGATACACACTGAACAGGCACTAACACACCCAACACACACCCTACACACACATGTAACTATAAATGAAGCAGCGCTTATTTTCACTTTTTTTTTTTGTCCCCTGCAGCTGAGGCTAGCCTGCAAGCCTCATCTCCTCTCGCCATGTCTGAAAGTAGGCCAGCACTCGCATCAGAGCGGGGGAGAGAGGGAGAGGCAGAGAGAGGGTGAGGGAGAGAAAGGGAGGGGGGCAGTTGGTAGGGGAAAAGAGGAGAAGGGATGAAAAGATGAGATGGGGAGAGAGAGAGAGAGAGAGAGAGAGAGAAAAGAAAAAAAAGAAAAGTATTGAGAAAGTATGGCAACGTTTAATCGGCAGAGAAAGGGAGAGGACGCAGGAGAAGGAGAGAAATGAGGACAGATAGAGCAAGATAAGGAGGACATTTGAGGATAAACAGAAGAGACGTTTGGCTTCCTTTTGCACATTTTCCAATTGACCGGAGCGTTAACACCCCAGCTCCACAGGCTGCTGAATCAGGGTTCCTATGTACCTTGCGTGTCTTCTGTCTGAACCTTCCCCTATCCAGCTGTGAAAGAAGTATTCTGATCCTTTACTACAGTACAAGTACAAATACCACCCTGTAAAAAGACTCTATAACAATTCAAAATCCTGCATTTAAATGAACACTTAAGTAAAAGTATATAAGTATCATTAGGAAAATGTAATGAAAGTATTACAAGTAAAAATGTATCAATGGAGTAAAATCCTACCATAGTAGAAAGTGTAAAGGAGCCAAACAGTTGTGTGTTTAATGGTCTAAAAATCTCAGCTGGACTTTTAGGGCCTTTGAATTGTTGGCTAGTGTAATTTATAATAAAACATTAGATTGGATTAACTTCATGTGTTTTATTGTGTAATGTAACTAGTACCTAAAGCTGTCAGATCAATGTAGAGGAGTAAAAAGTACAAGTAGAAATAGAAGTAGAAGTGGCATGAAAAGAAAAGACTCAAGTAAAGTAGAAGTACCTCAACTTTTGGACATAAGTACAGGAGTACTGGAGTAAATGTACTTAGTTACGTCCCACAGCTGCCACTGAAACACCACATCTACAATCTTAGGTGGACAAGCGCAGTTTAACAGTGGCGGGACAAGGGTTCGGATACTTTAAAAAAGTAGAAAGCATGTAGTTATTGTCAGCAAAATGTATTTTGTATCCAAAGTAAAACATTAATTTTACACAATGGCCCCTTTCAGACTGGTTTCATATTATGTCATTGAAATATAGGTACTGATGCATTCATGTTATCAGCATTTTAATGCTGTCAATGGTCATAGTGGAACTAATTTTGACAAATATGCAGTCTGGACTAGCAATGCCTTCATGTTCATGTTATTTGGGGGTGGCAGTGGGGCTCAGTCCGTAGGGAGTTGTGTTGGGAACCAGAAGGTCACTGGTTCAAGTCCCCGTATCGACCAAAAAGTACGGAGTGTGGATTAGTGGCTGGAGAGATACCGCTTCACCTCCTGGGCACTGCCAGGTGCTGTTGAGCAAGGCACCATACCCCCCCCCCCCCCGGCCCCCGCTCAGGGTGCTGGTTCAGCTGGCAGCCCACCCACTCTGACATCTCTCCATTAGTGCATGTATAGCTCCTGAGCATGTGTGTGTAGTTCAGGGCTGTGTGTAAACTAACAAAGTGTGGACACCGAGTGTAAATTGTAGTTTCCCCGTAGGGGATCAATAAACAGATAAAAATTATAAAAAATGAAATTAAAAAAACATGTACTTATATTTATATTTACTTATTTTTAGAGCTGGGCAGCAATCATAATTTTTAATTTGAAAAAATTGCACTATATACACTACTTTTTACTTCGTTATTTCATTTTGCGATTAATCGCGATTAATCGGGGAAATATTGAAATAAATGAAATTATGAATTCTAAAGTAGTGTATATAGTGCAATTTTTTTTTTTAATGTTCTACCATATTAACAAAAGTGCCGTTATATTTGTTCTGCAAAAACTTACCAGCATTTTGTTTATAAAGTAGCAGTTAAACAAAATATTTAGTGAACATCTCAATTTAAACACAATGGATTCATCATGTCCAGAGATGAATTCATCTGGTTGGAACGTCTTCATCAGAGACTCCTTCTTATGTACACGTTCATTTGTTGTTGCTCTAGCTCTGCAGCCCTTTGACTGTGTTTAGAGTGCCCAACAACTTTTCTGCACTTCACAAGGACATTGTCTTAAGCAGAGACACTGAGGGACACTGTCCAACGTGCGGTAAAGCAGAGACACTGACAGAATGCTGGAGACGGTGCGCAAAGCAGGGGACATGATCAGAAGGCAGAAGGCTTGCAGCAGCGATCAGATTTCGTATCTATTCGTACTATCTGTGCTAACTGCGGTGACTTTATTTTACACATTCCACTGCTGTGCAACTTCAATAAAGTGTCCCGCGCATGTCTCAACATAATGTCTCTCCTCATGCATGTTGTACCGTGGTCGCTTTTGCAGTCCTCTCCTTTTTATACAACTCGTGTACTCTCCTTGTGATGGTGCGTGTTAAGGGAATCTCATACCTGCCGTCGTTGTTGCGATTCTCAGACCGATGTCCTCTACAACCCTAATGGGCCTGCAGTCTGTAGCTGTCATGGTTGCACTGGCATTTGTTAGCGTCTCTCGCCTTTGCAGCGTGCACACACGTAGCCTGCCGAAGCCTTGCGCCACTGTGTGTTTCGTTGAATGATTTGCTGGTATCAACTGTCAAGGTGATATTTCAGACTGGAAGTACTCCGGTGATTAGAAAATTCAACTTTGCAGTATTTACAAAGCCTGTGAGCAACAAACTTTTACAATAATAAAGAAATAATAAAAACTGCGTTAACGAACGATAAAAAAATTGTTGGCGTCAATTAATTTATGAGTTAATGCGATAATAACGCGTTAACTTGCCCAGCCCTAGTTATTTTATATTATGTCAAATCTTAATCGGCAAAGGAACTACTAACTCCAGACTGATGAGTGTAGTTATATGAAGTACAGGTTCTCCCGAAACGGGCTAATAACCCTCTGCTACATCCCGCTATCTTTAGTTCTCAGACCGTGGTGTATTAAAAGAGTTTGTCCAGGTTATAGAGTAACCTATAGGTTCTTTTCAACGTGGACCCTATTCTGTTATGTTTTTGTGTTTAAGTGTCTGATGGGAACAACAATCTATGACACTGGTCCAATATTGAGTGAGATCGTTGCCGTCGGCAGTCGAGAAACAAGCTACAATGTAAGTTAACTTGTTTTGACGCTGCCGACTGCAGCAATCTCACTTATTACTGGACCAATGTCACAGATAGTTGTCCCTATCAGTCACTTAGGCACAACGGCAGATACCCTTTAACAGTGCCAACTCCTGTTAAACTACAGCTCAGTGTTTTGGAGTAGAGCTAAGTTAAGTGTATTGAATTGAGGTTGTCTAAATTTTGAAACTAAATTAACATGATGTTACCTATAGATCGTAAAAATGACAAAAACATCTTTTTGAACAATTTTGCTATCACTCACACTTCCAGAAGAGACAGCCAACATGGAGCCAGACATGTTTGTTAGGAGATTAGTTCATGTTTCTCTGCCTGGAAAACTGGGATTTGTAGTTGAAAGCATGCACTCAGCATTAAAACCCCACCTCCCACAACAGCGGATCTTAGCAGAATGTCACCACTTTTATAGAGTTGTGCAACAAATTTTAAGCTTTTGCCCTTGAGTCCCTCAAGCTCTAACAGAATCAAATTAGCTAAATGTGCTTTGACAAAGAGATTGAGAAAGCCATTTCCGGGGGAATATCAGAAGATTGCTTTTGTTCATAATAATGTCTGGTTTTGCTCTCAGACTGTTTCAAAGCACTTGAAATTGAATCGATGTCCCATGGTGGTTGCTTGGCTAATGCAGTGCTATGCTGAAAGACGTGATGGGGGGTGGGGGTAGGGGTGGAGGGGGCATTAGGACTGCTCTCAGCTCCTGCTGCTAACACTTTACTTTGCTCTACATCACTGCAATTCATCCACTCTATATCACTACAATCCATCACCACTTACTTCAGTAATGCCTTTAGTTTGGATATATATTCCTTTATACAAAAGTCCATTCCTCCCCCCTCCCCCCTATACACAAATTCAACTCTATTGTGTTGTGCTCCTTAACGGCAGTTTATGCACTACTTTTTTAATGCCATTTGATAATAGAATGCTAAAATGTGAACATCATTCCAGGAAAAGCATGATAGTTGGACATAAATATTATTTATTTAAAATAAGATAAATATCTTAATGTCTGTTGGGCCCAGTCGGGTTTGGTTAGTGCTCTGTTGGACGAGGGCCGGGCTTGGACAGAAAAATGCGGCCCGATCAGCAATCTGGTTTGGACATCTGGGCTCAGTGGTGTGATGTCATTCCTAGTGTATGCATTAATATTAGGGGTGGGAATCTCCATTGCGTCATGATGTATCACGATAGTCACAATGCGCCACAATGAACAACTCGCTATGTGCCACGATAGTCATGATGTGTCGCGATATGACACAATGTGCTATGATGCACCACAATGCGTCACTCACTATGTATCATGATTGTCACGATGCGCCGCCATGGATCACACTGCGTCACGATGCGCCACGATGCGTTACGATGAGTCACTATGCGCCCCAATGCCTCACGATACATCACGATACATCACGATGTGTCACAATAGTCACGATACATCACGATGCACCACGATAGTCACAATGCGCTACAACGCGTCACTCACTATGCATCACGATAGTCACTAGACATCAAAATGTGTCACGACAGTCACAATGGGCCATGATGTGCTATAATGCTCCAAGACAGTCACAATAATCGTGATAGTTGCGATACTCACGATGCATCACTATGTGTCACTATGCGTCACGTTGCACCACGATTCGCACCAAAAGCACCACAGCGTCACCTCTTCAACATTAGTACATATTGCTACACATGGTTTTCATCAACAAACTCAACCAGTCAGATATACAGTATGTGAACACCCGGAGTTGACAGCTAATTTATTTTGCAGCCCAACAGTAGTGTTGCATATAATTAGTTTTTTCTTTCTTTAATAGCAAAAGTACTTTTATATGTAACATTTCTTTAAGGTAATAACTGGCAATAGAATATATTATTTTGTAAAGGTGTTGGTTCTTTGGTTTCAATATTGAATGTTGACTTGATCTTTTCTCTCAGTGAAATAGACTATGAGATTAAATTTGGATTTGCTGTAGGGTAAGTGCCACATACACTACATTGCCAGAATCAGCTGATGCATTACATTTCTTTTCATATCCCTCTTTATCTTCATATAAAAAGAAGTTGCATAACCATTGATGTCACACCTCCGGGAGATAGCAGTGAGAGAATGCAAGTGTGATCAAAGCAGCCCTTCTTCCACATCCTACTGTTCCACAGAAACATGATAGCACCACTGGTGTCATTACATGTATCTATGTCAAATCAGTGGCAGGCCTATTATTACTTTACTTATCTACACAAGAGGACCTAATGTGTCACTGCCTTACCACCTTGAGGTGCATTAAATCCGTAAGGATATACACAATTTCAATTCATGCAACACTTATAAAAATGTTGTCAGTGTAACCTCATGTTAAGAAGTCCCTTAGGCAGACCTTAGGAGCTACAGATGTAAAATCTTAGGATGAATGATTTCATTTCTGACAATTGTTCAAATTGCATTGGGACTTTCCAAACGCTCAATTTGGACCTTATCCAGTTACCTTATTTTATGTGCATGTAACTTACTTAACTTAATAACTTACATACTTGGGATCAATTAAACCCGTGGTTCCCAGACTTTTTTCAGACTAGCCCCCCATTTCATTAAATGTCCGGGGAGCCTTTAGACTCACCAGTGTGGATGGAGAAAGGCCAGTGCTTCTTGTTCCCCCCTGAGCTGGGTTGGCGCGTCGGCGCTGGGTCATGGGGGGCAAGAAACTCTGCCGTTTCATTGGCTGCCTCTGTGGTGGAAGTGGAGTCAAAAGGATTGTGGGTATACACATCCAGTTGGCCTTTTTCACCAGGTGGCGTTCTAGTTGGGTCTGGTTCTTTCTCCTTAGCGGTAGTGTCCGGTGTCTGGCTGGGCGGCTCATTCACCGCTGCGCTGTTGTCCTTCCCCCCGGCCTCAACCACCCCTCCTGATCCTTTTCTCTCCTTTTTCTCCTCTTTCTCCTCCTCTTCTTCCTCTTCTTCCTTATCCTCTTCTTCCTTCTCTCCATCCTCTCCTTGGCCCTGGCTGTGCTCTCCGTCCTCACCCCCAGCTTTGCTGTTATCCGTGGCTGCCACCGCCGCAGCTCCTTTGGCGGGCTCGGGTGCGTCGGTGCTCTGACGCGTGGAGATGGGGTTTTGGGAGGGTGCTCTGCTCGGCCAAACGGAGCTAGGGAAGGAGGAGATAACACCGCCGCTGAAGCCCAGGCCGGCCAGCAAAGTACTGGTTACTACGGACGCCACCGTCGCCTGGCTGCCACTGGAGGAAGGGCCAATTCCTGTCGCCATGGAGACAAAGGAGAAGGGGATGCCTGAGGAGGTCCAGGTAGATGAGCCGGAGGAGATGGGAGCCATGTCGGCCGAGGAGGCTGGAGACACCGTCGGCTGAGAAAGAAACTATTAACTGGTTAGAATTTGTTTATACTCCTAAACTTTTACAATATTGACAAGACGGGGTCTTTAAGGCTTTTTAAGCCGAGGACCTCTTAACTGAAAGAGGGACAGAGCATGGACCCCCTACTGTATAAGTAGGGGTATTGTATTAATAAGTAGCATAGTAAACTGGGCCTATAATAACATGTAGGCTGGCCTAAAGCCTTTATACACACCTTTTTGCTTACTATAAGCTATTAACATTATAATTGATGATTTTATGAACCGTGTTTTAATGTTGGCACAGTGATTCCTCAGGATGAACTGTATCTGTGGTTGGCTACCTTAGTGACTGCCTTACCTACAGGCCGGTAAGCCAATCATCAGTGGCGATTTATATTTGCTAATAATATGTTGGACTCATGTTAAGAACGTTCAAAAATTATGAATAACTTGGTGCCCCCCCCCCGACAGTGACAGTGGGCACAACTGGAGTCACATGTGCAAAACTCTGACTACAGTGCACAGCAGCAGTTCATGTAGACAAAACACTAGCTCGTTTTTTATCGCTAGAACACAGATTTTAGAACTCTACACACTTAGCCCCATGGCTTTAACCACAACCTGCATAACACTGTGCACTTACAGCACTTTGTTTAAATGCTAACACACTGCTGTCACAACTGTTAACCACGCATTTAAAACAGAATAGATCTCTGTTTGGTGCCTATCAGACTCTGCTGATTGCAATTTTAGCTGAAAGCCTAATCAGGCTTCTTGTTTTAGACTAGTTGCTGAACATATACAGTATTTATGTAGAGAAAGCTCAGTAAGCCTTTTTTATACAAACACCAAATATGAATTACAAACCATTATACACTGTAACGTTGGAGAGAAACAGGTAAAAGAGCAAAGATACAAACATGAGGTTAGATACACAGCTATAAAAAAAGTGAAAAACATTATATCTTTACAATAGTAAAACTGTGTTCTTCCTCTTTTTCAGAATGCAATGGAGGTGAAATCAGTGGAAACACCACATTCATTAGTATTTAGAGATGATGCAGACATCCAATGTGGTGAAGATAACTAGCTGCATGATGCAGGAGAGGGACAGGATCAGTCAAACAGTTCTATTTTACTGTTATGTAACTTTAGTTTTCCCCCCCAGTAATTCCATAAATTACTAGAGACAAAATACCATGTTGAAGCAAACTGCAGATTTTCATTTCTTCTTGTTTACCTTCCATACAAATCGTTTTGAGGTATAATTCTTTTCTTTACAGTAAAGAAACTATTGAGTAGTGTGAAGTGAGTCAGTGTTCAAACTGTAAAGATGAGAAAGTTAGTATTTTCTGTATTAGTGTTTCTGGTGTTTGTACTCTCAGCATTCTGACTGACAGTGTGTGTTATCTCAGTGAGGGTTGTTCATAGTGTTTGCTGCACTGAGCCTGTTTATGGACGTGTGTTAAAAGTTGTGTTGCTTCGAATGAGTTTTGCAGCTGATGTGAACTGTGTAGCTCAGTTGACCGTTGGTAATCTAGATTGTAGTTAGAGTTTTGCACATGTGGCTTCAGTGGTGCCCAGTGTTGTTTAGCAATCCAAAAAAAACTTGTAATTCCCTTTGAGACATGTCTGTCCACACAGGGAAGAATATCGCCAACACAAACACTGCTCTCTGCTGGATAAAAAGTGACAAGACGTAGGGATTCACCTCTGCTTCCCTTACCATTCCAGTTTTCACGATCCTCGTCCCCTCAAAGATCCTGGTGGTGTTGGCTAAAACACAGGAGAGAAGGAAAATAAACAGGACAATCCCTAGTTAAACACCGGAGAGACAACCAGCGAACACTTCCTTTGAAGGGCTGTTTATAAGACATCCATGAGTGCATTGCAAGCACATTAATCACAACATGACAGAGTGTAAATGCACGGCGCTGAATACTTAATGGCTCCGCTGATAAACTGAATGTAGCTCGGTGAAATGAATCCATCTCACTGCATTTCAGCTTGCTTACTGATAGTGTGTGTCTTTCCTTTCCTCTGGTATGTTTCCTTTAGCCTGCAGCTGTTGATATGAGCTCACACAAATAACCGTAATATGAAAGATTTCATGATATTATGATGAAAGGAATCCTAACTGTCCTAAAATGCTGCTTGCACAAATGTAGGACAATATGCAGGTATGTTGACAGAGGGCTGCGTACATGAAAGAGATACGTACCGATGCTCATTTTGACAGTTATGATGACATTAAAGATAATTCCTGAGCACTTGAGGGCTAAGCGGTGTGTGTGTCTGTCTGTGTGTGTGTGTGTGTGTGTGTGTGTGTCCGTGTTTGGTGTGTGTCTGTCTCTCTGTCTATCTGTCTGTGTGTGTATGTGTGTGTTTGTCTGTCTGTCTGTCTTGTCTGTTTGTGTGTATGTGTGTGTGTCCGTGTCTGTCTGTGTGTGTGGGTATGTGTTTCTGTGTGTGTGTGTGGGTGTGTGCGTGTGTTTGTGTGTGTGCGTGTCTGTGTGTGTGCGTGTTCATGTGTGTGTGGTGTGTGTCTCTGTCTGTGTGGGTGGGTATGTGTGTCTGTGTGTATGTGTGAATGTTTGTGGGGTGTGTGTCTGTCTGTCTGTCTGTGTGATGTGTGTCTGTCAGTGTGTGTGTGAGATTGTCTGTGTTTGTGTGCGTGTGTGAGTGTCTGTGTGTGTGCGTGCGTGTGTGGTGTGTGTCTGTCTGTCTGGGTGGGTGGGTGTGTGTTTATTTGCGTGTCTGTGAGTGTTTGTGTCTGTCTGTGTGTGCGTGTCTGTTTGGTTCTGTCTGTGTGTGTGTGTGTATGTGTGTCTGTGTGTGTGTGTGTGTGTTTGTGTGTCTGTGTGTTTGTGTGTGTGTCTGTGTGTGTGTGTGTGTGTCTGTGTGTGTGTGTATCTGTCTGTGTGTGTGTGTGTGTGTGTGTGTTACTTTGTTACCTCTGAAGAGCATGCTCTGGCTGAAGTCACTGCGCATGTCATTCATGCAGATGGCCTGGACTCGGAACAGGTAGAGCACATCAGGAGAGACAGGAGAGATGACGGCCTCCTGGACGACACCCAACATGCAAACAAACTCAGTACACTCCTCCAAGAAGGTATCACACACTAAGTCATGTTAATTGAGTCACAGGGTGTGGGGGGGGTTATATCAAGAGATGGGTTGCATAGATTTAGACGTGGCTAAGTTATCCTTAAGGATGTTTTGGGATCCTGGGAACAAAACCCCCTTGATTTCAAACATTAAAACCAATTTAAATATTTAATGATGATTCATTTATCATGTGCATGGCATAAGTAACTTTAAGTGAGGGCACAACTGGAACTAGATTTTTAACCCTTTCTACAAATGCACGTGGGGTTTTATTTTAACATAAACTAACAGCACTATCATCATGACTGGCTTAGCTTGGGTCACAGCTACATCGGCTCACACTCTCATTTTCTTTTCCAACCCCTCCGTCAAGTTATTAGAAAGAATTCACGCTGCTTTGGATCAGCAGAATGATAAAGTACTGCACATGCACTTATCTTAAGAAAGATGAATTCCACTAGAGTCTTGTCTTAATGGTATATTAGACTCCTACACGTCATTACTATACTACTTCATTCTGATTTCATAATATGACTAAAGTCTCGTTTTTTAATCAAGTCTGACAAATTTATCAGCCGGCCATTTCAGACGCTTCATATGTTTTATCTCTGCAGATATTCAGAATCATCACACTGAGTTCCAAAGTACAGAGATCCAGCAGGCCATTGGAAGAGACCACACTCGGTTGAATGGATTCAAGAGGTCAAATCAGTTAAGTCAGCAAAGACATTTAACTATCATTATTCCCAGTATGTGATCCACACCATCACATTACATGACCTGTTCAAACTTTAGATTTATCAACAGGGTAATAAATATTTGACGAATCATTATCAAACTGCCCATTGTCTATTTATTATCAACAACTTAGCCTCTAATGCTAATGTTGTAGTCCGTTTACTTTTCAACAAATTAACAAACAATTTTTTAATAATCCTACACATTCCTTTCTGTGAAGGAGATAATGTCACACTCACTAAAGCTGCACTAATCAATATTTGTATATGAACAATAGATCAAAACATTGTGCGTAATGTACAAGGTTGCTCGTTGTGACGTGCCTACAGAGAATCATCACCAGTCCTTCCCCTCAGCTCTCCAGCATCTTAGCATCTTTTAGCTTATTATTCAGGTTTGATGGACCGCAACTTTACAATTTTGATTCAGTCTTACAACTCTCATCCACCTGGTTTCCAGCAGCAGGCAGCTGTGTGTTGTGTTGAGGTCTCCCTGGTAATAGAGAACGCCATCCAACACGTTCATACATTTTCTGAGCCTACTAAATCGTGATCTTGGTTTAAAGGTCCCATAACATGGTGCTCTTTGGATGCTTTTATATAGACCTTAGTGGTCCCCTAATACTGCATCTGAAGTCTCTTTATGTAGACCTTAGTGGTCCCTTAATACTGTATCTGAAGTCTCTTTATATAGACCTTAGTGGTCCCTAGTACTGTATCTGAAGTGTCTTTTATACTGACCTCAGTGGTCCCCTAATACTGGTGGGGGTGTGGCCTTGACCAACTGCCACTTTGCTCGTTTGAAAGCCTTGTGATGTCTCTCTCATAGGAGGGCCAAATTCTCTGGGCATGCAAAGTTGAGAAAGGGAAGGTAATAAGATTTTTTAATTTTCTTAAAGGAAGAGGAGGATACAGTTTGCACCTAGCCACGGGGGGACCATAGGCAGGCTGGGGGAATGCATATTAATGCAAAAAAACTCATAAAGTGACATTTTCTCTTGCAGTCAGGAATGGAACGGTCTCGTCAGCCAGTTACATTGTGTTTATCTAACATGCAGACTTTAGGATACAGATGCAGGGAAAGGCTGACCATATGCTCAGCGGCAGCGCCATGCGCTTACATTATTCAAACTAAAGTGGTAATGATATACTGGTGTCAAAATGATACACCTTCAATAGAATCATGCCCATGTTTTCATTTTGGTAGAACTGAGTTAATTATAAGTTTTCCTCTTTCAGCTGTGAATTGCCACACAGCTCCTTTAATCTCCGTTGTGAATTCAAAAAGAAGAAGATTTCATCACCGCAAAGGCACCACGGGACCGTGCCGAAAATCTGACGTGCGACTGATGGCTTTCATGAGGAGGCAGCGCTCTGTCAGATGGGGTGTTGCTGTTTATGCTAACGCAGTGGAGAATCCGCGCTTCCAGCTGACTCCTGCTCTCACACAGATGGGTGGCAAAGATTTGAGTAAATCAAAAGGTTTCATGCAAACGTCTCTCGGCTTTAATGTACAGTGACATCAACAGAAGCTGATAAACAAACCGAATGTCTGAAGAGAATGGGATCAGATTACTCCTCACAGAACCAATCTGCACCGGTACTGTATTTATACCCAATACAATACAAAAAAAGTCACTGAGTATATACATCATACAACTACATTTGTATCTTACAATTGGTTTTGCGTTGCATGACTCAGCACACAGGGCCTACATTGTGGGATAGGAAGAAAACACGCTCTGGGTTCTTTCTATTTCTTTAAACCAATCACAATGGTCTTGGGCGGGGCTAAGCTCCGGACGTGGCACTGCTAAATAGTCCGAGGAAGGAACTTGTTCTGGTGGAACAAGTCAATACTTGCCATTTTAAGCAAGTAGCGCGCTAGCTGAAAGTATATTGTTGTTTTCTGAAGCAAACAGTGTTAACAAATGGCAACACAAAGAGAGCTGAAGGATTGTAATGTTTAGTGAGGAAGTGATGGTGCTTATGTACACGGTGCTTTTTTCTGTGACAATCGGCTGTAGATATGGTTATACTGGGCCACTTGTTTTAGCACACTACCAATAAAGTTGTAAGGATTTCAGTGGACTGCATTTAAAAAGCCCTTTTCTAGTCTTAACGCCTGCTCAAAGTTCTACATGCACCATTAAACATTCACACACACATTCACAAACTGATGGCCGAGGCGGCCACCTTCTCCGCAGAACAAGGGCATGCAGACTGCAGGGGCCAGAGATCAGCGGCAGTTCTACACCGTCTTAAAGGGATGGCCCAGGCTAGGGCCTGATGCAATTTTAGGGGGTACCAAATATATTAAGCACAAGTATTACATACCCCCAACCCTCCCCAGCTTTGGTTCTACAAAAGATGGTACACATACAGTATGTCAATAAACACAAGGACACTCATTTAGTGTTAACCTACATTCTTTCTATCACTGCAATACTATCCCCTCTTGGGGGATAAAGATGCCGTTCCAAATGTATGAAGATATTTGCCACAGTTAGGGGGCCTGCTTCTCTGTCTGGGGGGTTCAGGCTTAATTTTACGGTGGTTTTGGCCAGAACTGCTAGTGCCAGGAACCGAACCACCAACCTTCCCATTGTTGGACCACCTGGGCCAAAGCCCCCCAATGACAATGCCTGTGGCTTGGTCGATCATTACCCCTTTGGTCCAAACTAAAATATCTGACCAGGGATGTGAAACCAAAAGTCAAATGTCATTTAAAAAAAAAAAAGACCGTAGTATGTGACACAGCGACATCTCTGACCTCACGTTACGTCCTTATTTCAGTAGCATTACCTGACTCATTTTAAGCAAATCCATGATGTTTTAGTAACCTTACGTATTTTTGTTGCCTTAACTAGTTTACATGAATGAAGAGCTAGCATGCAGCAGTAAATACAACGGTTATACGTGTCATTTTGAGAAGTCTTTCAAAATCAACCTATGATGTTGATTACTTATGCTGTAAGGATGAGTTGTAACGGGATAAGATGCTAGTTGTGTAAGTCATGAACATTCTGTCTTGGACTGTTAACAGAACACCTGCTTAACTTAAAAGAAGCTTAATTATGTAGTGTATTGTACTGTATCTGTCAGTCAGTCAGTCTGTCTGTCAGACTGTCTGTCTGTCTGTCTGCCTGTCTGTCTTTCTGCCTGTCTGCCTCCCTGTCTGTCTGTCTGCCTGTCTGCCTCCCTGTCTTTCTGCCTGTCTGCCTGTCTGCCTGCCTGCCTGTCTTTCTGCTTCCCTGCATATCTGTCTGTCTCTCTGCCATCCTGTCTGCCTTTCTGCCAGTATATCTGTCTTTCTGTCTGTCTGCCTGTCTGTCTGCCTGTCTGCCTGTCTGCCTGTCTGCCTGCCTGCCTGCCTGCCTGTCTTTCTGCTTCCCTGCATATCTGTCTGTCTCTCTGCCATCCTGTCTGCCTTTCTGCCTGTATATCTGTCTTTCTGTCTGTCTGCCTGCCTGTCTGTCTTTCTGCCTGCCTCTCTGTCTGTCTGTCAGACTTTCTACCTGTGTGTCTGCCTACCTGTCTGCCTGTCTGTCTTTCTACCTGCCTACCTCTCTGTCTGCCTGTTGATCCCCCCACCCTCACAGTCCAGTCCAGATTGCTTCATTACATTGACTGTGACAAGAGGGGCGTTAGAGGGATTTGGGGGTCCTAAAGCCATATAAGTCCCTGTTATGACCTAGATAGAGGCGTCAAGGGAGAATATAAAGGAATAAGAGCAGAATCAAAGGGCTGACAGAAAGAGGGTAGAAAAAATAATGTGTGGGAAGGGCCGTGGGGGGGGGGGAAGACGCCAAGGGGAGGAATAGCAGGAAGGGCGAGGGCAGAGTGAAGTAGATTTCAGTGGGAGGGATAGTCTCTCGAGTTAATGATGAGAGGATAAAACACTTCCCACCTCTCTCCCTGCATCTCTGTTGTTGTGGCAGAATGTGAAGCTGCTTCCACAGCCAGGGGGCACTCTGATCCCTTCTTCTGCGGCCATTCCTGTTTCGCCACAGAGCCGCTGGCCCAAGGTCATGCTTTTTTGCATGCCCTCCAGCTCAGCATTAGTATTCTGTTAGCCGATCGGCAGACCACAATGTAAGGGAATGAAACCTTCTGTCTGCTCCACAGCCTTCTCTCATGGCTCATTTTGGCTCCTGATGAGACCATTTGTAATGGAATTGATAAAGGATGTTGCTTGGTGTGTGTCTGTGTGTGTCTGTGTGTGTCTGTGTGTGTTGACATTCGTGTTTGTGATCAAACGCCTTTGTCCCCAGACAAATAATTAACTACTGTTATTAAAACTTCTGCCAACATATTTTCTCATAATATATTTTATTTTGCCAGAGTTGCGTGTATGTGTTATTGTCAACTAGAAATAAAGTAAAAAATATATATTTTTATGATGCAATCACTGCTGATTATGTACGTGTCCAAACAGTTTGGTTCCAATTTATTAGATTTCACAAGGCACTCGCAGCCCTATTTTTGATGATGTAAGGTCCTCTGTATTTCTGAAATAACACACAAACACACACACACACACACACACACACACACACACACACACACACACAAACAGAGCATGCAGCCTCCCAGTGCAACTTCATTTGACTGTCCCATCATTATTTACAATCAATTTGACTGGGCTCTTTTCAAAACAGTTTCGCTGTCTAATCAGAAATCAGTCTGGCCACTGATATCTTTGCACATGGGAAAGCGAAGTGGATGATTAGAATATGTTCATGTGTGCATGTGTATCAAAGTGATGAGGGTAAATCATAGCACATTAATCAGTTTAATCTAATAACATATGGCTGAAGGCTGCAGTGGCAGTGGGTGGTTTGTTTTCAGCTGGCTATGTATCATCAGGGAGGGGTTGAAGAAGGAAGGAGGGATAGTAGAGGCATGAAAAACAAAACAGAGGATATCTCTTGTTAAAAACTAGCTGCAATTCATTTTTTTGGCGCTTGAAATGAGTCTACAGAAGTCTTTGGTTTGCAAAATTAGCGTAATATATGAATCAATGAAATTTTGAATTATGGCTTTTTGAGTAGGAGTGCTGTCAAACATCGCTTGGACTCGCTTGTGCGTCTTTTGTCCTCAGAGGGTTAAGGATGAACGCATGTAATAATGTTAGTGTTTGGCGAGGACGTGATGGTGCCTGTGTACACGGTGTCTCTGTCTGAGGACAGTACGGGACAGAAAGGAAGGAAAAAAGGGAACAAAGCAAAAGAAGTAGTAAAACAGCAACTACAGTTAGAAAGAGGAAGCACTTTGTTATGTGGGTGGGTGTGTAGTTGGAGCTGATGGTTGGTTGATCTAGAATCTGGATGTTGATGTGACCCATTTGGGTTTTTCAAGACTTTTGTATGAAAGCCCTCGCAGAGTAGGAGAACAGTTTATACTTTTAATACCTAAAATTTCCTAAAGCCCAAAAATAATCATTCATCATCATTAAAAGAAAATCTAAATCAATGGGCTGTTCCAAGGGCGTAGCGGGACATACTCCCCGCATTTAACCTCTCAGTGCCCTTCGTCCCCCACACTTACAGCGCGTCTGATTGTATTTGAATGCACCATAAGTAGGCGAGTATGCACGTTTCTCAGGCTGTGTCATTTGATGGATAGACTCATATATCCATCCATCCATCTTTGACCGCTTATCTGGTATCGGGTCGCGGGGGCAGCAGCTCCAGTAGGGGACCCCAAACTTCCCTTCCCCGAGCCACTTTAACCAGCTCCGACTGGGGGATCCCGAGGCGTTCCCAGGCCAGGTTGGAGATATAATCTCTCCACCTAGTCCTGGGTCTTCCCCGAGGCCTCCTCCCAGCTGGACGTGCCTGGAACACCTCCCTAGGGAGGCGCCCAGGAGGCATCCTTACCAGATGCCCGAACCACCTCAACTGGCTCCTTTCAACGCGAAGGAGCAGGGGCTCTACTCCGAGCTCCTCACGGATGACTGAGCTTCTAACCCTATCTCTAAGGGAGACGCCAGCCGCCCATCCTAAGGAAACCCATTTCGGCCGCTTGTACCCTGGTAGACTCATATAGATACAGGCAATAACAAAATAATATATAAGAAAAACATCCACAAAAATGAAAGGAGGAAAAATCATTTAAATTTGCAATAAGTACGATCAGTGTATATGATGGAATAGTGGCACTAGGATGTGACAGAGGACACCAAATTTGGGATGTTACAGGCAAAACGTTCCTGGGGGAGGCACGCTCCCAGACCCCCCTGCGCCAGTTAACCACAAACCACAGAGCTATGTTACTGGTTACTGGTCACACAGCGTTCGGCGTTCAACTGGTCGTGCCTGTTCTCCAAGATGACGCCTGCCTGTTTATGCGAATGGAACTGTCTTTGTAAACTATCTTTTAAATGAAGTGTCTGTACACTCACAAAGTTCTCAATGCTTCGGGTTACATGTAGGGACCCTCAATATGCTACCGTTGAAGTACGATGCTATTATGATCCTTGTTAACGGTGTAAAATAGCAGTTTACACAACACCCAGAAGCTAGCATTAACAGCTAGCAACTGTTTTACGGTAGGTTGGTTCAAGCTACAGACACATTTGATTAGCATGAAAACATTCACACACATTTTGCGCCCGAATTGTCCATTAAATGCTGGCATTGGTATTGGCAAGTCCTGGAGTTTCTGCACTAGACTGATACCACGTAATTTAGCCTTGAAGGAAATGTACTTTATGCGGTACTTTTTCCATTGTGACTGCCTTTCTGGATAATAAAGAAAGCTCTACAGCATTCATTGATTGTGTTTGTTCATGTTTCACAAATGTTTTAACCCAAGCCAGGCGGATGGCAACCAATACAGCTGTTAAACATGATAAAATATATAACACAACGGTATCGGATCGGTAATCATATCGGCTTGAGTTCAGTATCGGGGAGCAAAAAATGGTATTGGAACATCTCTAGTCTTTGTGTGTTGGTCAGAGGGTAGGAACAGAGGGTAGATATCGGTGTATGGTTTGAAGGACTGGTTGGGGCATAGAGGGGTGGGATGGACTTGACTCCATTATAGGACAGGTGATAGGTCATCTTTTTGTTGTTCTTCATGCCAGAGGCCTTTATTCTGGGCCAGCCTTTATCTAAATACTAGCTTGTATTACAAAATCGGCTTTTTATTGAAATTTAAATTTCTTGCAGCCAATGTCCAGTGGCTACCTAGTCCTCTGGGAACTGCTGTGGGAAACACACCAGCACTGGCTTCAATATTTATTATTCAGCTGTCATTCATTATTCATTATTCAGCTGATTTCAACGTTGGAAAGCCCACGGACTAACAGGTCTGGAAGTTGAAATAAACTCCTTTGAAACTAACTTCACACACACACACAAATACAGTGGTGTGATGAGGCACACAGGGCTGTGGACATGATGACTGAACTGAAAGAACTCATTGTTGTTCTGTATCTCTGTGGATTACATAGCAGGCAAACATGGCTACAGACAGCTCAGAGTCGGAAAAGTCTGAACAGAGAGTTTTGCTTTTAGTTTTTTCTACCACAAACCAGGCCGAGAAATCACATCAGAAGAAAGGCTGCAAGTGTGTGTATGTGTCTGTGTGTGCATGTATGTGTGTGTGTGTGTGTGTGTGTGTGTGAGAAAATCTTATTTAAAGAAAATTTAAAGGACTGAGCTCATTATATATGCACTCATATTTGATGTTAAGCAAATCTGCTCCATGCTGGTGATTTCCTATATGTTATACAACACTTTCATACTCGAAATATGACTGTGAATGTGATTCTACGTTAATGCATAGTTGTTTATTTAATTTGTTTTTAAATTAAAAAACATTTGTGCTAAAGTGCATGTTGATGACTCCACATTTATCATATACAGAGTGATATATTTTACAGATGTTAATGTTAATGAGAGTGTACAATTATTGGATTGCCTTGGCAACTAACAGTAGAATGTAAAAATGTGTCTTTTTCATAAAAATTTAATTTGCCACATATTTGGAAGGAATTTAATTGCTGATGGGATTTAAAGGTCTCATGGCATGAAAATGTCACCTTATGAGGTATTTTCCCCCCAGCCTGCATATGGTCCCCCAGTGTCTAGAAATGGTGATAGGTGTAGACCGAGCCCTGGGTATCCTGCTCTACCTTTGAGAAAATGAAAGCTCAGATGGGCCGACCTCAAGACTTCAGATGCAGTATTAGGATACTACTAAGGTCTATACAAAAGAGACTTCAGATTCAGAATTAGGGGACCACTAAGGTCTATATGAAAGCATCCAAAGAGCACCATGGGACCTTTAAATTACAAGCAATGCTTTATTTAATAATTCAGGATGTGTGACATGTGAAGCGTGAGGAGCCACAGGGCCCAGGACTAAAGGGGCCCAGGACTATAGAGGTTGAACCGTAGGGTTCACATCCTTTGTGACATACTCTGTGGTACAGGTCTTCTCCACGGTTTATACACTAATGATTATCGCCCATCTTGACTTCAGGGAGGTGTCTGAGACAGTGGATTGATTTGTCAAGTAACTTATAGATCACTATAATATCAAAACAACTTTATTCATACTGTATTTTTTAAATACTTAATACCAAATTCAGTATTTAATGCCCCTATTTTTCAAACAGAGTTTACGCAAATCTTTTACATTTCTACTCTGAGTCCAAAAAGTTTGGACGTGTCCCAGGCTAACCATCCTACTCCACCCTCCAGCCCCTCCCAGTCTCACCAGTTTGTGTTTGGCGTCGGTGAGGTGCGTCTCCTCGTAGCTGTCGTCATGGGTGGTCCAACTGTACGACACCAGGAAGTGGAGGATGGGCGGGTGGTAGGTGACCTCGGGACGCGCCCAGCGCACAACCAGAGCACTGGCGTTGACATGCTGCACCTTCATGTTGATGGGAGCACTGCTGCATGCTGGGAACAGGATGGAGGCAGGGACAGGAGACACCAAGAAGGGATAGAGGGGGACATTTACAGGAATGGAGGATGGAGGAAGAAAGTAAAAGCAGATAAAGAAAAGGGGAGATAAGAAAAGTGGAAATGAAAGGATGTACCAGAAAGGAAGAAAGGAAGGAAGGGTTGGTGTGAAGGAGGAATTGGGAAAGATATGACAAGTAAGAGGAGGAGGAGAAAAAGAGAGAGATTTAATGACACAATACATCAGCTCAGCTTATCTTAAATAATACAATCAGACTTAGACAGATACTGAGAGACTGAAAGAGAGAGAGAGACTGAGAGAGAGAGACACTGAGAGACAGAGAAAAGGAGGAAGAGGTGGAGAGAGCGAGACAGTGAGTGTTATGTGAGCGTGAGTTGTATTCATGATGTGTTATTAATATTGCTGTGAGATATTCTGAGTCATCCAGACACACAGCCACACACACACACACACACACACACACACACACACACTTGTGTATTAATGGCTGTATTCTCCACACAGTACACAACCATTTTCTCTAAAGGGTCCAGTAACCAGTACCAGACACGTTCATATATAGTCTCCTTCAGGCAAAAAGCAGCCAACTGACTTTGCCTTTAAATAACTGGCAGTGGCAGGAATGAAGCCAGACACACACACATTATGTGTTTTGTTATGAATTTACCAATACACACTACTGCACAATAACCCTCCATTCATTGTAATTGGGGCAACCCTGCGCTGACTGCTACTGACCACTAGATGTCTCTGTTTGACCAGCGAGCTTTCATGCCAATAAATACTATGGATGGGAGTATTTCCTTTCTGATATTTTATAATTATAACTGTACATTCTTAAATACTGAATGGGGACCAGGCCTTTGTCTGAAACAGGTTTAAATGAGACAAAGGGCTTTTTCATTTCCCGAGTATACCTTGGGGTGAATGCAGAGGGTACATCCATGTGTCAATGCACTAGAAATATTATAAGTCGAATGCAAAGTTCAATGCTAACTTCCTGCATGTTTATCAGAGTTAATAATACGTAGTATACATTCCCAAAGACGTATTTCATCAGTATAACAACATGGCATACCCTTCAGTGTATCTTCTCTTACAGAAATACTGGACACTATTTCAAACTTTTTCTTTTTCCATTCTGCCATTTGGCAATTGCTGTTAAGCTACACTCAGTGAAACGTGACACTTTCTGTGCAGATGTTTTCCATTAAAAGCCTTTTAGCAGCTCAAAGGGCATTGTCCCCGGTGGGCTTTTAATGTGACACATCTGCAGGAAGTATTCTGTTCAGTTCACTGATGGTAGAGCAGCAGCAACTAGAAATAAATCGAGAATGAAAACAGTTTTTGCGTTAAAAAAGAGACCTATAGAAGCGGAGTGGTGAGCATGACATGACTGTGTTAAGGGATGGAATTACTGCTGTACAAATAAATACTATGATAAATATGAGAATTTACTATGTACACAAATAGAGTCCAGGTAAATCCACCCTTCCCACTATTTACTACCGGCCTTTTTTTACTTAAATACCATATTAAAATGTACAATATTTTTCTTATTCTTTTAAGCAGTAAGTAGGTAAAATGTGTTTACAGAGTGTTTTTCAATGATAAATAATGTATATCACAAAGTGCTTTGCATAAAACATGCAAGATGGTACATAGCAGTAAGTCTAATAGTGCTCACATTAGTCTTTTTCACTTTTTCCCTTTCCTTTATGGTTTTATATATTTTATTTGTGCACATTATAGGTTAACAAAGTGGGAAAGCCCAAATTCGCCCCCCCAAAGGGACTTACCATCTCTAACAGAAAACACTGTTCACAAACTGCCTCAGACACCTCTAGTGGAGTTCAACCTTTACTTCAGAGATGAACGTGTCTCACTTTGTAACACGCAGTGTAATGCTCGCCTAGCTTCTAGCGCAGCACGCCTCATACTCTGCTTCTGACTGGCTAGTAGTCCTTAACTAGGTATTGTCAGGGTATGCCCTCATACTCTGCTTCTGACTGGCTACTAGTCCTTACCTAGGTACTGTCAGGGCACTCTGCCCTGAGACTCTGCTTCTGACTGGCTAGTAGTCCTTAACTAGGTACTGTCAGGGTACGCCCTCATACTCTGCTTCTGACTGGCTACTAGTCCTTAGGTACTGTCAGGGTACGCCCTCATACTCTGCTTCTGACTGGCTAGTAGTCCTTACCTAGGTACTGTCAGGGTACGCCCTCATACTCTGCTTCTGACTGGCTACTAGTCCTGACTTAGGTACTGTCAGGGCACTTTGCCCTGAGACTCTGCTTCTGACTGGCTAGTAGTCCTGACTTAGGTACTATGCATGTGCAACTCCCAACACAGATGGAATAGAAGTGAGATGCCTCACTCTGTAGCTGAAACGGAGAGCTCAACACACAGGGTGAAATGAGGAGCGGCAGCAATGTGCAGCAAAAGAAAAATATGGTGTTTTTGGAAAATTAAACCATGTAAACCTACTCTGATATAACCTCTTAATACAATTATGAACCTGAAAATGAGCATAATATGAGGTCTTTAAGGCAAGCGTGGCATCAAACATTTAATTTAGTCGTTTAATGAATGTTTCTGGACAAATTGACAAAGTCATTTCCCATTGACATTTTTGCAGAAATTCAGAAGACAAGATCAAAAACAGCATTTTTTTTATTTAAGTAAATGGACAAAGTATGTATGTGGACCCTTGTTGTGTACTTCTAGTCTGAGGTGCTGTTTGAAATCCTGACATCAATTAAATTCCCTCCAAATATTATTTAGCAAATCCAATTTGTAGGATAAAAATATTTTTTTACTAATGGCGGTGGAGAAAGATGCGAGCGAAGCCATTCGGTCTGCTGTGGCAACGCTGCCGAATGTCCAGAAGTTAAAGCCAGAGCAAGAACAGTCTTTGCTGAGTTTTGTAGGCCATGATGTTGTGGCCCTCCTCCCCACGGGACTTGGGAAAAGTTTGATTTTCAAGATTGCTCCATTAGTGTGGAATCAACTGGAACGCAGACTGTGAGCTAAATATGATCACCCAACATCAGTGCTGGAACTGACGGATTCTCCTGTTGCTGAATAGGGGCACATATAATCCCTGTTCTATAATGGTGGAAAGCTTTCAAACAAGAGTAGAGGTTGTCGTTGTTAGCAGCAGACTGACGATGGAATAACATGTTTAACATCACTTTTGGTACAATGTGGCTATAGTCCATGCACTTTGGTCAGCGTGTCGGTAGTGTAACTTTATGCGAAGCAGCATTAATAACACTGCTCACTGCTGCATAAGAGGGAGTAGCATATTACCATCGAAAAATGCACGTAATGATTATTCCAAACACTGTATCATATTATGCAAATGCAGAAGGTAATTCGATGATGAACACGGGTTGATTGAGAAAAGAGCTCACGTGCCTGGTGGAACCAAATTGATTAGCTTGCTCATAAAGAGCTGCAGTGGAGTTTTTCTATTCATAACCTGCAGTCGAGCCCCATGTGGCTTAGCATTACTAAAGCCATTAGTCACACACACACAAAAGCACACACGTTCACAAAGTAGAACACACACATGCACACACACCATTTGGAAGTCAAGCAGCGAATGACCTCTACGCAGGGAAAACATATTTAACAGATTATATCAACTTGGGCCCAGTCGACCATACCCTGTGTGTGTTGTCACAAGTTAGAACATTAACACCACCATGACTGCAGTCACAGGCCTACATTCACAATGTGAATTTAAAGCTATAGTGCACAACTACTTTATGGTAAAGCCAGTGCATAGTTTTTATCCCCCCCATGAGGAATTCTAAGTAATGACACCCACATGATACAAGACTTCCGTGATCACGCACCACCCCCACCCCTCCTCCACACAGTTGCTAGTAGTCAAGGAGGACACGGACGATTAAAAAAACAAGATCAACTCTACAGAAGAGGTCATTATCTTCACTTGAGATTCTGCGCTGAGAGTCACCGGATGACACCATTTTGTCAACATAGTCATACTGAGAAATACAGAGAGTTGTGGAGCTGCTAGTCTTAATTAGGATCATATCAACTCATTTGGCAATGGCTTGAATGCAACTTTTGTTCATTAATACATTTCTGTTTAGAAATTGGTGTGATGCGTTTTATGTCCCAGATGAAAATGGGAAACAGTACAAACATCGCCAAAGGTAACCATTTGTTTTAAAAAAAAGTGACAAAAACACAATTGCAAAAACAAAAGAACTGGAAAAATGTGACCAACAATATGTGATAAAATTGACAAAAACACAAAAGTTGCATAATTGACGGGAAGACCACAAGAGGGTTAATCCTCCGTGTAAGCAATTGTGTGGTGGATGGGTGTGGATGGCGCCTGATCCACTTAAAGGATATTAATAAGAACATGAAATTACAAAATTAGGTATAAACATTAGGTTGTGTCCAGGTGACCTGATTTACGGCCTGGGTCAGCCAAGCGGGGTGGGGTGATGTTTTGAGGAGATGTTATTCTGCTCATGGCTCCAGAACGTCAGCCGGAGAGTCTTGGACAGCGTGCTCTTCACCAAGGGTGCATGTTTTATTTCAACTTTTTTGTGGGGGGTGGGCACATAACAACATTAGGGCGTCATTCCCATCATAGTAAAAATTTTTTGCATATTCAAAACATCAGGCGTGTTTCGGGATATCTTTGTTTGTTTTTTGTACAGATGTACTGTACATCTCAAGATATCTGTAAGAGAATGAGACCCTGTTAACGGCAGAAACTCCAAATGTTTAAATCTACATAAATCTTAATCAGGGTAAGCTATCAAAGAAGTATATTTCCAACAATTTTTAAACGGGGGTTATTTAAAAGGGTAGTATTAGTTTCTTTAATATCAAATTGCTTGTGTCTTCATCAGCAAACCTGTGCTATAGAGCTGTTACTACCGCGGTAGGGTGATGAAGAGACCCTCTTATGGCTTTCATCGATGATAAATGGGCCATCACACACACACACACACACGCACACACGCACGCACGCACGCTTGCACGCACGCACGCACGCACACACAGCAGAGACGTCTGGATGGCAGTGAGTGATGGGGACTATAGAGCCCAATCACACAGAACAGAACATTCGTAGAGGGGGTGTCTGACACAGGTACAACCCACATAGGACCTCTCTGATCTCTCTCCTTCTCTTTCTCTCTCTCTCTCTCTCTCTCTCTCCCTCTCTCTCATAAGTCTCTGAGAGGCCATTTGGAGGAGGAAAGGACATCTTTGGCCCTGCAGCATGTTGACCACAGTTGATCGATGAGCGGGTCTTAATTGTGGGTCGGTCTGTGGGGCTTTGCAGTCGGATGGATTGGGTGGGAACTCAGTCACAGTACTACAGCATACAGGCCTATCTGCTGTTAGACATGCATCATAGGCACTGTAGTGAAGGGGCTAAATCCGGCTTCACACTGTTATTAGTTGTTTACAGTTAAAGGAGTATGGAGATCATGAGTATCCAAATGATTTATTTTCATTCTTCACTACCTGCCGAGGTGCCCTTAAGCAGGACACAAAAAGTCCAACTGGAACTGCTATTATTTAGAACTGGACATAGCAGTCATCCAATGAAGAACATGGGAAGGCAGTGAGAAAAGGGAAGGAGCATGGTCTATGTTGCTTCAAACTCTGTGTATCAGTGTTGCGTCCCCAGGTATCAACAGTTAGTGAATAACCCGTTGCATAAACAACAGGACTAACGGCCCACACTATGAAAATATGACCCAGATTGTAGAAAGAAATGATTTATCCTTCAACAATGAGCTGGGCCAGAGGAAAACATCAGTCAGCAATGACACAACATTAACATGACATTTACAGTACATTACTGATGACATTGATTGACACGTCAACTTTCCTAAGTAGTAACCTTGTGTTTCAAATGAGGGGGAACGCCGTTCCAGGAGTAAAAGTCGGAATGGAAAAAAGAAAAATAGAGAAAATTCTTTTTTTGGTGGGCTAAATCATTTATCTATGATTTATTTATCGATTTGAACGCAGCACAGATGCTGGTTAGCTTTGCCACTAGTTTTCAAACACAACAGACAAAGAAGCTGCGGCTCGCTTTTAAATTTCGGAAACACTTTACTTATAGGTATCTACATAAGAGTGACATGACACAGTCATGACACATGAACCCTATCCCTAACCATAACCATACAAAGAACCCTAACTTTTAAAATGTCCACTATTAACGAAAATGAACGAGCGTCACTTAACGTTAGGCTACAGACTGGATGCCGGTAGGAGGGCCTGCAGTTCGGCGCAGGTCTACAATTTCGCCCTTTTCACATAATTTAATATCATAATTTCAATACAGGGGCGTAGCCTAATAGCATAAACAGTTTGTGTTAACTAGTACTCTCCCTTTTCTGCCACATCTTAAATAATCAAAATGAGTAACTGTTGCAGGACAATCGGATATGAAATATGTAAATACTGCTATACTGCTCCGCCTTTCTGCATTAAAACTCATCTATAACCTCTGTTGCTGTTTTGTAACAAGCAACCAACCAATAGCAAAAGGTAGCACTTAGATGGCACTTGCATTGCTCACTTATTACTTGATACAGCACTTGTATCTTTTTGTAAAACTGTTATTATTATAGTATTAGATGTTACGGAGGGACATAATTCAATAGTAGTAGTGACCTTTGAGCAGCTATTAAAAGTTATGCATATGCAAAGCTGTTCACTGTTTAACTTTTACTTGTGTTGATGCAAATGTTGCCATGGTTGTGGTTTTCAGTTGGAGCTTTTCCTGTTGTATGTGGTTAATTCATTCCCAGTTGTGCTTGTTTCCCTGTCATTTGTTCACCATTTCCTGTTTTGCAGTATTATTCTGTCTTTGTGTCTTCATGCTTCAGTTTCCTGTTTTACTTTGTAGTCTGTTTCTCCTGCGCCATGTCTTGTTTTACTTCCTGCCTTGTGTTTTCCTGCCTCTGTGATTGTCTGCCCCGCCCTGGTGTTCCACCTGTTCATCCGCCCTCATGTCACCTTTCCCTTGTTCCTACCCTCCTTACCTCGTGTAGTTACTCTCTGTGCTTTCTTTGTCTGCCGTCCGGTCGTTGTCATTACGTGTTTTCCTGTGCTGTTCTGAGTCATTCCCTGCGTCTCTCCCTGAGTAATTTTGTGTTCATGTGTTTTGGGATTTTCCTTTTGCCACTATGTAAGTAGCTATGCAAAATCCAGAACTGAATAGGAAGGGCCATGTTTAATGTTTAATCTTTGCTGGTGTCGGATGTGAAGCCGGTTGGTCTTATTTTCTTGATTGAAAACTTTTTTTCCATTGCTTATTTTTATTTGTCATTTACGACAATAACCCTGGGTCCAAACCGTAAGAAAAAAAACATCCAAGGGTGATTTATACTAACCCTAACCCAAACATAAGTAGAGAAACGGAGAGATTTCAGTAATGGCCTTGATCCATAATGGACTTCATAATGACAAAACAGCTAAAGAGGAAACTAATATTGGTGCTTTCATTTGCTTCAGAATACAATAAGTATATTTCCACAAATGTTGGAGTGGGGTTTTAACAACACCCAAACACTGTTACTCTCTATAGGCATCTATCCAGTCAGTCAGGGACACAAACAGAGAGTAGCATCATTACTGATGGGAAACAATCAGGAGAAGGAGGAGGCGGTTCAGGCTGAGCTTCATGAAAATGAAATAAACTATTACAGAGAGGGGAGGGGGACTAGAAATCAAATGAGTCATGCACTTTAGCTGCTGCTGTATGGGTTTTCACTTTGCAACAGCACCTGTGTGTTGTGTGTTGTATGTTGTCAGGTTCGGGAGAGTGCAGGGTTTAGAAGCCAGCGAAACACTCACACCCACTTTCGAGTTGGACCCTTAGCCCTCTCAGGTGTGGCTATGGTTTTAGAGCTTTATTGTAAATTTTGTCTTTGCTTTTCCCCCAGCTGTCCTTCCTCCTCCTCTTCCTCCTCCTCCTTCTCCTCTTCCTCCTCCTCCTCCTCATCTGCCTCTTCTGCATTTCCTCTGCCAGCCGTATAGATCTGCTTACATCAAACATGTCCCACTTCAGTGCTCAAGGACATACTGCAAGCACAGTGTGCCAGAACACACACATACAATATGTGTATGTGTGTGTGTGTGTGTGTGTGTGTGTGTGTGTGTTTGTTTGTGTGTGTGTGTGTGTCTGCGTGCTTGTAGGCGATGCACCTCTCTCCTTCCTAGTCGGCCATATGGAAGTGTGTATGAGGGGAAAGAAGGGGACGAATCCTGCTAGGACAGTTGACACAGCACAGATGCTGGGCCACGCGCAAACACTTACAAACACACAGAGAAACACTCAGACACATGCATGCACTTAAACACACACACACACACATACACACACACACACACACACACACACACACACACACACACACACACACACACACACTGTATGTGTGGTGTTGTTTGAGTGGTAATGAGGCAGTAGCGGGAGGACGGCTGGTGGGCCTCCCACTGCCTTATGGTAGGGGAGTTACACAGCTCGCCCAGACCACACACACTCACACGCACAGGCACACACACACACACACACACACACACACACACACACACACACACACACACACACACACACACACACACACACGGCAAGGCAATCAGTTTCCTCTGGGCATATGAGCAACACTGAATATCCCTCATTTATTAACATTAAGAAATGTCACCATCCAGGAGTAATGTGAAAATGTTGAAGCAGTTTAGAAAGAAAAGAGGGGGGAGTTTAATAGATCAGTGGGATGAAAAAGAGGTAGCACTATATGTACTATGATAGTGACTAAGTGGACAAAGTTAAACACGTTCACGCTGAAATAAAATAGGAATACAATGAACAATTTGCCGTCATAAAACCAGTAATGCCTTCTATGTAATATGTAGTGCAACATATGGAGTTATTTCTCTATAATACTATAATATTATAAATCAAATACATCTACATCTCAAATTATATTGCTTTCATTTCAGCACTTAAACATGTTCATCCTAGTGTTGTTCATTACTATCATGACCTAATTTAATTATTCCTAGAAAATAAGGATTTTGAATGGCTCGAGGCAGGCACATTTCTCTTTTTTAAGACTTTTACATTGAACAAGCTGAGTTTTCCCCAACCTACAGTGTGTTGGCTTGTGGCCTTGGTAAACACACACAAAAAAAACAAACTTTGTTAGAAGCCTTTGGCGTTTGTTGTCCATGCAAAAAGTCTCCTTTAGCGTCATATTTAGGCGCGCTTGCTCGGGACACTTGGCATCACTTTTTGACGCTCTGGGTCGGGCTGTACGTTTAACTGACATGCGGCACAAGAACTGGACTGTTAGGTTTAAGAAAAATGGTGGGTGGGGTTATAAAATGTACGTTATTATAACCCCACTGTACGTTTCAGTGACATGCAGGACAAGAATGGGACATGAACCCCGGTCTCCTGGGTAAAAGTCCTGTGCTGTTTGACCTATCCACCGTCCAAACCTACCTACTTATGCAGATTTACCGTCTTTCATTCTACTTTCTACCGTTGTCTCTCTTAATACTACGTCCTCATCCAGCGCCGCGGTCGGCCCGGTGAATTCCATACAGACGCTAAAGAGAGAGAGCCTATGACCAAGCGTCAGTGTTTTGAACGTTGGCAGTGAGAACGTGTTGCCTTGGTGTATAGTTGGAATTAAAACTGATTTGGGTTCAAACTTTAAAAACTTGAGTTACTATATAAATTAGGACTGGGCAATATATTGATATTGTATCGATATAAATATATGAGGCTAGTTATAGTCTTAGATTTTGGATATCATAACATTCTGATATGTGTTGTCTTTTCCTGTTTGTAAAGGCTACATAACATTAGAGGGATGTCATATTCTGAATGCACCAGACTGTTCTAGCTGCTCCATTATTTTCCTTTTTTACCCACATAGTTATTAACCCTTGTGTTGTTCTCGGATCAAATGTGACTCGTTTTCAAAGTTTTTTTTATATCAGAAGTATGGGTTTCTTTCAACTAAATTGCCCAAAGTAACTTGGATGCATGCATTTACGTTGTATGGAATCCATGCATTATTCATCCCAGGTAAAAGTAATGATTACGTCCATTGAATTTTGTGTTTTATTTAATTTGATAGCATTTGAGAAAAATGTTTAACTGGTTTTAAAACCGGATCCTGCCTACACTTTGACATATACCATCTGTGGTTTACCCAACTTCCTCTGATGTCTGTGATCTTGACCATTAGTCAGAATAATTCATCCTTTTTGGTTTTTTTAACTCGAAAGTTAGGTATGATGTCATATAAATCAAGTTTACTGACCATGAATTAAAAAAACGTTCATGGTTCATGGAACAAACAGTTCATGGTTGACAACACAAGGGTTATATGAAAATAACTGATGATTATTTATCAAAAATCTAATTCTATGCATATAGTTGTCAACCCTACAATTTCGCCACAAAATCGACATTGAGGTATTTAATCAAAAATATTGGGATGTTTGATTTTTGGGATGGGATGTTTTGATTTTTTTTTAAAAATATTGGGATGTTTGATTTTTTATCACCCAGCTCTGGTACAAATGACCCTCTCTTGATTAAGATCGTAGTATAGACACCTTACATCGGAAAGTCTCAGCACCGCTACTGTACCTTTGGAAGCTTCGGTGCCGTAAGGTCCGCTGCCGCTGTCAGTCAGATCCGGCAGCCAGGCGTCTTTGACTGCTGACTTAAAGACGTGACGGTTGTCCAAGCTCTGGATGGGCCTGAAGTTGCTGCGCAGATACTCCACCGACTTCACATGGTCCTGCTGCTCTGTGGTGAAGATGGAGTAGAAGGCCTCCAACTGGTGCCGGCGGGAGCAAAGACATGGCAGAGACAGGAATGGAGAGAGAAGAGCGGAGTTAGCGCCAGCCACAACTCCCATCCTGTGGCCATTTGGAGTCGGTGTTTTTTTGCATCCATCATACAGCAGCAAGAACCCCTTTTACTCACTAACCAATACAAACACTGTGAGACTGCAACGCAGACATCTAATTGATATACAAGAGGAGACAAAATAAAATTTTCATGATCCCCATGAGAAAAGTGGGTCACTGCTGCAGCAAAGCAAAGACTTTACATAAAACATTGAATTCAAAGGAGATATTCAGAACACATGACCAATAATCCCAACGTATGAAGAGAATACTCAAGTGAAGGATATGAATAAATACTAAATCCATTGCAAAATATCACTGGGACACTTTTAAACTGTGGGAACATCATTCATTTTTTTTTGTTTTTCTGTTTGTTTATGAATTAAACAAATTAGATACCACATGGCATTCAGTGAGCATGTTGGCAGGCACATTTCCTTCTAGATTTTAGTTTTGGTGCTAAGCTATAGCGGTGTCCCCATCTAAGAATTTTCAGTCGAATCAGAATTGTCAAGCCTTGCCTATCGGTGACTGATCATCGAATCATGTGGGTGGGAGTTGGGGGCGACCATCGGTGTGAAAGTTAAATCTCTCATGGGGTTGGATTTATTTACCCACTTTGAAACGATTTTTTCAAAAGCTTCAAAGATTTTCGACAGGATGTGGTTGAGCGAGCAGGAGAGGGACTGAAGAGAGCGAGCGTCGTCAAAACAAAGCAGTGAATAAATATAATGTTGTTCCCACCGATTCATCACTAGCAAGGCAGTTGTCACAACTGACAGGCAAGGAAAGCATGTCACTTTCACTAATGGTGTCCACATTCATATCCAGACACAACAAATGATATGTCCAGCTACAAAAAAGCCTAAAAGTCGTTACAACGGAAGTACAGATTGGTTGCTATAGAGATGATACATCGTCTCATCTCATCTTATTGGTGTAAACTGGCAGCTTTCAGAAGTTTCCACTCATCTGGTCCAGAACCTTTAGTCTGGTCTGGCCTATGCGGCGCTGCGAGGATTCAACGGGGAGACTGGCAGTCGAATCAGGCTCTTTCCATCAAAGCGTCAAATGTTCAGTTATTTGGGATCAACCCTGTTAAGCTAAGCTACAGTTTTTTTTATTCCTTTAAAAGATGTGCACCTGTCAAGTCCAAAATGTGAAATAACGTGTATCTGCTCATAAAAGAAGTTAAAACAAAGTTAAAGAGATATTAATACCAGATTGAGTAGGACCTCCAGACCTCAGCCAGAAACATAACAGGAATACAGTCTGTCAATGCAGGGAGTTTAGTACAAGCATAATGAATTGACATATGGACATAACAAAGATGCAGTCAGTGTTTTATTGCATAAAGCAACCATAGACACACTCCAAATGGCACTTCACATCGTGTTGGAATCGGCCAATTTCTTGAAATAGACAGGTTTTTGATAACCGCTTTGAAGTAAAGAATTGTTGTCACCAGTTATGTTGCATTATTTGCAGAGACTGCATCTGAAAGAGCCAATGCCCCCAAAAGCTTAGCCCCTCAGCATTCTAGATCCAGTAAATCTAGTTGCCAAACTCATAACAGACGCGTGATGGATTGTGAGTCAGAAATATTCAAACTACAATGGTCTGATTCTGGTGCAACTGTGGCCCAAAGCTGCAATCACAAAGAGGCAGTCATATTGAACTGGTCATGAAACACAATAAATCACTAAAACCTAACAATCTACTTTGGTGGATATTTGCATATTCAGATAATTCAGACAATTTGAAAAAGCAGCTTTGAAAACAAGTCAGATTGTCAGGCTTTAAACCAGACAATTAAACCACCAGAGTGATGAGAAGTCAGGTTCCTGATTCCTGATGGGAAAATGGCCCTGAGGGTTTTTGATCCAAAAGGTCTCTCACCAGAGGAGATGTTTGAATCTGTCAAGTGCCAATCCTCCCTACATCTGTTAATTCAAAAACATGAACTTTCAGTGAGTGTGGGTGCTCGTGGCCTGCATCTCTGAAGTGCTGTCCCAGGGGATTACTGCAGTTTTGGAGTTTGGAATGCATACGCATGTACTGCCAGTCTGTCTTTCAAGCTGTGTTTTTTTGGTATAAAGCAACCAAAGACACACTCCAAACGGTACTGTAGATAGTGTTGGAGTTGCCAAGTTGGTGAAATAGTCACTTTTGATAACCACATAGAATTACAAGTAATTTCACAATATTAGTAGAGACTGCATCTGAAAGAGCAAAAAAGCTTGGCCCATCAGCATTCTAGATCCAGTAAATCAAGTTGCCAAACTCATGCCAGATGCGTGATGGATAGTGAGACAGAAACAAATCTAAGTACACTGGTCTGATTCTGAAAGTGCTGCTAAAAGGGGCTGATTGTGTCACACAACTGGCCCAACCCCGGAAACCAGGCCAAATCTTACAAAGACGTATGAGCCAAAGCCATCTTACATTCGCTTACACCCGGTAGAGTTGGATGAATACTTAGTTTGGTTTGGGAAAGTAGAAAGTCTTAAAAGGCCGGACATTGATCCAAGTAGAAGAAATTTGTGTACTTTAGTTTCAGTAAAACGGTTCCCAAACTCGTTGGAATAAGAATTCAGCAGTCATGTTATCAAGCTGTGAACATTTTGTACAGCTTTGGGTTAATGTTGAACTTGGCCTCTTCCTGCATGTTGGCATTTGTCAGATGCGTGCTGGGTTGCAAGACGTGCGACCAGACATGGATTTGCACTGTGTGACTGAAGTGTCATCTTTCTGTCTGTGTTGGCAGATGGATACGCTGTACAATGTGTTTGGAAGCAATGCATGCAGACAAACAGCTTGTGTGCAAGGGAGTGTTGGGAGGAGGAGGGGGTGTTGAGAGGAAGATTTAGTTTACAAAGGTAAATGTCTCGGTAAGGGGATGTCTGAGGACAGCAAATTCTTCCTGTGACTGTCTTTGTGCTGAATGACAATCAGGTGCTCTGAAGTAAGAAAAAAAAAAAAAAAAACTAAACCACAGCAAAATAAGGAGTGAATGAATTTTGAATGGGTTGTCCATGACTGATTACTGTGAGTTAGACTCCATATATATATATATATATATATATATATACTGTGTACTGACTAGACACCGCCTAGGGCTTCTATGAGACAGTTCCATCTAGGAAACTATCCTGTTAGCTCATTGTCATGTCTATGATTTACATAGTGGGATTTGTAGTTAGGCATGTCATGAGAAGACCTGTATGCAATGAACGTCAAAGTAGTTTTGGTACCTTTGACCATACCATATTTTGGCGTCACCCATCTGCTCACCCTCAGAAACAACAGAGGCCTAGTGATCCCAAGTCAAGGTACCGTTAAGGTGATTCGATTGGATGAGCACTGCATCCGACGGGCCTTTAACATCAACTCAGCAGCCAGTCAGGATACTAAACACTTAGTCTTACCCGGGGATAATCTTTGTTATGTATTGTAATTATTTATGAAGCTGTAATAAATATGAAAAGGTTTTGATATCAGTTAAAATATCAGAATAACAGACAAGTTCTTGTTTTTGTCCACATGCATGGGCGGCTGTGGCTCAGTGGCAAAGTGGTTGGTGGTTCAATCCCTAGCCCTGCAGTTTCGTGTCAAAGTGTCCTTGGCCAAGACACTGAACCCCGAGTTGCCCCTGAAGCTGTGCCATCGGAGTGTGAATGTGTGTGAACGATGAGCAGGTGGCACACTGTTTTAGAATGGTAAATGGTTCCTTTAGTATGTAAAGTATTTTGAGTAGTTGTTAAGACTAAACATACAGCCTATTTTTACTTTACTTTTTACGCTGGGCAGCTCTTACAACAAATTGCATATCAGGCATATAAAAGAAACTAGAAAAATTGCATGAGATTTGGACGATTTATGGTGATTTTATTTCCGTTAGACCTTGGCCTACATCGACACTGATGCGTTAAAGAGGAGTGGCTCCCCCGCGCCACGATGATGACTCTATTGACACATTTGTTCCAATGAATATATATATATATATATATATATATATATATCTGTAGTTAGACTGAAGAACTTACTCTCTCATCCAACAAAAAAGTTGGATCAAAAAGAGCAGCGTTTATGAATTCAGATTGAAATTATAATCCATTAATCACTTCTCTTGTAGTGGAAGCCGACTAGGGGTGTCACGATTTCCCAAATCCACGATCTGATTTGTCTTGAGATTTTAAGTTCAAGATTTGATTTAATTTTCAATTCAAACATTTTCTTGTCAGCGGTGGTGGCAATGCCACAAGAGGAGCCGCTAGATGGCAGAAAGGTTCTTAATTTAATGCACCATTAGTTTAACGAGATGCACATGAATGCAACATGGAGTCCCGTCGGCGCCTACATTCTTGGCCTTTGTTGTTTTTTTCCATAACTCACTCATGGAGAAGAAAATCTGTTACCAATGTGGAGACCTTGGGGAAGTAGGAGGATTTAACAGTTCTGTTGTTTCTCTGTCAGTAGCCATAGCGATAAGAACAGCTGCAGGCTACCGTTAACATAACATTGACCCTGTGTCTTTAGTTGCATGTTACCTGTCTATAAGCTACCACATGTCTGTTGTTTTTAATTCAGATGTCTGCATGTAGGCGTAGAGAAAAAAATATTGCGGGGGAATCTCCATTTCTGGAAAGCTCATTTTCAATTTTGAAGGTAAAATCTAAATTGTGTCTCCCCTACTTCCAACATTGATTGGAGTCCTCTGAGGATTATAACTCTATATATTAGATGTTATGACAATGTGGACAGCAGGTGTTGAGATTTCATACTTTTGTACACAGTGTGATAGGTAAGCCGACAATCCACCCCATTCTCGGGCCTCTTGCTAAGGAAACATAACAGCAGATGAGGAAGTCAGCCAGTTTTTTGTTTTTTTATCACGAGCAGAATGTGATTGCAGCAAATACAATTCCCAAACCCCCCCAAGCTGCTGCAAAACAAATGTAAAACGGCCATAAAACACCAGCCTGCCAGCTTTGGTGACCAGCTTTAGGGGTGACTTTCTGAGATGATGAAAGTCAAATCTGAGCGCGAAAGCAAAGGATTAATAAGAAAAAGCCAGGGTCTGATTCCACTGTTTACCGAGCCGTAGTAAGCCCTCAGGGTTTAGGCTGGATAGAAAACTAAAGATGGAGGTAACACTGTACGCCTGCAAGAATAAACACAGATCCAGTCAGAGCTCTTTAGCCTACTGCTTTGTGTTAGGTTTGCAGAGCTTTTTTTAAGGTGTTGCTTTGTTGTTAACTGCTGATTTATTTTTTATTTAAGGCCATTTTCTATTGTTCAGGTAGAAGGTTCCATTTCCCATCATGCCTTCGTGAGGATTTGGAAACAGGGAGGGATTTGTTATATGATTAAAGTGGGTGTGCGTGTGTGTGTGTATGTGTGTGTGTGTGTGTGTGTGTGTGTGTGTGTGTGTGGGGGGGGTTGAATGTATGAAACTGTTATCAGAAAAATACGGAAAGTACTACTACCTACCAGAACTGAACAGCCGTAGAGGGGTTCACTTTTACGTTAACCAATCAGAAGACGCCTTAAATTCACGAGCCAATCACAGCATGACATCCCTGTTTTGAACCTGTCTCTCTCTGCTACTAGGTTGTCATTTCAAGCTGAGAGCACTACCCTCCTCCTCCTCCCCGTGCTCCCCCGGGCTTCCTGGTCGGCTCCTGGTTCTCCTCCTCGGTTCGGTATTCGGCTTTCTCACACCACCATCAGTGTCTAGACTCCATCGGTGGGTCCGCTTCTGGCTTTCTAACCCTCTGAATTTATGTTGTATGTATCATTTCATAATGATGGAGTCTAATCTCCAAAGACTGGACATGTCATATCATGCATTCATACAATAAATCTTTGCGTATTTGCAACAAAGTCTGTCCTGATTGAAATAAGAGAAGAAAGAAGTGAAAGCCTTAGCAGACGAGTATATTAGTGTTCAGTTATACAAGTGATTGTCTTTCAGTTGTATTGACTCAGTGTCTTTCACCATCTTTTGTCCGGAAAACTCTTGAGGTTTCTTGTATTAGTCTTAAACACATTTCATTGACAGAATATTCTTAAAGCTGCATTAATATTATATTGATGATGATGTTTTCATAAATATAGTAATTTGTGTGTTTGTGTGAGATTAAGAGCACATTTTATGAGAATGCTAACAACAGTATGGTTTTACTGTGCTTAATGAACTATTTGCCGACTGCATTCATCATTTGTTTGTGTGTGTGTGGGTGTGTGTGTGTGTGTGTGTGTGTGCGCGTGTGTACGTGTCTCTGAATGATTACTATTCGTGGCTTGCCTCCAATCTGTGTTTCTGCTCACTCAATAGGCTGCAGTAGTCCCCGAGACGGAGAGCTTTCAGCTCTTCCTGCACATCTGGATCAAATGCAGACAGCACTGGCACACACAGCACAGCCCAGCCTCACTCCAGGCCAAGTTGAAACTTCTTCTCATCAGCCTACGCATCTGAGATGAAATCACTATACCATCAGAGCATCAAGCCTCGGTCACAGCAGAAATTAGCAGAGACAAATTCCTTGGACAGTATCAACAGCTTGTAATAGTTGCTATGCAGAACATAGTCTGTCTGAGAAACTGACTACACTTTACAGACATCAAATGAGACTTCTAAAGTCAGAAAATATACATTTAATATACAGTCTATATGTACATACAGTGGGTACGGAAAGTATTCAGACCCCTTTAAATTTTTCACTCTTTGTTTCATTGCAGCCATTTTC
>NC_048410.1:24461547-24463132 GCF_013103735.1 Etheostoma cragini
TCTGAAGTCTCTTTATATAGACCTTAGTGGTCCCCTAATACTGTATCTGAAGTCTCTTTTATATAGACCTTAGGGGTCTCCTAATACTGTGTCTAAAGTCTCTTTCCAAAAACTGGTGCAGTTATACAGACCCTAGAGCCAGTCCCACTATTAGCTTTCCTTAGTATGTGGCATTTCTTAGTCTGTAGCTTTTGAGGAGGAGAGAGATAGAACACATTAGACCTTAGTGGTCCCCTAATACAGTATCTGAAGTATCTTTCCCAAAATTCAGCCTTGATTCAGAATTACAGCCACTAGAGCCAGTCCCACAATGAGCACAATGAGGTGTGGCCTTGACCAACTGCCACTTTGCTTTTTTGAAAGCCATGATGTCTCTCTCTCTCATGGGTGGGCCATATTCTCTGGGCGGGCAGAGAAGAGAAAGGGAAGGTAACCTTGCCTCTTATGACCTCATAAGGTGCAAGATTCCAGATTGGCCCATCTTAGCTTTCGTTTTCTCCAAGGTAGAGCAGGATACTCAGGGCTCTTTTTACACCTATCACCATTTCTAGCCACTGGGGGACCATAGGCAGGCTGGGGAACGCATATTAATGTTAAAAAACCTCAAAGTGAAATTTTCATGCCTTGGGACCTTTAACAGGTGGCTCTTTGGCCATGAGCCAGTAGTGTTATAGCAATCACAGATCAAATTCTGTAAAATTAAAGGGAGAAAATATATATATATTTATATATAAAGACCTTTTTTTCCCTGTAATATACTGAATTTAATGTGAACTTAAATCAACTATGAGACCCAGTTGTGCAGTTTAAGCTTTTCACATTCATGTCCATCATACTCAGTAAAACTGTCTGGACTAGTCCACTTCCAAGACTCATTCCTGCAGTTTGTTTCTATGGTGACGAACACAGCATATTGACAGATGCAGATGTGAAGAAACATTTTTTTTTTTAAATCTTAGTTTAGGCTTAGAGCTGGGACATATATCAATATTATATCCATATCGTGAAATGAGACTAGATATCACCTTACTTTTTGGATATAGTACTATCATTATATTGCATAAGTGTTGTCTTTTCCTGGTTTTAAAGGCTGCATTACAGTGAAGTGATGCCATTTTCTGAACTAACCAGACTGTTGTAACTGTTGTAATATTTGCATTCACCCACTTACTCATTATACCCACATTACTGATGATTATCTAACAGAAATCCCAATGTGGAAATATTTCGTTAAAGCACCAGTAGTCAACAATACAATGTAGTTATGGTATCGATATCAAGGTATTTGGTGAAAAACATTGTGATATATGATAATCTTCATATTGCCCAGCCCTAGCGAAGCTCATACAGTAGTAGGGCTTACCCAAATGCTTGGAAAATTTGAAGAAATATTAAAATGAATTTTCAACTTCTTCCACTTGGTGCTGCAGTGATTCTGATCCCTCCTGCCCTCCACACTGATTCATAAACTGTTCAAATCTCTCTGCCCCAAGGCACAGGGATATCAACACACACACACACACACATATACAGTGGGTACGGAAAGTATTCAGACCCCTTTAAATTTTTCACTCTTTGTTTCATT
>NC_048410.1:24463232-24471828 GCF_013103735.1 Etheostoma cragini
GACTTCAGATACAGTATTAGGGGACCACAAAGGTCTATATAAAAGAGACTTCAGATACAGTATTAGGGGACCACTAAGTTCTCTTTAAAAGCATCCAAAAGAGCACCATGTCATGGGACCTTTAATGTTCACTTTTATTTTAGGTGTGTTTTTGATGTTTTTCTAGCATATTCAGCCCATTTTTAATCTAGATGTGTACATGTATGCATATAAAAATGCAAATCCACAACTCATTGCCACCCGAGGAGTTATTTTACAGTCAAACAGTGCCTAAATCTTCTGCTAGACCTCAAGGAGAAAAAGAAACCCATATGGCTGCGTCAGAGCTGCTTTCTGGAAATGTTGGCACGTTTTCACACAATGCCAGATGGGAAATTATAAGATATTCCCACATGTCCCACATGGAATTGCAACTAGGAGGCTGCTCTCTACAGTACATCCCAGTTGGCAGCTCATATTTAAGGTAAATGTGATGTGAGACCAGCGTAAGTGGCATAAGCCATCGTAGGTTGGTAACATCTGAGACGCAGTTTTATTCTCTTTCTCTCTCTCTCACACACCCACACACGGGCACGCACACACACACACACACACACACGCACACACACACACACACACACACACACAAACACACACGGTGGCAAGTTCAGCGCTGTTTTCAAGGAAGGTATTTTGGTTGAGTTGTTGTGTAAGAGCCTGAGCATCGATCCACTTTAAAAGCAGGCCCAAAGCAACGGCTGTCACTCCCGCTGACCTAGTTCAACTATCATCCAAAACAAAAGACAGAGAGAAAAGGGAGGGAAATAAAGCACGAAGAGGCAGAGGGAGACAATAACCAGAGTCACCATCTGTGTTAATTCTCTTTCCAACCTCCTCCTTTTATCTTTCGCCGTGATGTTTTCTCGGGAGAATTGCACAGTAAAAAAAAAAGAAAAAAGACGAGGGGAAACAAAAGGACTTCAAAAGAGGCTGTAAAACATGTTAAGAAAGACTGGCTAATGGTCATGAATGCTCAGCCGGAGAACAGGAAGGAAGAATGATGCCCCTGTTGCTACCTTCCACCTTTTTTTGGGGGGGATTCATTCCATATTTCATATTCCGTCTGTCTTCGCCTCATTTCCTATGCGTTGACTTTGAGTTCTTAAATTTTCATAATAGTTCAGTAAAGTGCACTGCCAAAATTTGTTGGATTAAAACAACTATCAATCACATGGAATTACTCATGATGGCTGTGATCTGCAGAGCCAAAATCTATCCTCTGAAAGAAGAGGTGTAGTGCCGGACGCCATACTCTTCATGTCCCCTATGGTGTTTACTGCAGACTCTGTGCCCTGAGTTCAGCCTTAAGGGCAGGGCTTCCACCAAGGCAACAGGTGTACCGCCCTAAAACAGAGACTGTTGTTTTAAGGCGTATATAACGTATTGTCAGATTCGCCTGATAACTGATAAACTTAATAAACTTCTGTGTTCTACTTTGGCTCGACTACAGCTCCGTGTCTGTCCCTCTGCTTCGGTTTCACCGACCACTGAGTCGGACTTGATGCCGATACTGACAGGTTTTCAGACCCCTTCCGGACCCTTCCAATCCAGTAAAACATTTCAGAGTGGCCTTTTATTGTGGCCAGCCTAAGGCACATCTGTGTAATTATCATGCAGTCTAATCAGCATCGTGACATGCCACACCTGGGAGGTGGATGGACTATCTCGGCAAAGGAAAAGTGCTCACTAGTTGGGCAGTTTTGTGAACAATATTTGAGAGATATAAGCCTTTCGTGTACATGGAAAAAGTTTTAGTTCTTTGAGTTCAGCTCATCAAAAATGGGAGCAAAAATAAAAGTGTTGCGTTTATAATATTGTTCAGTATATGTATAGTAGTAAGGGGCCCCAGCTCTTCTTTCTTTTAAGTTAGAGGTCCTTGGCGGAAAAAAAGGTTGAACCCCTGAATCTCCAATGAGACAGTTTATTAGCGCAGACTGATCTCAGGTGCTTAAAATCAATTCCAAACTTTCAAAGTTTTCTGGCAGAAATTTGTCGTCACATGGCCAAAATGACTCGTAAAGTATCCGAGGGGAACTGTCCGCGTAGAGTTGGTGGAGAATCACAAGGATTGTATGTTGCAGAGCAGCCTGGTTCCAGACCAATTTGGTCAGTTATTCAAATAAGTCTGGTGTTGGGCTTTTTCTGGGTTAAGAAACTATGTGGATTAAGAACGAGGACATCTTCCTACAGCTCTGGCTAGCTACATAGCTCCCGTGCTTCCAGGAAAAATGCCAACATAAAAGTGGCGACAAAAATAGTGATAAAATGGATAAGATCGATGTAGAAGATAACAACTCTTAAATTGATATTCTTCTTCACTTAATCAGGTGGAGGTAATTGCTCCTAGGAACTACAACAGCTCCTCTGTAGACTGAAATGGCCTCACTCCAACTTGTTCTAATCAGTCTCACAAAATCACAAGAGAAACTTTTGTCATCAATCCATTTGTGCGATAGCTTAATCATGTTGAAAATACCAAACAGTAACTGCTTCTATTCTCTTTGATGTGTTCTAACTTTAAGGTGGAGCAGCTTCATTCTCATTTGGCCCGCTCCACTGCTGCCCTCAGCAAACTCATTTGGTCTTATTAGGGCGAAGAGTCTGCCAAGTGTTCTTCACACTGGGTAAGGAAGATGAGAGCTTAAGACTTTTTCCACATTTTCTCATTTACAAACACTAGAGCTGCTGGTCTTTTTAAAATGACTGTTATCTCAGTTTATCACCGTTTTTGGTTGAGAAGTCGTGTTTTAAAATTACATTTACATTAAAAAAAACGTTTGTGCATTCAAATGATTTTTTCATATTATTAGTTATTCAGATGCAGGAAAAAACTACCCACATCCATTCTGATTAAAAGAAATAATTGTTATTTGCAATCAAATCCTAGCTGTTGTATTTGATTTAAGAACATAAAGTTCATGTTCATGTGTACACAGGAAGTTTTGGACTCCCTATTTTTTTGCAACTAACTCATTATTGGAAGGAGAATAACAAATATTGGACTCTATTGCAGATATACTGGGATTTGAGTGCAAAGAGAGAGAACCAAATGCCACTGGGGTTGGTGAACAAACACTTAAAATGTATTTTTTAATTTTGCATGTCTGCATTTGCTTATGTCCTTTGGTTGTGTTTTTTTTTTAAATATACGCCATTACATGTCTCTGCCACAACCTTACATGTATTTTTGTATTTCTTCAATGTAATTAGTTTTTTATTATGTTCCGTGAAACTAATTAAACTAAACTCTCTCTAGCGGAGTAGCAGCGTAAGTGCTGAGAAAAATGTTTGAGAGGAAAGTTCAATAAGGAGATCTTTTCTGTTTTTTTTCCTGTAATTGTCTTTTTGCTCCAATCTTTAAAGTCAATTCCTCTAGCAACAATAATTAAGGAGTGCAGGGCTGAGTTAAGGATCAGTAACAATCAACATATTTTGTAATTTTGTTGGGGGCTTTGTTGGTTTTTTCATAACTAACAGCTGCTGGTTCATGACTGGAGTCTAATCTCCAGTCCTTCCCTTCTCAGTTAATACTTTTAAACATTCTCAACTTATGTCTGCTAATACAACAATCTCTGAAAACCAAAGGATCCAAGTTCCAGAGCACACCACGATACTAGGATTGGCACTATTTCACTGACAAATTACATTAAAAACACAAAGGAGCTACTGCTAGTACACAGTTCAACACGTTGTTCTGGATTACTGTGTTATTGTTATATTTCAATCACCGTGGGTGTAATGCCTTTGTTTGTTATGGAGCTTTCTTTTTGCTGGGGCGAAGGACACATGGGTCTTGTTGCATAACACAAAAATTCTCAGCTACAATCCCTTCAGTTATCTCGTCGGACAGCCAGGTCACTTTGGCCTTTTGGCGTCCTATTGAATTGGTTTCTTGCCTCAGGGTTCAGTCACACCAGCATTACAATAGTGGAGTCCTGGACCGGAAAATCTTAAATTCACTGCAATTAGTCAATTCCCTTTTGGAGCTAGCTAAGTCAGTTTGTATAGTGTTTTAATGTGAAGTTCAACTTTGCAGGCTGTTTTCATGAACCATTAATACAAATAGCTATGAAAGGTAAAGCACTGTAACTTGTATGTATTACACATAATTATTATTGTCAGCAAAACATTGACTGCCGCTATAGAAGATCTGAATAAGGAGGAGGTTGCCATGGAAGGGTGGGTCCTAAAACACAGGGCTTTCAAGGCGGGGGAGCGTAGTTCATGTCCCGGAAGAAGTTAGGGGAATACACCCAGGAAAAGGATGTTGTCCTGGAGTGCTACGTTAGGGGACCGTTTTTTAATCCAAACCTGAATCTTTTTCCCAATCTTAACTAGTCTAGTTTTGGTGTCAAACTGTCGTTGCTGCAGGACAGTCAACTTTTGTCGGCTAAACTTAGCAACAACGGCCTCACAATGTTCTGTACCCGGCTCACATTCATCTTTTTCTCAGCTGAATTTGACTGTAAATACAGCTTAACTTAACTTTTTTCTGCCTTTAACTGTTAGGACAGCTCAGATATGAAAGGGGGAAGAGATGCAGTCACAGGACAGTCTTGAACCCTGGACATTCTGCATCAAAGCATACACCTCCATATATGTGTGCCTGTTCTATCAACTGAGCTAACCGGCCACCAGGACATGTTTATTAGTCGGTTATGTACACACTGGGTAGTCTAGTCAGAGGGGACCACTTTTAACTGCTACACAGCTCAGTGTCATTTGCTCGCTGCAGTACGTTCAAGAACAGATGAAGAAAGAGAGACAAGAGATGTGACACTGAAGCAAACTCAAACATTTCAAGCACCAGCGATGTAACTGTTTTTCCTAGAAATAGCCTTGTCTCAAATAGCTAGCTGTTTGCAAATGATGCGTATACTCTAGCATTGTTAGGGGACACAACTATGTCAAGGTGGGTGAATGCTTTGTTTCATTTGTCCAACTGTTTGTGTGTTGTAATGGCGGGTTGATCTTGCTTTTTAATGATATGCACAAATTTTAAACCAAACATTTAATTTGAATGATTATTTGAACTATTATCGTCCTTCAAGGGGCTTGTTTTTGGAAATTAGCTTTATCTATATTCACATGTAAAGTACAATTCTGTGTAGGAGCAAAACAGTGGTTGTGAACAAGATAATTTAAAGCAGAAAACATGTGGTACTTTGTAAAAATTGCAAATACTTGTACTCTTCCTTAACAGACTGTACTTATTGCAATAACTGGATAAAAGTGTAATTTCTTTGAAACACAGGGATCTATGAAAATTGTTGGAGGTTGAGGACCACAATGGAAATAAGTCCTGGACTTGTTTTTGTTTTTATCCTTGATTAAATTTGCTGTCTTTTCATGTGTAAGGCATTCTTGATACAATTAAAGAAATCAAATCAAAGGCTCTGTTAGAGATGCTGCTTAGCACATTGTGAAGTTTAAAAAATTAATCTAAGAATTCTGCCTCTGCTCTATTGAAATGTGTCTCAGCCAGTCCCAGTCAACTGGAGTGGTTGCTGCATCCTTGACCAGGTTCAACTTAAGCTATGCTCAATCAATCATGGCAATTACCCAGGGGACATCCAGATGCGGAACTTCCTTAGCTGGTTCCATTCAATGCAAAGGAGCACCAAGTCGAGTCAGAGTTCTGCACGGACTCTCGAAGGATGCCAGCCACCCTCCTGAGGTGTCGATCTCTTGTACCAAGGATCTAGGTCTTTGGGTCATAGCCTAGCCTTCATGACCATAGGTGAGGGGAAGGAATGAAAATTGACCGATGGGTAAAAAAACTATGTCTTCCAGCTCAGCTCTCTTTTTGTCACAATGGTGCAGTAATGCAAATGCAATACTGCCCCGATGCTCAGAGTCTTTGGCCAACCTCACGCTCTATTGTACCCTCTCTTGCCAACAAGACCCCAAGGTAATCTAACTATGTGACTTCCATCAGGACCACATCATTGGCAAAAAGCAGGTATGAGATCCCCAGCCTACCAACTGCAGCCCCTCCCCACCACGACTACGTCTCTATATCCTGTCTATGAACATCCCACAGGATTGGTGACAAAGCGCAGCCCTGGCGGAGGCCAACCTCTAGCTGGGGCTGACTTCAAACCGAGAAAGAGGACACACCTCTCGCTTTGGCTATACAGAAATTGGAAAGCCCTGGGAATACACACATGTGATATCTACCTCAATCAAAGGAATGCAAATCATTGTAACACAGCAAGTGCAATATTCTAAAGCTGCTTTTGTGTTCTCACCTGTTTGTAGGAGACATAGATAGGTCTGCTGAAGATGATCCACTCCACTACTTTACTGCAGGGGGGGGTGGTCAGAGAGCCGGTGTAGCGATAATAACTTCCCAGCGCGGATGGCAGCAGGTCCTTTAGCACGAATGGCTCCAGGACAGTCTCTTTTTCTGAATGAGAGAGGTCAGGACAGATCAATATAACAGCATGGTCTACACAACAATCTTTATTTCACTGCAAACTACAGAGAGCTACAGAGGCTTTTTGGAGCCGATCCAAGTGCTACTGTTTCACAGCCGTTCACGTTTATGCTATTGATTTCATTTGCATTGTGCCTGCTTCGTTCAATGTCAGCCTATTGACAGACATAATTGCCCTGAACATCTATAATTATGCCTCTCTTGGTGTTGGATTGCATACACAATTCAATCAATGCTATAACTTCACATCTCCAAGCCCAAATGTTGACACAGTACATGTTTTCACTGTCTAACAATGTGAGCTCTCCCAACAAAAATCCTTGCTGAAATGAAGCAATGTGTGGAGAGGAAGGAAATAAGGCTGTTCATGAAATTATAAAACAGGGCTTCAAGAAGTTTCCTTTTTATATTACACCTTTAGAGTCTTCAGGTAGTGTAAGCAAGATAATGAACCAAGCTTTTTTGTATTACGTTTTTAGGTTTTTTCCAATGTTACTTCCCTTCTCATTAAGCCAATCATCTGCATTTGTGGGTGCCGCATGCTACAAAAAGATACTAAAGGGCCAGTAGAAACAGTAACTGTAGACATTATGTTGAATTAGCCTGCCAGGCTAATGATAAGTACTAAATGAAATAAAACAAAAATAGACTTTTGGGTTTTAGATTAAGTCAAGTCAATTTTATTGATTTGGCCAACAATCATAAATTTGTCTTGAGTTGAGTTCTCAAATTTGGCCCCAAGTTGTTTTAGTTGGAATTGGTCTTAACTACGTTGGTACAAACTTGGTTTTAGTATTATATTTAAGCTCATGCAGAAGGCTACCATGTGTTGTTACCTCATTTCAACAAAACTTTAATATGTTCATACAATGACAATTAAGTGTCTTGAATCATTATTGTTTCCATGCTTTGCTTTTTCCAATGACTTGTCCTTAGCAGTAGCTGACGAAACTCTTGGATAAAAAATGGTTACAATGACAAAAATAGTATACAATCTGGTAAAAAAAATCAAATCGAGAGGCTGCTACAGCATATTAATGACAAGTCTATATTTACGATGTTCCCCTTCCGGGATTGCTCCGGTGCTGAAATTCCACCGGATGTCCCTCTCTTTGGCCAAATGTCTGTTACCTTCAGCTTTTGTCGTGCTTTAATTCTAACCTCCCGTGGATTTCTGAGGACTATGGATAAAGTAGAATTCTGGCCAATTATTATGTTGATCTTGATCATTATAAATACTGTATGGGAGTACTTTTGATTGAAAAAACCCTGACCTGAATTGGTGCAAACAACACTGAACAGCTGCAGCCATGTGTACAAGCTTCCACTGAGCTAAAATGGCAGTTAACGGGGCAAGTTTTAGAGTGTCTTTGTGCCTCTTATTAGACACACAACGCAATTAATATGTCTGTACATCATGAACAGGGCCCTTACCTAACATAAAGATGCGTTTTCAAGTCAGACAATACTTTAATTGACCTATCCTATCTTGTCCTTGCTGGTGGTTAACTTGCTTACCTGGTTAGCTGCTAGAGCTAGCTAGCTGTTAGCTGCTATTGATAAGTGTATTCAGCCAGGATTTTGTGAAAATCACAACGTAGCAGTTCCGTGTGTATTTGTAGCTCATCCATTCTGTGTGTGATCAAGGCTTGGCAGTATCAATCTCTATGCTAGTTCCAGACGGTTTCGGCCCTGTTTATGTTGTACAGACATATTAATTGCACTGTGTGTCTTTTAAGAGGCACAAAGGTACTCTAAAACTTGCCCCGATACCTGCCGTTGTAGCTCAGTGTAAGTTTGTACACGTAGCTGCAGCTACTCAGTCGCCTGCACCGGTTTGGGTAATCATATTACATTACATAAAAATTGGACGAATTCTCCTTTAACTGCTCCTCAGATCTCTGCAGGGTAAATCCAGAAAGATGGCTAGATTGTCATATTTAGGATTGGATATGGATATTGGCATTTGGCAGAGTAGAGGTAATGCAAGTTCAATGATAGAAAATTAGTAAAAAGTACTCTCATAATTTTCATTAACTCAAAAGAGCTTTGTAGATGACGAGAAGAGGAAGAGGAGAGGAAGGAGAGCGTATGACAGGAGGAGGGTGGAGTTGTCAT
>NC_048410.1:24471928-24484582 GCF_013103735.1 Etheostoma cragini
AGGGATCCAAGAGAGGGGGTGTTGATAGCAATGCAGTGGGGGTCGGTTGGGTGTACTTGGGGAATGGAGGATAACAGGACAGGCTTTCATATCTTAATTAGTACTCTCAAGAACCAAACCCTACTTTGACATTCGCTTCAAACACACTTTCTCGCTCTTGTATGTGATGGTGCCACATTAACGCATGCAGTGCCTAATAAAGAGAAGTAGATAAAGATTTAACATGTCGACGGAGCTCGTGCAGTGACGGCCTTTGTGGGTCCTTTTTTCTCCTGCCGGCACCATTGGTAGAGGCACCAGCAGTGGCTGTAGAGTAGGGTACAGAAACGTTAATTGGAGCAGCGAGGCTGCAATCACACAGCTTGTACTTTAAGCTCCAAGCGTTCTGCGATGCACAAAAAAATGTCCAGTCATCTAATCGTCTATTAGCTTTCTCAGTCACTCAAGTCTTCATATTTTATGCATGGCATTGGGATAGCATACACATTTAGCGCATAGTCACATATGTGAGGCACTCAAGGACCTTGTGACTGATAATTAATGCAGATGTTGTTCTATATTTGGGATATATTTGTACTATCTTGGTCCAGCTTGTTGCAGTCATCTGACGAACTGTAAAACAAAAGATGCAAAAGATCACTGCAGTTTGGGTTAACCAATGCCACTTTTGGTTTGATCGCCGTGCAACAAGTCCTCCAATCTAAATGACAAAACAGGGAACCAAATGACCCATATGAGAGTTTTCTGATCTAGCAGCCCTATCAGCAGGACAGCATTGCCATTGACTTGTTGTCAGCTTTCACCCACATGTGACTTTGACACTGGGGGACCACATTGTGAAACCATTCAATGTTTCTGGAAACCATAATCACCAGCTTCCTCTGAACTTACCCAGGTCAAGGGTTAAAGTTGTTTTTGTGATAACTCAAGTTCCACACGTAGGTTTCCTAATGGTTACTAAACTACCTGACCAGATTCTCTGATTACAACAAGATGTAATTGAATGCTCTGGAACAAGCTAGTAATTAGACCTTTTAGTTGACAAATTATTGTTACAATAGCCCTTTTCCACCAAAGTTGGTTTGAAAATACAGGGTTTAGAAATAATAAGTGATAGAGTCCTTTCCCATTGGCAGTAGACAAGTATGCCTTAGCAATGTGTGTCATAATAATTTGCCCAGACAATGAATGCTGATTGTAATTTTACCACAAAAGCCAGATGTTAGTTGGCTTAAGAGTGAACTTTCACATTTTCTATTTGGTTAAGATTAGTAACTGGTCATGGTTATGGTTGAATCAAATGAATGTAGGCAGAACCCCATCAGAAAGAACCATAGACAACTTATTGACTTACTATTTATTGATTGTTTACTGTTTTTTTATAGTATTGCAAGAAAGGTAATCTCTGAGTTTGTGTTTGATTTTTACTGTACTATGTGCTGCACAAAAATTGCACCATTGGGGACAATAAAGTAACTTGAACTTGGACATCATTTTTAGCATTCCAAGAAGTGACCAATGCAGTGATTTGCTGGTGAGGACCGTCTCCCTAACGACTATATGTCAAACCCACAGCAACAACTGGTCTCCAAACTGTCGCTTTATGACATGAACTCTCTATTTTCATGGTAGTGAAAAACACGGGAGATGAAGTGAAAATGTCATAGTTTTTCCTGTTTTATTTTGTCAATTCATCCCCTGTGTTACAGTTTCCCTGTTATTTGTTCCTGGTAATGTTATATTAATGTTCTTTCTGTGCTCCGGCGCGACTGTGGCTCTGTGGTAGCGTGGTTGCCTGCCAATTGGAAGGTTGGTGGTTTGATTCCTGGGACTACAGTCCAATGTCAAAGTGTCCTAGGGCAAGACACTGAACCCCAAGATGTCCTGATGCTGCCCCATCAGGGAGTAAATGTGTGTAAGAGTTTATCTGATGAGAGCAGCCTCAACCACAGTGTGTGAAAGTCTGTGAATGGTTCCTGTAAAGCGCTTTAAATAGTTGTTGAGACTAGAAAAGAGCAATATATATATATATATATATATATATATATATATATATATATATATGTTTTCCTAGTTCCATCCTGTGTGTTTTCATTCTTCAATTTCCTGTTTTACTTTGTAGTCCCTATTTCTCCGGCGTCATGTCTTGTTTGACTTCCTGCCTTGTGTTTTCCCGCCTTTGTGATATTCTGCTCCGCCCTGATGTGGTCCACCTGTCCTTCGTTACTGCCCTTGTTATCTTGTGTATAAAGTTTCCGTGCTGTCTTTGTCTGTTGTCCGAACGTTGTCATTACATGTGTCTTTTCCTGCGTCTATCCATTGGTCTTTCCCTGTGTAGTTGATTCCTACAGGGGTTTAGTTATTCTGGTTTTTCCCAGTGTATGGGTTTTTGTTCGGATTTTGATTGCGAGTCTTTTGACCTGCCTGCTTCACACATTTTGTTTGTAAGCTGTTTCTTTATTTGAAATCTGGACAGAATATTCACACGACTGTGTGTAATGGTGCCGCACCTTTCCTAAAATGGACTGGAATTGAATGAACTTTAATTAGCCATGCCAATGTCCATCTGTAATAAAAGTGAATTCAAAGCTTTTGTGGGGTTTCAAGCAGGAAGAGACATAGGGAGTTTTGGGATATTCAGACAGTATTAGATCATAATTCTAATAAATGAAAGGAACAAAAATAGAGTAAAACAGTATCTGCTGGGTGGGATCCTTATCAATTTGTTTAGTATGATCTTGTAAAATGTGCCTCCTGTGAGCAGCATCGGCCCCACTGCAATAACATCTCATCAATAATGATCAGTGTTTGTTTATTCCCTGAGAAATGCTCTTGAAAATGAACCCTTTGAATTCCGAAACATAAAAATGTCTTTCCTCAACAAAAACTCCCAACAACACTCTTTAACATAATCCTTTTACTGAATAAATACTACCCATAATTTCCCCAAACTACGATATGAAAATGTTTCTGATAGCATGTATTGTGAAACAAGTTCTTAATGTGTCCTAGCTCATGCAGTTGGTCTACAGGTACGAGACTGGAGTGTGCAGTACGTCGCCAGTGTATTGTTGTGTAAAAAATGTATCTGGAGTGGAGTGTAGAGCCAGAATGTGAAAATAACATAATGCATGTTTTTTGATAACATTGTGTTCTTCCTTTAGAAGCTTAAGGACATGGCCGTTTACAAAGGACTGTACGTGTTTCCAATGCTCAAAGGAGGGAGATTGAATTGGCAGACAGCTAAAGAAGAGCCGAACGCTTTTCTTTGTGATAAACTTTTTAGTGAATTTGTCACATGAAAATCGCACAAAAAGTACCATGGTCATAGAGAAACAGCATTTAACACAAACTACACTTATAACCGGTTCATTCTATCTACATTTTAAAGTGACACATATGTGTGCAACGAAATGTGGATTGAAAAGAGTACCAATGAGGACATTCTAAGCCTGTACACTCACACTGGGGGAATTACAGCTAAAGATCTTAAATAAGTTTAAGGACATTGCTTTAAAAGATTAAAGCAATATCCCTAAACTTATTTAAAGGGCCCATGGGATGAAAAGTCCCTACGGACTGAGCTACTGCCACCCAATCATGACATCATGGCTTTCAAACAAGCAAAGTGGCAGTTGGTCAAGACCACACCCCCAACCTCCACCTTGCCCCCCCCACTCTCTCCTCCTCAAAAGCTACAGACTAAGAAATGGCACTTACTAAAGGAAAGCTTATTGTGGGACTGGTTCTAGGGGCTGTATTTCTGCACCAATTTTTGGAAAGAGACTTCAGATACAGTATTAGGGGACCACTAAGGTCTATATAAAAGATACTTCAGATACAGTATTAGGGGACCACTAAGGTCTATATAAATCCATCCAAAGAGCACCATGTCATGGGACCTTTAAGCATTCTTCTATTGATTTGGTTTGGTAGTTTGGTCATGATTAATTAGCTTGCCCATGTCTTAGGTTTTCTAACTTAGGTTTTTCATGTCTTAGGTTTTCTAACTAAAACGTCAGTTTATACTGTTACTGACATTAGTGATGTATTTTGGTCATGATGAAAGGACCCTGTGTCTAGGGCATAATAAATAGAATCTAAAAGCAATGGCCCGAAAACATCCTATAATAATAGGAACAGCTCCAGATGCAGACCATAGAGGCCAGGTGATTTTGCTCTTTGCATCATATTCAAAGCCTCTTTATGTTCAAAGAGAGCAAGTAGTACTTCTGTCTTCTGCGTTGTCATTATTTACTGAAGCTAAAATTTGAGCTCTGACTAAAAAATATTTGATGAGCGTAAACAGTACAAAAGATTTTTTTTTAAATTTGACCATCAGGTCTTGATGGAGTTTGGATTGAATTAATGGTGAAAAATGATTCATTTCATTTTAACATAGCAGCTAGAATGGTTTACTTGAATTTTCACTCTGAATGTAATGTGTGAATCTTTTACGGTGGATTATGAATTCAGCTTTAGCCTTGAGCAGATGATTTGATTCCTGAGCCAAGTGAGTTGACAGAGTTGATTTTGGTCAGAGATCTGACACTTTTGATCAGATTTTACTGCCTAAGCACTTCCGGAGTGTGTTCTGAGACCCCTGCTGTACTCCCTGTACACACACAACTGTGGAGCCATTTGTTAAGTGCAACACCATCATCAGGTTTGGTGACGACACAGCTGTGGTGGGTCTGATCACAGGCTACAAGGAATGTGTCAAGATAGTTTATATCCACGACGCTCCTCTTCTGGGATTGTTCCAGTGACACTGGAAATTCGCCGGATCTCCTTCTTTACGGCCGGCTCTCCGTCACTTTCCCTCTTCATTGGGTTGGCGTACCATCGGTGGATTTCTGAGGACTATGGTTAGCTGCTCCTCAGATCTCTGCAGGGTAAATCCAGACAGCTAGCTAGACTATCTGTCCAATCTGAGTTTTCTGCTGCACGACTAACTTGTGAACGTACACATCTTCCACCAAACAAGTCCCTGCCCGAGGCTATTTTGCACTGACACCAGTATTGCATAAGTGCCCAAGATGATTGTGATTGGTTTAAAGAAATGACAATAAACCAAATCATGTTTTTCTACCATCCGGGAACGCTGTGTGGACTAGCCAGACCCTCCTCCGCAGCGCTGTGGAGGAGGTCCGGCTAGGCAAGACTATTATACTGTAAACTCTAGATCTCTGTGATCCCAAACTTTCCCTAACCTTTGCACTTACAGTAATGTAACAAAACATTGTGATTGAAAACGGTTTACAGAATCATCTTTTCTGTCTGGTGACACATTTGTCTTGTCTCAGGATTAACGGGCCAGTCCCTTCCTGCGCTGCAAGAACCTCATCTCCTCATTGCTGGTTTCTTCTTCCCAATACAAGTGTTTCTTGACTAACTTCTGCTTCTGAAGGAAAGATGTGTCACGCCCGCGCCTGCAGTGACATCCTCACTCAGTGGCATTGTGTCTGAGAGTTGTAAGTCCTCTGGTAGCTGTGTAAGAGAAATCTCAATCATTCCCAATCAGCAGAGACGGAGAGCGTAGGTATATGTTAGGACATAACATAGGCACAGGCTAATTACTGCTAACTTACATGCTATTTAACGTTAGTAATTAAAGCTAAACAGCTAATGGAAGTCGAAACTATCTGTGTAGACTATGCAACGTTAAGTCGCGTGGTTATGACTCAATCGTTAGCCTATTTTTACAAAAACATCTGCTATAGAGCCATAACGTGAGCAACAAGGTAATGGAGCCTTGTTATACATTGTCGTGTTTCTTTAGAAATAAACAACAAAGAAATAGAGTCTTGAAACGCTTCAGATGTAAAGTTATCCACTGTCAACGTGGCGCCAAAATGAATGGCAGTCAATGGGATGCCAACTGCAGGTGATGGCTTTGTAGCATTAAAATGGCGCCATGGGAGCTACGCTTAGAGAGGAGAGGATTACCCCCTTGGTTATGCCGGCCGTGTGATTGGTGTGTTTTGGTTTTCTGTCTGTGTTCCTGTTCCCCGTATGTCACAGGGTGTGGACACGCCCCCTCCCTCCAGTTGATTCTTCCCACACCTGGCACACCAATTTCAATCAGCGCACCTGCTATTCATCCAGCTTCATCATCTGCCTTTAAAGACCAGTCTGACTTTCCTCTCCCGGCCGGATCGTTGATTACCACCAGTATGCAATTTCCCCAGCCTTTGTCATTGATGCCCAGTCTAGTTTTCTGTCGCTGTACTAACCTGTCTGCTCCGTGTCCTAGAAAGAACCCACCTCCAGAATCATGTGCATCTCAGACCCAGCCCTACCGCTACTCACTCGCCCTCACTATCTCAAATTAACAAGATTCTTTTGCACCAACTTCAGTCTGCGCGAGTTCTCTCCCCAACCCTGACAAGATGAGAATGACGGGCTGTTGTCGGGTATCATCATCATAAGGGAAAAAAGGAACATGGACCAATAAATTATAAGCCTCTAATGCATATGTACAATATTTATCATAAGCATTCCACATGAATGATCAGTAATCCAGTCAGGCCTGCACTCTTATTTACTAAATACAAATATTGTGGAAATTATAATTTTTTTCTTCTTTTATCTGACCCTTTTGGGAGGGCATTACACTTTCATGCATGGCTGATAATGATTAATAGTCCATATCAGACAGACACTGTTAGCAGCCTAAAATAAGCGCTGGTGTCAGAATGAATTAGGTGTTTGTTTGCCTCTGGGTTACCATGGGCACACAACCATTAAGTATCTATAATAAAAGAGTGTAAATACATTAGTGTCATACCTGCTTTTTCATTGTTTTCTGAACTCCAGAACAGTGCTGCTTTATGGAGACATTGACACGTTATTTTTTAAATAAAAAGCTGAGATATTTTTGTTCTAAATCTTTTCTAAAGAGTTCAAGAACGGTTTAATGAATAAAAGAAGCAGGACTTATTTATCTGCACTGCAGTTATATTGCTTTATTTGCACATGAGATGAGGTGGCATTTTATGTCTGGATGAGAACTTTGTATTTTGCAGTGATAAGCGGATTTTTACTGTCAAACACTGAGCTAGTGACTTTCATTCCAGTCTTATCAACAGATGGAAAACGTTGGGGAATACACTGGGTGGATGTATGAGGATTTCATGTTGTTTGTGTTTTTTGAGTTTTTTGGACAATATTGGGTTATACTTTACTTGAGGATATCTACATAAGAATGACGTGACACTGTGACTGTGTCATGAGTTAAGGACTGTGTCTTGTCACAACCCGGTCTCACGGCAGTTTGTGAAGTGGTCACGTTATTTTGATCTATTGATTCGTCAACTGGGACACAATTTCTTTCCGGGACACAATCCAAGTTCTCTGGGGGACACGGAAATGACACGCCATATGTGGTAGACAGTGACAGCAACAGCCGCAGGGATACCTAGGTCTCTGGGGGATGCAACAAAGGGAAATGAAACGCCACACGGCAGTACAACAATGGGACAGACCACCACACGCTGGACGGGCTACAACAACGACACGGTTGGGGTTAGGAGAAGAAGAACGTGGAAAGGAACTGCCACATGTGGGCCGTGATCCCCCGTCTCCGGGGACAAAAGTCCTGTGTTGTTTGACCCATCCACCCCCCCCACCAAACTCCTTACACTGATTTATGGCTTTTCAATACTACTCCCTACCGTAATCGTGCGGTTATCACAAACGATGCTTCCCATTGAAATACATTAGTCTAAAATTCCTGCTCACCACAACAACAAAAAAGTGTCCCTGTCCACAAATCAATAGATAAAATAATGTCACCATTTCACAAAGTAACTGCCTCGAAACTAGGCTGCATGACACTCTTATGTAGATAGTTGAATTAATTAAAGGGCTTAATGATAATATTGGCATTTGAGCGTCAGCCATTGCATTCATTGCATGCAAGTAAATGAGAACATTTTAAAGGACAAACTAGTTATCTTAGTATGTGTGGAGAAGGCCAGTCCAGATATTGAGGCATTTCAAATGCATACTCTTTATTGATCCCCAGTGGGGAAATTACAATTTACACTCGTCATTACACTGCACTGCAAAAAAGGGGTTCTAAAAACAAGATAAAAACGCTAAATCTGAGGGAAAAGCGAAATTATCTGTCCATGTAGCAAGATCATTTCATTTGACAAGCTTGCTTGATTTGAGATTGGAGAGTAAAGTTGAACACTTACAATAAGAAATTCACTCTTAAAACAAGATAGATTTTCTATTTTATCTTTCTTAAAAAATTCTTAAAAATTAGCAGTGTACACAAGGGTCTGTAATACACACACACGTGTACAGGTGTTACACTGCAAATTATTTGGTTCTTACCAAGATAAAAAAAACTTACCTTTAGAAAAGTTATATAATTTGTCTTGTTTTAAGAGTGAGTATCCTATTGTAAGTGTTCAACTTTACACTATAATCTTAAACCAAGCAAGCTTGTCAATTGTAATATTCTTGCTAAATGACAGATAATTTGACTTGTTTTGGGAACCATTCCCTTCTGATTTTGTTTTTTTCTACTTCCACCCCACTAGCACAAGCATTTGTGTGCCTGAAATAATACATCACAAGAACGCATACTCTACTGTAATGTGTACAGTGTACAGACTGTAGAGCTGCTAAACTGTGTCTGTCTCCAGAGGCTTATATTGTTTTGGTCACCCCAGGTTCCACCAAAAAATCCTGAGGTTGAGGGACACCAGCCATTTCATACACTTTTTGTGTATCCTTTGTGTGCTTCAAGGGTAACTTAAAGGACTAATTTGACAAGTTAGGCTTGCTTCCAGAGAGTTTACAGCGAAAACACCTCGCACACTCGAAGCACAGATAGTTGTCTGGCCATTCATACCAGATACTCTCAGTGTTTCCCTCTCCTTGTGTGTGTGTCACTCTCTAAGATCACAGACATCCTCTATATTTATTACAAACGACTAGAGGTCACCAGGCAATACTAGCCCTGTGAAAATAGGGCTTGAGTAGGAAACTGCATGTCTGTGGTTCTGTAAAGTGCCTGACACTAAGTCCAATAAACTGGAGAAGACGGACAGGTGCAAGCATTGCAGAATTACAGATTTTTTTGTTATTCCGTGAAACTGCCACATATTTTGGGTTTGAGAGAACAAAATTCTGTGAGATCACGTTGGTCCAGCAGAGGACAGGGCACACAGGGACAGAGAGTTAGGCTTCCATTGCTAAGGTACTGCACATAGCTGTATATTTACACACTTCTCTGTGTCAGCATTGTGTCGTTTCCTCTGGTTATCTACTTACTCGGGCTGCTCTCATGTCCCAGCGCTGAAATGAAGCCATTACATTACATTACAAGGCCATTAATTCGATATCTCACTCACTGCACCACTTCTCCACTGACTTAGCACTCTGTGACCCTGATTAGAAATGCATTGTTACGGCTTTACAAATCCTATGGTGGTTTCTGTCACGTTGTGGTTTTTAATTCATTCTCTGTGAGTTACTGTTTCCCGGTTATTTGTTCTAACAAATTCACACTCACACATTTTGTCGCTGTTATTGAGTTCTTGTGACGGGGCGCGTTGCGGCCGTCACTGTAGCGATGCGCTACCTATTTCACCTCTAATAGATGGAGTCTAAATGTTGCCTGTATGTATGTTTAACATGCCCATATGTTTGGTTAATTATCACAATGTTTAAACTCATCGGTTAACTAGCTGTTTATCAAATTCCTCACATTAATCTTGTAGTTTTCTGGTATAACAGACTTATTCCTTTTAGCTGTTTTTAGCATTTGATTGTCTACTCGCCTGATCCACCCCTGTATTGAAATCATGTGTTGGTATGATCCAGTTCCAGGGGCGCGCTTTGGATCTATATTGATTGGCCGATTCAGTTGTTTAGGGAGCGAGAGATAGTAGGACGTAAGTCTGTTGGAAGCTCCTGTAACTCGTAACAAAAATCAACCTATATGTACAGCTGGTTTATTTTAACCATTTGTTTGGACTTTCTTTTATTTTTGTGAAAGTGTTGTTTTTCTTTTTTGTCTTTAAATTTTGTTTTGTTCATGGATCTTTTTGCCGTAGATCCTTAATTGGGGAATTAATATAAATCACGTTATTCATCTCCATTTCTGACTCATTCAGAGTACTTTATGTACTTGCTTGACAGCTAACCACAACAGGTCTTCTTTAACGTCCTATAACAAAAGTTTAACTTTTATATAACAAAAAATTTAAATATGTCATACATCCAGTGTGTAAAAGCTATATATGTGTATATATATAGATATATATATATATCTATATATATATCTATATATATAGATATATATAGGAAAAGCCCGTGGTTGGGCTTATGATTCTGCGGTAACGGGACAGTTAAGGACACACACGGGGCACCAACCCCACTCTCCTGGGTGAAAGTCCTGTGTTTGACCAATCCACCCCCCCCAACCAGCCTCCCTACGAGGAATTTCCCCCTCACATACTACCCCTTAAACCCCGTCGAGATGCTGCTCTCCCCGGTATGTTCTACACACATACACCGAAGGTTTTTTTTTGTCCCATCAGACGCTGACAGCCACTGTCCAAACCTCGTATTTTACGCGTTTGGAGTGAGAACGGGTTATTTTCTCATGATTATCTTTTACCCGTGTTGGTTCACTGTATTGTGTAGTAGCTCCAACCTTGTGTATGTTTCATTCTTAGTTTCCTGTTTTACGTTGTAGTGTCTCGGTGCTTCTCATGTTGCCTATTTGATAGCTCCTCGGTCCTCGGCTGAACCGGAAGTTGTCGCTGTCCCTCCTCGGTGAAGGCCGTCTCAAAGATCTTACTTCTGCCCCGAAAACCGAGCAGCGAGCATGGGAGAGGGACCACGAGCAAGGATACATCAGAGCAGCCCTCCAGCAGCTGAAGGAGTCCCTAACTCCGCCCAAACAGCTGACAAATTAATATGACGCTTCAGAGAAAAGGACGTTACATCCCTCTTAAACACATTTTCTTGATTGCTCTCTCCTCCCAAGAATTCCTCGTGTGGAAGGGAGGCAAGTGGAGGACTCGAGGAGACAATGTCTTGATTTACTTCCTGCCTTGTGTGTTTCACTGTTTTTAGGATTGTCTGCCCCGCTCTGATGTGTTTCACCTGTTCCGCAGCCCCTGTTCCACAGTTACTCCCTACGTCTCTCCGTGCCTTGTGTTTTTTGATTCCCTAGTCTTCAGTGTTATCTGTGTTTTTGGATCTCCTTTGTCCTGCCTCTACTGCTTTTTGACTGCTTCTTTAATACATCTTCTAAATCTTCCACTGCCTCCTAGTCTCTGCACTTCTGGTTCCAAGCCTGCCTCCCTCGACAGTTCCCCCTGATTTGAGGCACCGTGTCGACTCTGTTGCACTTCTATAGGAATTTGAAGAAGAGAAATTCAGTGTTTCTGTCTTTTTCTCTTCGTCTGTAGGCCTACTACTGTACAAGTATGTCTACCATTCCTTTGCTGATGGGGGTTTAATCCCAAAGCGCTCTCTTTCACATCAGATCTGATGTGGCTCCACTCCACAGTGCGCGCACGGTAAGCTTCTTTTTCATCCTCTGCTCAATAGGATTTCCAGAAATTTGGGGCAGACACAGCTATGTATCTGTCCTCCTTTTCTTCCTCACATTTTTTGGTGGATTTTATTCACAGCCTGTTTCTTGATTTTAGTAGATACTTGAGCAGGTTGGGCACAATACCAGCTAGGTATGCCAATATTATTTTAAGACTATTTTGGACTGGTAGGAAGTGGGCACTGGTGTCCTAGAGGTTAGAGAAGAAAGCCAACAAGTTAAACTCTGGGTGGGGAAACTGAGATCACCTCGTTATGGGCAACTGTGTGAATGTGATCAGGGCGTTCCTGCAGAAGAGAGGCTGCCTCACAATAAATAATCAAATAAAATAGGAAAAGGAAGGCTTTAAGACTTATCAGTTATTTACAGGTTTTGATTTTGGACAGCACACTTCCAGACGGCCTGGTGCACTGCCTCTTGAAATGCCACGCGTCCAGCTGTGCTGTGCATGATTGTAGGTCAATGTGAGAATAACTTTGAAAGAGGTAAGAAAACTGTCTGTCTCCCAAGAATAATTCTCATGTGCCCTCACACTGAACAGAATCCTCATCCTCCTCCTTCAGGAACAATATGAACTAACTTTATTTCACTTTACTATTTCGTTTTTCTACATAAATAAATTAATAGCTCAAGTCCTAACAAAAACTTTCCAGGTTGTTGGAGGGAAATTTAGTATTGGTATTAATGTTGATCAGAGTAAGAGCCTTCTGCATTTGGACATTCAATCAGCTTCCCTTTGCTTATGGGATTTAGCACAATAATCCAATGGGTGGATTGCCATGAAACAAATGCTGTAGATGATCAGAATGGCGATAGCAGGCAATGCTTACAATGCCAAGGATATTGTGAATGATGCAAAGTAAGTTATAATAGGCATGATGCAAAGTGCCTGAGTGCCTGACTGTATATATATACTGTATATATAAAATATTAATATGTATTGCACATTATGGTTACACATAATAGGTTTATTTGGTTCATCATGTAGCTAAACCTTAAACTATTTGTGGATGTTGACTGACTGCAGAGTGTATATATATATATATATATATATATATATATATATA
>NC_048410.1:24484682-24493398 GCF_013103735.1 Etheostoma cragini
TTTTTGGAAAATGGCTGCAATGAAACAAAGAGTGTAAAATTTAAAGGGGTCTGAATACTTTCCGTACCCACTGTATATACAGTATATTTGTATATATGAGTATGATTATAATGGTGGGTGTGGTTACGGAGCAGCAGAGCACAGCAGGACAAGAAGAGAAACACCGTTGATATTTTTAAACCTGGAGTGCCGTGAAACACTACCTGGTGTTAAAGGGTAATTCTGTTTCTTTCATCCTGGACTCTACTCTAAATGCCATGCATTTGTGTCTGAGTGGCTGATGTGAACAAAAATCTTTGAAATTGGTCCAGTTTTAAGCGAGAACGTTGTAACAAGCAGCCGTACAACGGGCTGCAATGTGGTCCAGTAGGGCAAAAAAGTAGTGCATCGTCAATGTCCATCCACTAAAAGTCCCGTTTTTGCCACTGACAGGTTCTGATTATTATTGTAAGTGTCTGACAACATGGAAAGGACCCCTACAGAGATAGGCCGGAAAATCGTTTTGTCTGTGCTTTCTAACATGATGTCATTGTGCACTGCTAGCCTTGTGTTCCATGTTCTATTCGGTCCAATTATCCCCCCGTGGAGTTAAAGATGAGGACCACACTTTGGTAGCAGTCTGTTGTGTGAGGATTACATGTGTGCTTGAACCTTTTTTGCTGTAATGATGATGATCTCTGCAATCGTAATGAGGATGTGTATAGATAATACAAATAATTCACTGCAGCCAACATTAAAATGTAACGTATGAGAGCATGTGAGGGCTATCACTGCACTCCTCCTCCTCTCCGCCGCCGCCTCATGTCTTTACCATCATCCCACCACAACATTATCAGTTTTTGCATTTGCCTCTAAAGTCCCTGCAAACCCTGTGTCGACAATGGGCTCCTCTCTTTGCCCGCCAAAAACCCTTTCATGAGTCCGCTATGCAAATCACTCTCAGCCTTTTTACCAGGCTGATTTTCACAGGGATGGCGTCGAGCCGCTCACTGGCAAACTAGTCAGAGGGCATTTGTTCCATCGAGGTTTTATGTAAAATGCAACAAGGCATGGAGTACAAAGACAGAGGAGTCAGACCTGCGGTGCATGTCTGCCAGACGAGCCCGGCAACAAGAGCAAAAGAGCACCGAGTGCTGGGAAAGATTTAACCACCCGCTGCTCCACAGAGTAACACCGGCAGAGACGGAGCAAATTAGGCAACCACCTTCCCTGTGGGAGCGATGGGAGCGCGGCCTTGATTGAACTTGAGTGGTCTTTGTGTTAGAAGAATTATGGAGGCAGGCTAGTTTTTTTTCCAAGACAGCTGAGCAGGAGATAAAGTGCAAATATCATGAAGTGGGGTTTTATCAAAGTTTTATTTGTGTATGCTAAAGCTCTAAAATTCACTCTGAAGCTGTCCTGTTGTTGCAAGGCGAGCGGGCCCCTTTGGGGCGGACAAGACAGAACATTGCTTTAGGATAAATGTTTTGATCATGACAGGGATGCACTCCAGGGCTGCGTGCAGGAGACAACTGCTTTTTGACTGAGGGCATACAGTGCTAACAAAATATGGATGTAAAATAGATTAATGTGAGGGGAAAAAAACGCACAGTCATCCCAGATGTCCTAATTTATTGTGTGAATTTTAAATGTGAGGCACTAAATGATGCAAAAGGCTAAGAGCTTTTTTAAGAGTAGTTACAGTCAAAGCTCAAAATACCCTGCAGTTAAAAGTTTGATGAAATAGTATAGGTAAAACATTATGTTAAGAGTACATACATTATCACAAATTCATGCATGACTTAATTCTTGTAGTACTTCATGATCTATCAGGGTTGTACAAGAGTTAATAGAATCTCATGCATGACTTAATGCAAGAATAATACACCTGCAGTTAAAGAGACAGGCCAAAACTGACCTCTCTAGGGTACGGATTGTTTTTCTGTTAGGTAAATGTGAGGGACCAAGCTGGCAGGCATGAGGAGTCATTAAGTAGGTTTTCAAAAAGAATATAGCTTTTTATTACAAAACAAAAAACAACAACTAATTTGCAGAAAACAGAAGGTTCTGGGTCCATAAAAGAGGTCAACTAAACCGAACTTAACTCAGGTACCATAACCTTAACATAAGCTGGACCAAACAGACCTAGAAAAAATAAACAGACCTAACAAGACTGAGACGTGGGGGGAACTAATATAGTGGCTGATCAGCCCATTCTGACACAAAGGGGGTAGCCAAAACATTCTATAGACATATATATATATATAGATATATAGACAAACCACAAAAACTACAACCCATGTTTAACCAATGCTACCTAATATGAACTAATGATAAATCAATCAAACCAAAGTTTAACTAGCAAAGAAAAGAACACAACTCAAAAATTTTACAATAATATAAAATAATACTCTGCCACCCCCATGATATGGGGAAAACATGGCGCGGTCCCATTATCCATTCCCTATTTAAACAGCTTAGAGTCATCTGGAGGTCATGTTGTCTGTTAGCCAATGACCCCCAGCAGCAGCTATCCAGGAACTGGTACCTCAAAAAGGAAGGTATTAATTTCACAGAATGGAACTTAAACAAAGATGATGAACCTGAAATTAGCTAAATTGACAAAGTTAAGTAAATGTGTGCACCCAAATAGAAAACTAAGTCAAATAACTGATAAAACTGTTTGTAGAAATAAAGTGTGTGTCCAGTTATTCATCTTGTGTAATGTGCTCAAAAGTTACCATGAGTTGTTGTTGTTTCCATGAGTGGCTGCCACTGCGGCCATCACAGTAAGTAATGTCACATTTTCACACTTGACTCATGTGAGTTCGAGAAAGTTTCCTTTCTCTTTATCATTACCCCAGTCAAGAAGGTTATGTATTTGGTTCAGGTGGTTTGTCTGTCTGATGGCAGGATTAGAGGGGAAAAACAACAACTGCTAGCCCGATTTTCATGAAACTTGGTGGAAAGGTGTAGCATGGACCAAGGAAGAGCCCTTATTGGAGTGGATTGACCATAGCGGAGGTCTGTGCTTTCTGAGTGTGCTTTGAGTCTATAAATGTTTTAGATTTCGGCACATTTGCCTAACCTGCTGCAATGTCAAGCTTGTTAAGAACCATCTGAGAAGCTGTCATTGGAACCAGTCTGGGAAAGGGAGGCACTTTCAAAAAAGACCTGGCACGTGACTAGATGAACCACATGTCTTATAAACTCTCGCAGTAGCCAGTCGGTAGAGCGTAAACATCTTTTCTATTGAGGAAACCATTCCGTCCTCTCTGTTAGAGGAACACAAATCTAGTTCCCAGTTAGTATAGGACTAGAATGTGACCTTGTTATTTGTACACCCTGTGACCCTGTATACCCTGTACAAATCACAACATGTAAATAGGAACATGTTGGTGTTGTCACTTTTTGGAAGGAGTAGCTAGTTGGTTACCTGCAGGATCTTTGTTAGGCTAAGCTAATGCTGTGGGCATCAGAGTTACAACACGGACGGAGGTGAGAAGGGAATTTATGGACGTGTCAAACTCGGTGAATAAGCTAAAGTCCCAATTAGTTGGCATGTTCCTTTAATTTTTTTAATTTTTCCAGTTATGACATAACGGATGCTTTTACAGCATCTACGCTAACCTCTGTTAATGGACTGTTCACACACTTTCATAAAGTGTGGCCAAGGGTTTTCGTGTGGTGTTGTGATATCTTGAGACTCTAGCTGACGTGCCCGGCGAACATTTGCCAGCCAGCTAGGCTTTTACAGTTTGTCTCTTTTCATTCCATTTCAATATTTACTGTATATTGGAGCAATTTACATTCATGCTAATGTTTATTTCTTACCAGAAATTGTTTTAGTTTATTTTTTCCTATTACCTTAATATTACCTCCCGTTGCCTTTGGAGTTTGGGTTGTAGCATTCAATACAAAAAAAAGAATTTTCTCTCTCTCTCTCTATATGCCACCATAGCTCTGATAGATAAGGACTCTGTTAGCAGAACTAATTTACAATGCTAATTCCACATCCCTCCTGAGCACAGTGAGGGAATTAGCAAAGCAAATTTACAGTTCAGATATTATGCCCCATCAGTGTGTGTTAAGCGGGTCTGGACTCGGGTCTAGTTTTTAAATATATCATGGCTCATGACAGGAATATTCTTCTGCTGTAATAGCTTGCAGATAAATGCAACTGCACATTGTATTTAATTAGTTCAACTGAATTAATCTGGAGTCGTCACATCCCTGGAACCTGATTGGCTGGCAGCTCTTCCAATGACCGGTTGACAGGGTAAACCTCATTTAAGGCTTTCCATTTCAACTGCTAAAAAAACTGGCTAAACTGAACACAATCCCTGTGTGTGTGTCCCTGCAAATGCAGGGAACTGAATCCTAGACTGACGATGTAGGCTACATTAGTCGATCTTTCAACACAGAATACGTAACAGCAGGTCGACAAGGCCAATCTACCAAAGGCTGGTCACTGATGACAGAAGCTTAAGCACAGCAATGCCTCTGAAAACAGTATCTCTTCCATCTTCTGGCCACCAGGGACAGAACTGCACTTCACTAACATAAGGGCTGGCATTCAAGAGTCCCTTCATTTAGTCAAAACAGGCTCCAGAACCCTTTTATACATCAGTCTATCCTGTTGCTAAACCAAAATAACTGTGCTGCCAGGAAAGATCTGGATCCAAGGACATCATGAAACATGTTCCTTTGCCATGGCTGCTGATGTGTCTTCTTTGTGTGTGGAGGGGGCGACTGGGAACGCAAAATGAATATCAGTTTAAACTGACAATAAAGTTGTATAGTAAAGTAACAGTGCACTGTTGGGTAGGTGTGTGTGTGTGTGTGTGTGGGTGGGGGGACTGCCACTCACCGTGATGGACCACCCCCTTCAGGCCGTGGATTATGGGGTCGACAGCAGGATTGTCCTTCCCTCCCACCTGAGGAACACAAAAAGGAACAAAGCATTATGTAAAGCAGACATGGTACATTATTCTATTTTTTTCTATCTTTGCTTGCCCCAACAAATTATGTTGGCATGTTTTTTTTAAACATTAATTGGTCTATTTCCTTTTTGTACATTTGTGTTTTGTATATTTGATTAAGTACCCATTATAAATTGTACCCTCTGCTGCTGAAGTGACTCAATTCGCTGCGTGCATCAAGTGTCCACTTATCTAAGCTTACGTGGCGCACACATCTATGAACAAATGCTTGTATTTTAACAGGACTAAGATGTTTAAAGGAGGAATATATGTACTTCATGTGGTTAAAAAAAGCATGTTTGGTGACTTATTCCTATAACAATAGCACAGTACATGTAAATGGTGCTAAATGTGAGGAAAGAAAAGAGGCAATTAAAGTGACAGAGAAACGTTGGACGAGATGCTGAGAAAACAAGTGCAGTGTAATAGTGGAGGAACAAACAGCCTCAATCAGCAAGCTCTCCAATGCACTCTCTGTCTGAACTCCGACTGTGTGATGTCATAGTAACGTATGAGGTTTCATTGTGTTCATTTTGTTATTGTAGTCATGGACTCTGGAAATTATAAAATATATCAAAGCAAACCAAAACAATACCGTAACGGCTAAATACACCAGTGCCTTTTCTACTCTTTTCTACTCTTCTCTATTACTTCGAAATATACATGACAAAAAATTATTCATGTGACTGTTTTTGGATCTGGTTTGAAAAGATTTGATCAGGGTGGTTCTGTGGGTTATCGTCGACTGGCTCAACAGTGTTTGCTAAAAATGTACATACAAACATGTTTGGTTGCTTAGGGATGACTTCAAATCCAAGCGACGTGTTCTGTAGGACCTGTTTCATGGACACACTGTTTTTACACGACAGTAGTTTGTATCCAAATGCACATACGATATGTCTCCCTGGTGGAGCTTTTGGAACGCTGGATAAGATACGGTTGATGCTAGAATGGATGGCCCCCGTGACACTGGAGTTACTCAGTGGACGCAAGATTTAAAAAGAAATAACTCGCTTAAAGGTCCCATGGCATGACAATTTTACTTTATGAGGTTTTATAACGTTAATTTGAGTTCCCCCAGCCTGCCTATGGTCCCCCAGTGGCTAGAAATGGCGACAGGTGTAAAACACAAATATGAGGTCATAAGGGGCAAGATTACCTCTCATTTCTCTGCTTTGCCCGCCCAGAGAATTTGGCCCACCAATGAGAGAGAGACATCATGGCTTTCAAACGAGCTAAGTGGCGGTTGGTTAAGGCCACAACCCCAGCCTCCACCTTGCCCACCCTTCTCTTCTGCTCAAAAGCTACAGACTCAGAAATGGTACATACTAAGAAAAGCTCATTATGTGACTGGCTCTAGTGGCTGTAATTTTGCACCAAGACTAAATTTTGGGAAAGAGACTTCAGATACAGTATTAGGGGATCACTAAGGTCTATATACAAGAGACTTCAGATACAGTATTAGGGGACCAATAAGGTCTATATAAAAAGCACCCAAAGAGCACCATATCATGGGACCTTTTAGAATCCCCCCAACAAGCTGGCAGCAATTGGGAGGGGAAAAAATGACCAACTGACTAGATGGGTGGGGGTGATTTACTAGCCCTTCCTAAAATGAGTCCCTCTGACATCTGACCCCCAAATTTGGGACTGAAATGGGAGGTATAGAAAAGCCAAGGAGCCTTTATGCCAATGAGGAGTGGGCAACTTGAAGCAACGCTTCTCCAAAGCCCCTACGACACTACCACAATGCACTGCATGGCTGCTCATTACACAATCAATGGGAACTACCACTAGCCACTACAGTTACAACAACAACAATTACTACTAAAGGCATATTAAAAATAATTTATTTATTGCATTGTATATACAGTATATTACATATTTTTTTATAAAATGTATATAATTTATTTGGATGTATTGGTTATGTTTTATCTTTACACTCGTTGTACCTGTTGTTATTTTGTTTTCAATTCCTGTATGTATGTATGTCTGGCACATATAGCTGAATTGACAATAAGGTTGATTTGACTTATGGCACACTCCTAATCAAACTGCAGCATATCCAGAGCATTCTTTTTTTTTGCTCAGTGGTCATTGAAGAGGTGTTTTTAGATTTTAATTCAAACTTCAGCTAAGCCACTGCCAGCATCCCTATCCAACGTGTTGCATGGACAGCTGAGAGACCTGCCAAGACTGCTGTCATGCCTCTCTCCCTTCCCTAGACTCTCCACAACCTCTTGTCTCCTGAATTTGGAAACACACACATGTTGGCTACCTGGATTTCATTGGGATTTGTGCTTTTACTGCCTGCCTCCTTGGACCATGGCAAAAGCACATTGAACAAAACCCAGCCGGGTCAATTTCTGTGCTTTTATCAAGCAAATCCTATTCCAACATTTTTTGTGGATTATGTTTCACAATTTCATATAATTTCCTTAATCGGTCCCTAAAAAAAAACATTGGATTTATTCTATTTACTTGCAAAGCTGTGCGACACAAAAATGCTACTGTGTGCCATGATGCATGTAGAGCTGATTATGGGGGCAGCCACATCTACCAGGGTGCTGGTACTGGCTGCTAGATAGACTGTCCCTGCCGCTCACTCCCCACTTCTGATTGGCTGTTTGCCCAGGAGAACAGCACCGCTTCCTTCACTGGGTTACAGGTCTTCTTGGACAAAAGCAACACATGTTGACCTAATGTATTATCTCTCCCAGAGCTGCTTTTATTTAATCTCATTTAGGATTTTTTTTAAGGTGCTGCCTATTCACTCATCAGTTCACACATATCAGCTTCTTTGTTGGGTGAAGCTTTGGTGACATGATCCACATTGTTCTTGCCATCACCAAAGACAGTATTGTGGTTGCTTTTAAAGGTACGACTAGTCTGATTAATAGCATGCCCTAATGCACTTAATATTACATTTCTCCTAAATCTACAATCTCTTACCAATGACTTGTAAGTGCACGGCAAGTGTGTATCAACAAAGCGCCAACAAGTAGCCTAGCAATTTCCATGTTATTCAAGGCTGTAGGATTTGTTTCAACTTCGAGGGTGGGGGGGAACATAATAACGGCGGTGGGTTATCCCCCATAAAATAAGAATGTCTAACACTTCATTTCCTGCATTTTGGTGACTCTTTCTGCAACAATTTACAAATGTCTTTAATTATGTAAACTACATTATTTATAATTTCCTCAATGTTATAATTACAAATCTAAGCTTTGATGGCATTAATAGCATTGACGGGAGCATTAGCCGAAAGAGATATGATTATGGTGGCTTTGGCTATGAAAGCTCAGATGGGCCAATCTGGCATCTTGCCCTTTATGACTTCATAAGAAGCCTCCTCTCCTCCACAGTAGCTACAGACACACAAATGGCACATGCTAAGGAACGCTCATTGTGGGACTGGATCTAGTGGCTTTAATTCTGCACCAAGACTGAATTTTTGGAAAGAGACTTCAGATACAATATCAGGGGACCATATATATAGGTCTATATAAAAGAGACTTCAGATACAGTATTAGGGGACCACTAAGGTCTATATAAAAGAGACTTCAGATACGGTATTAGGGGACCACTAAGGTCTATATAAAAGAGACTTCAGATACAGTATTAGGGGACAACTAAGGTCTATATAAAAGAGACTTCAGATACGGTATTAGGAGACAACTAAGGTCTATATAAAAGAGACTTCAGATACGGTATTAGGGGACCACTAAGGTCTATATAAAAGAGACTTCAGATAC
>NC_048410.1:24493498-24494920 GCF_013103735.1 Etheostoma cragini
AAAAAGCACCATGTCAGGGGACCTTTAAAGGACATATGCCTCTTTCTAACATGTCATCTGTAAATCTACATAATCTGATTATGGGCCTTTGCGTTTGAACATGGTACTGATAAGGGGTCATGCTAGTTCAAATCTGCCCACAGTGGGATTGAATGCAAATATGCTAATTAGTTCAAGACATGTCCTCAGTCAATTTAATGAAGTGGAATACTCTCAAGGGATTAAGAAACAAACTGGGAGGGGAGGAACAGCAACAGGCAACTAGTAACCTATTTAACACTAGATAGGCCACAGCAGATGCCGTTGAACGTGCCTATTCTGCACATTCCTATACCGCCATGACGAATAGAATAAGTGTTAGGGCTCTTGGTTTTGTTTTTCTCAAAAACACCCCCCTTCAGCTGCCAGGAGCAGTGGCGATTAACGTTGGTAATCACCTTCGCAGCCAAGTTGATGCATTTGCATGACGGCCGTACAGCACATTGAGACAATGAGTAGAACATTGAAACTTATTTGCATGCCAATATTCACACACATGCACTTATGTATCTTAACTTATGATCACTTATAATCACAATAAGGCATGTGGGCCCACAGTAGTCATCCTGTCTTATGTGCAAAAAATCTGAAATGGAAGCGAAACCTATTACACTTTCTGTCTGACAATAAAAAGTTGTGTCCCGACCCACCAGTCCTGTGTGTGCGCTGTACTCAGGGATGTTATTTATGTAACTCATTTCCCCGAAACAGTAACCTATCTAAACTGTATTATTTTTATAGGTTGGATGTGCGCAATAAGATGGAACGTTGTTGACCTGAAAGACGCATGGAGAGACAAATATAAATGCTGAGGGGGCTTATTTTTGTTCTTTCATTGGACAAAATGACTGATTAGGTCAAGGCCGTCGTGGCTATGAAATTCCTGACAATACAAGTCAAATTCCCTGAATTCCCAGGATAGTATACTTCTGCTCCCGGGACAAAAAAATCCAATTTTGGGGAAAATAGTAAATCCCTAGTTATTACTAGTCCTACCTTGGCTACCCCGAATGGTAAAGTAACCCTAATATTGCATGCCACTGAGAAGTGATGCTCGGTATGGGTTTCTCCTATTTTTCCTTTGCAGTTGAAGGGCTCCTCTCCACCTCCAATTGCAGTCTGGCCATTCCCTTAGTATCCTGATTACAATGTTAAAAGCAAATAACGTCAGGCAGAAATAGGGACTTTTATCTGGCTGTCTGACTGTGACATTGAAGAGTGGTGAGAAACATTGAGCCAAACAAAGTTTACAGTATTTAAACCTTTATGAAGAGCTAAAAAGCAATAGGAGACTCTGTGACAATGGAGGAACTCAAGTGAAACACTGAACGAGAAAGTAACCTAAGGGAAGAGAAAAAGTTTAATTGTGGCAACGTTAGACAC
>NC_048410.1:24495020-24509945 GCF_013103735.1 Etheostoma cragini
CTCTCCAGGGACAGGCCACTGCAGTGACAAGTCAGAAAAAAAGGAACGGTGGTACAATGTGACGTGTCGTCATATTTCTCTCCTTAGCAACTTTTCTTTCTCTCTCATCGCCTGTCCCTTCCTCCCACTGTCATCCATCCAAGATCCCTCACTATGTATCTCTCTTTTGACTTCCTTCACCTTCATCTATGTCTTAAAGAGACTCAACACATCCCCCCTTTGGCAGCACTAACTGCTGATATATCAATGGTGTAATGGATGTAATGGTTAGACTTCTTTCAATGAAGACACATTGGTGTGCAGAGTTACTAATTACATCTCCTCTCATTGCCAGACCTTCCTCCACAGTGCTGAACAAGAAGGTCTGGCTAGTCCACTTGGCATTTTTGGATGGGAGAAAAACATGCTCTGGTTTATTGGCATTTCTTTAAAACAATGCCTAGTAGAAGGTTTAGCTTGCATAACTTTTCCTTCACTGTCTGGATTTACCCTGCAGAGATCAGAGGAGCAGTTAACCATAGTCCTCAGAAATCCACCAGAGGTTAGAACGCCAACACAAAGACAGAGGAAGGAACGGACATCTGGCAGAATTTTCTGTGGTACATGAACAATCCTGGAAATGAAAAGTAATTGATATAGACTACTACTTCCATCCATGACCAATTGGTGAGTAGTTGGTGGAAAACACAGAGTAGGTCCGCCAAGGAACTCAAACAAAGTTTTACTGTTCTTTGCCTTTTAGTTTTAGAACTGACAAAAGGAGAGCTGGCCTTCATGTCGCTCTTACAGGCAAAAGGAAAACAGTCTTCTTATTATTGCTACAGCAACACAACAGACTAGACTTATGGTCATTAAATGTAGATATTGTGGTTGTTGTGGTCATTCCTTAGTTCTAGACTTAGACATAATGGGCTTTTTGACATTCTTAGATTCAGACACAGGGGGCCTTTTGTTTCTTTCTTTAGTGGATCTCTAGACTCAAAATAGATTGGTGCTTCCAGCCATTGCTAGGTCCAGATTAAAGGAAAGTGATCTTCTTGCCATTATTAGACAAGTCTAAATGGTACTATCATGTCTTGCTATTCTTTAACCTAGGCTACAAAAGACTGGCCATTCTTAAATCAAGACTCCAGGAGATTGGATCAACAAGCATTCCCAACTCGTCAAATAATGATTTGTCCCGCTTGGTCAGTGGCTTTCAGCGCCAGATACTGATGCAAAAATCCCCCTTTTGTGTATGGAGGTATGTGGAAGTAGTATTAGGAGCAAGAACAGTAGCGTGTAGTATAAAATGGGTAAAATCTGCATGCGTAGGTATGTTTGGGGAAGTGGATGGGTCAAACAACACAGGACTTTCAGCCAGGAGACTGGGTTTCATGTCCCGTTCTTGTGTCACTGAAACAAGCATTTTGTAACCTCACCCACCATCTTTTCCTAAACCTGTTCGGTTCTTGTGCCACATGTCAGTCATGAATGATGCCAGATCAGTCCCGACCCAGAGCGTCAAAAAGAGTCCAAGAGTCCTGATCAAGTTTAAATTGGTTAAAAGCTCCACTGCGTGTGACTGAGACCATATAGAAGACTTTTGCGTCAGTAGCAAATCCAAAAGGCACCTGACCTACGTTGCTTTTTACCGCCATGGGAGTGAGAATGTGATGGGATCAATCAATCATTGCTGGACTTAAAGCTATTCTCTGAATTAGAGTTGAACGATTCAAGAACATCCTTGTATAGTCATGTGTAAAGCCAGCATGTTTGCTTATATAACTTGCTCAGTGCTATGCTTATGTCAGTCAGACAATCAAAGAGTTTAGGCCTCCTAGTAATTCACACACTAAATTGAGACCACTCAGTAGGTGTAGACCAAAGGAAAGTGAGTCTTCTCTCATAGAGAGGATTTAGACAAGATGAGTTCAGGCCTTCTGGATATTCTTAGATCTGGGCTACAAGAGACTGGGCCATCTGGTGTTTCTTAGAATTAGAATGATAACACCGCGTTGTAATCTTGTGTAACATCACTGAGTTAACCAGTTAATCACATCTTATTCATATTAAACAGCATGTGTGTTCACATGAGCAACTTTCATCTGTGACGCTGATAAGCTAGCTGATGATGCGATCATTGTGTGAGAGAGACTCTTAAAGTTGTTGGTTTTGATGGGTTTTAAAGATGAGAAGTGTACGCAGATTGACTGAAAATGTGAAGCGATGCATTACTTCTGAATGATATGCAACATTGCAATAGCTGTCAGTGCATTTTACTTTTCAAGTGCACCCTGGAGATAAATATCATATATGTCACAGACACCATTTGATGAAATGATGTTGCACTTCTTCTTGTTCCATTATGTGGGATTGTTGGCATACTGTAATCATACCCACAACATGAAGCAGGCTTCAGTTCACAATGTTGTATAGGTTTAATAAAAGGATATACACCCAAACAATGGTTCCATTCATGTTGATGGTGAAAAGAAAGACATGAAAGAAACTCCAGAGAGCAACAGAGGGTTGGTTCAAGGTTGGTTCACACAGTCAGGTAAACAATGATGCAGTTTATGATAGAATAGAAGCGATGAGAGAGGCTTTCTTTAGACTTCTCCCGAAATAGAATACACACATTCGCCACATAAGGTTAGACATCCCTAAGCTATTCAAAAGCCCTTTTGTCTCCCTTAAAGCATTATAATGTTTCAGACATGGACCCAATTCTGTTTCAGTGCCCTTGTTGTTCTGCACATGAAAATGATCAAATTGAAAATCAGTATGAAGGGAACATGTTTTTTGGGTGAGATGGAGGAGAGCGATGACAGTGTCAGTGGTCTCAGCGATGGTGTGTAATAAGTAGGGCAGCGGACATGCAGGGCAGGGACAGGAACATTGCCTTTCATCACCCCGTCAGCATGTAGAACAAAAACGGTGTCGATTTAAACATCATAAATGAGATATCTTCTGAAATCCATGGGGAACAAAAAAAAGACTGACGGCAAATGACATGTAATGAATTCTCTTTGGCTAAAACCTGCTGAGGCTAATGTTTCCTCAAGTAGTGTGCACTGTGCAGAATTGGAAGCAGCTCAGTGGTGGTTAGCAGTGCCGGGAAATTCTGCCTAATTACCATCATTGGGGGGTATTGGATTAGGAGCAGAATGAAGTGGTCTGTGGTCTGTGGTCCCGCATGTCTTCAAACCATACCTTTCATCATGCTGTTCTTACTCCTGCTGAGTGCCTTCCCTTTGACACTGCTACCTTTAATGGGAAGAACACCCCCCCCCCCCCCAAGCATGGAACCAATTCAAAAGATCCTCAAGGTTGCCTAGGAATGGAAGCATCCAGGACTATTCAGCTTTATTTCATTTATTTATTTATTTTGACTGTATTTCAGTACTAGATTCATGTAGTGCTAGTGGTTTCAATTAGAGATGGTCCAATACCATTTTTTGCTTCCCCACACCGATTCTGATACCTGAACTTGCGTATCAGTCAATACCGAGTACTGATCCGATACCAGTGTGTCATACATTTTATCATGTTATAACATCTGTATACTACTATCCCTGTATGGATGTGATCTGATTTCTATCTTTGTTCTATGGCCTGGCTCAGGCTACATTCTTTGTGAAACATGAACAAACAAACAATGAATGCCACAGAACTTTCTTTTATTATCCAGTATGACAGACAGTTATATCAGAAAAGGATAAACACCTATTCCTACACATATAAACTACTACTACTTTGACGTAGATTTTCATTAGGGCTTTATTATGTGGTATCTGATCTGTTTATAAACTCCGGTACTTCCCTATCCCCGCGGTTTAGGCAGTATTGGAGGCATTACTAATACTGTAATCGGTATCGGAACATCTCTAGTTTCCATGATACGATAATGTGCAGCATATGTGAACCAACAGCAGAATATGTATAACTTGGTGTCTTATTATTTGCGTTGACTACTTTCAGGAATCAGAGCAGCAAATCAGATATTAGAAGTATGCAGTAAAAAAGTAAGTAACTAAAAATGTAATATAGTACAATACAACCAAAATATGTTGTCTGTTTTAAAAGTGCACGTAGAGGCCTTATCTGATGTGATGCTCCACATCATTTCTCAGTGCCTTCCAAAACAATTACACAATATTGAAAAATAAATCGGTTTATGATGCAACAGCGCTCTTGTTAAGGTTTGATTAGGTTTAGACAAAACAACTACTTGGTTAGGTTCAGGGAAAGATGTTAACTTGGGTTTGGGTAAGGGCAGCTCTGTTGTCATGGTTACATGGATAAACTCCTGGGGCCTGTTCTACGGAGCAAGATCAACATGCCCTGGATTTATTTCCATTCCCCGGCCTAACCTATCAACCGCGGTCCTGCATAAGCTGTGTCCCGGCGGGGGTTATCACCTAGTTCAATCAACCCAGGGTTCCCCAATCCAGCGACGTGCACGTCTACATACAGAGGCGGTGTTTGCACAGCGAGACCAATCGCAAACATCTACCAGAGCCTTTCACATAAGAAGAACAAACTATAATTCTACATAAAAATGAAGAACACAGACATGGTTTTACAGCCTAAAAAAAAACAGTCGCTGCTTTCTAAAACAGGAAGGAAAGCTGGCAAAAAAATAGCCTACGCAGTAAATGTGTAAATCACAACGCTTATCGATATCACTTCCCCATCAGTCAGGACCGAGATCTTACCATAATTACACTTGTGCTTTAGCCTATTATTATATCAATGCTGGCAGTGGTAAGCGATCCATAATCACTTACTACTCGCTGTATAGTCTACCGTATAGGTAGTTCACCATTTGGTAGTGCTGTCCAAATGTATATTGAGATGTATTATACCCTTTTACAAGGCCATCCACTTCGGGGCCCGAGGGCCAAGTTTGGCTTGTGCTCCTTTTGTTTTGGAACACCATGGCATTTGACATGCTCATGCTTGTTGTCTCATTTTGAAAGTATTGTAAAATAAAGCTGCACTCACAACAAAACGGAATTGATCTGAGTTTGACGGAAATGTAAAGCACAGTGCTGGTAAACTTCTTTAAATCCTCACAAATCATTTATCTACAAATAATTACAAAAATGCCAGTATTCTTTGTCTCTCCTGCTCACCCTCACATGCTGTTTTCTCGTATATGAATACAAAGTACTTTGTGGCTGTGAATGAGTTAGTGATTTAGGACACAGCCATGGACTTTGTGGCGCTTCAACATATGTCACAAGTATATGTACAGCTGTACATAAAATGGTGCTTGCATAGCATTCCATTGCTTCCTCTTTCATCCCCTTTTCCAAGACAGCAAGCAAAGTCATCAGAACGAGGCTGTTTTGAAATGTCTTTAGATTTACTTCATTACTTTACTTTTTTCTGCTCCTTGTCCTAGTCTAAATAGGCCCTGCAGAATGGATGACTGCCATTGAAGGAACTTAAGTCAAGTCCACGAAAGCTTTTCCTTCCCTCTCTTCAGTCTGTTTCTTACTTCTTCTCCCTCCGATGCCTCGCACTTTAATATTAAATTGAGCTACAGATGCCCCAAAATCATGTGAAATGAGACCCAGCGGGATTCTCCCGTTAACGTAAGAAATAAAAAGTAAAAAGCAGAGTGGATATTCTGTGTGATTTACATCTCAGCTGGGCCTCGTTTTTGCATGTTGCTGTCTAGCTGAGTGCGTGGAAAACACAGTGGAGGCATGCAGCCGTGTAAATAGGCAAATAAAAGGCCAATGAGAGCTATCTATTTCATTTAAACGCCTCAGTGCAGTGCATTGCAATGCCAGGTCATTTAAAAGGGCGATTCCCGAGCTCTGCCGAGATGATGGGGCCCAATGTGTCCTGTAACATCAGTGTGATGATCCGAGATGGGAATAAACGCTTTGGTATTGTACTTAAGTCAATTTTTCTGATATTTTTTACTTTACTATTTATTTGTGTGCCAACTTTTTACTTTTGCTCCTTACATTTTAACACAAATATCGGTACTTTCTACTCCTTACATACAAAATTGGCTCGTTACTTTAGTTTTGTAAAAGAGGTCGTCATGACGGAAAATTGCACGAACACGCGCCTCACACAGCAAGCTGGCGCGCGCCACACAGACAAGAAAGTAAGAGAAAATAAAGAGGGACTAGCTGTCCCGTCGGAGGAGAAGTTAGCTAGAGATTTTGTTGTTTGTGTTTTTCACCTGTTAGCTGGGTTGCTCATTGCTTGATTGTGTTAAAGCATCAACAAGTTGGGGCCAAGTTGGACACCAGTCTCAGCTTTAAATACAATCCTAATCTAGTCCTCACTAACAAGTTTCAAATCATTTCGCAGGAGTTACCGTTATTATTGTTTGCGTCATCAATACCATATTCAATCTGATTGGATGGGACTCTGGGCATTCTGAATTAATTTGTGGCAAATGAGTGCAGCTTGAGGGCGCTAACGTTAGCACATAGTAGTATAGATGGGAACATGATTGAAAATGAAGAAAGCAGAGATCCCAGAGATTCAGCAGACAAGCAGCAAGACATTCTCAATCATCCTCGGCTTTATGTGAGAGAGATGTTTGAGATAGTAGGCATCAGGAATGACTCCTGGCCAATGTGCTGCGTAACTTCTTAAATACTGTCTGTTTAGTAATTCATATTTTATCCTTCATTTTTTTTCCAAAAGCCATATTTGAGCAAACACATACTGTAAGATTCCTTTAAATCTTAAGGGGAAGAAAAAAAAAGAGAAACTGGATCTGTGAATTCTCACAGAATCACAACTGAATTCATATCTTGCTGCCCAGTGAGAATCTTATAAACCTTGAGTCCCAGTCTCTCTCCCAATCATCATAATCATATATGGGATGTTTTGGGCCTACTGGCAGACATCCATTTACAATGTAGGTAATGATCTTTTTCCATTGCCACTAATGTTTCTCAATGTATCAACTCTGGTAACATTTACGGCTAATTTTACTTTTATACTTTAAGTAAATTTCCAAGCCTGCACTTTGTTACTTTTACTTGAGTAAAGAAGTTAAATCAGTACTTCCACTTTTACCAGAGTATTTAGCTGTAATTCTACTTAAGTACGGGAAGTGAGTACTTTTGCCATCTTGTGTGCTGATTATTAAATACATGACACAGTAGCTACGACACACAGCTGCAGAAACACACTGCTCGCCTAGCTTCTAGCGTAGCACGCCCTCATACTCTGCTTCTGACTGGCTAGTAGTCCTTACCTAGGTACTGTCAGGGTACGCCCTCATACTCTGCTTCTGACTGGCTAGTAGTCCTTACCAAGGCACTGTCAAGGCACCCCTTATACTCTTCTTCTGACTGGCTAGTAGTCCTTAACTAGGTACTGTTAGGGCACGCCTTTATATTCTACTTCTGACTGGCTAGTAGTCCTTACCTAGCTACTGCGCATGTGCAACTCCCAACAAAGATGGAACAGAAGTGAGATGTCTCACTCTGTAGCTGAAACAGAAACCTAAACACACAGGGTGAAAAGAGGAGTTTCAGCAATATGCAGTAAGAAAATGGAGCTTCTAGACAACTAAACCATGAAAACCCATTCTTGTCCAACCTTTAAATACAATTATGAACCTGAAATTGAGCAAAACATTTTGCATAGAAAAAAACACACCAGCATAACCTGTCGGGGTCCGTCTGTGGTAGCAAAATTATGGAGAGCACAGGTTCAAATCAATCTTTGAGCTTGAGAGCTTCAACTGCACACTATAATTGGGTGCATAGGAAATGTGTCCATACTGCCATATCATAAATCAGAAGGGTGGTGTACTTAACAAAACCCATAGAATGAGTCACATATTTCAGAACAACATGAGTCATCTGTCAGTAAAGGTAGCATGTGTGGCTGCTTTTTAAAATCGATTAGGCTTTTTCTGCCATTTTCATCAAGCTGCTTCGAGGTAAGCAATTTCTCCATCTGCCTACTCATCTCGTCTGTTTTGTCCTAAGTGCACATTTTTCCCTTCAAAATGCCTATTCATTTTTTTTTTTTTGCCAACACATGGTCCTCCAGATAATTATCCCTTCAGTTGACCCCACGGACCTTTCCTTCAACAACATGCTCAGGTTAACATTTGAGACAGCGTGAACACTCGTTTAAGAGATCTTATCAGCATTTCTTTCAACATAAAAAACTAAATAAAAAAGTATTATCTCTTGTTATATGCTTATGACATGTCAAAAAAAAAATGTTTAGTACATGTCTTGATATAGTACATCACTGGATTCTTTTAGGTAGAAGTAACAGTCGGGTAAGCTTCTTTTAATCGGTTCAAATCTTTTAACAATTGAACAGATTTTTGTTAGATTAGATGCGTGTTCATCTTAAATTCACAGAATGAAATGTGGTGTTCCTCAGGGTTCAGTTTCCTACACTTATTAACCTTTACATGCTGCCACATGGAAACATCATCAGGAGACCAAGCATACATTTCATAATTAAAAAATAAATTGTAAATAATCACTGGTTATTATTTTAGAGAGAATTACTGTTACATTGACAGGGATGACTATTATGGACAGACAATATGAATTAGGTGTGAGGGGGAAACGGTATGGAACATTACAGACGTAGAGTGTAACTGATGAAAGCCACAGACTCAATTATAACATCGCTTACAGCGGTTGCTTGTATGAACTGTGTTGAGAAAGATAAAGAAGAACTAGAAGAAAGAGAGAGCTGTCTTTACATATTTGTCTGCACAAGACAGGCTATACACAAGGGAGTGACAGAGAGAAGAAAGACATGGAGGAAGATTGAATGAAGTGAGAGGAGGAAATATTAACTTGGGGGTTAATGGTCCACGTAAAAGCCCACTTAGGTAATCGATGGCCTCAAATGAACCTTTTATTCATGACAATTGAGAGTGAAAGAGCTGACAATGATCCCAGTCCCCCCGCAGCTCCACTCGACAGGCCTGAGAGGACTTAATTAGTGACTTTGATCCTGACCAACAGGTTTTACAGCTGAGGGTCACGTGATTGCCTGGACGAAGATGGCAGTTTAGAGAATAGCTCCCAGCACAAACTTGGCAACTAATAGTGTTTTATGGTTCTAACTATGATAATTTACCACTGTGTGCTCTTCAGAATTGCTTAACGCAGAATGGCATGCAGGAGTACGCCACAATGCAGCGATACGGACGCCATTACAGAGGCTCTGCTTTAGAGCAGATGAGCTACTTGGAGCCGTGCTTTGCTCAGATTTAACAGGTGGGAGAAGAAAACATGGTAAACCTACCTGCTATTCATGACCAACTAGCATCTCAGACTGCAAGCCTTGGCTTGAAAACTGACGGGAACACTCTAAAAACTACAGTAAACTGACAGCAATGGTCATATTCTGCAGGAGATGGAGGCAAAGTTAGCAGACTTAGAAGATAAAAACCAAAGATGCAAAATTTGCATTGTCAGGCTCCAGGAGGGATTAAAAGACTCTAACGCTATTGGATACTGCACACGTTCTCTCCCTGAATGGCTTTCAGACCTGATGTTCAGATTGACATTATGAGAGCCCACCAAGTCTACAGTGGCCGCCCAGAGATGAACAACACCGCTACCTGTACACAGATTTTTTATGTACTTTGCTACTCAACCAGACAGGCTTTTATCCAGGCTGCATGGAGGTCCAAGGCCACTGTCAGAAGAAAGATTTGTTTTTCCATAGATTACAGCAACTTTACGTTCAAGCGTCGCCAAGCCTTCTACCAAGTCATGGATTCAACGCAGGACAGTGGTTTGGATTCTTTCTTGACGTATCCTGCGACTCTGAAGATTAGAGACTTCAGATACAGTATTAGGGGACTATTAAGGTCTATATAAAATAGACTTCAGATACAGTATTAGGGGACCACTAAGGTATATATAAAAGAGACTTCAGATACAGTATTAGGGGACCATTAAGGTCTATATAAAAGAGACTTCAGATACAGTATTAGGGGACCACTAAGGTCTATATAAAAGAGACTTCAGATACAGTATTAGGGGACCACTGGTCTATATAAAAGAGACTTCAGATACAGTATTAGGGGACCACTAAGGTCTATATAAAAGAGACTTCAGATACAGTATTAGGGGACCACTAAGGTCTATATAAAAGAGACTTCAGATACAGTATTAGGGGACCACTAAGGTCTATATAAAAGAGACTTCAGATACAGTATTAGGGGACCACTAAGGTCTATATAAAAGAGAATTCAGATACAGTATTAGGGGACCACTAAGGTCTATATAAAAGAGAATTCAGATACAGTATTAGGGGACCACTAAGGTCTATATAAAAGCATCCAAAGAGCACCATGTCATGGAACCTTTAAAAAAGTGAAAGGCAGTAGCAAGTTAAAGTTCCATGTCTGTCTTCATTTAGAACACATCTTTTATTTTATTATATATGGCGTGCGCTTAATCCCACCTGTATGGATTATTCCTTTTTCTCAGGCAGACATACATCTATAGATTTTCTTTTTGCGTCCCCAAAATGATTGCATTCAATTGATAACGCAGTGTTCCCCCGAGTGGCACTCTCCGACCTCAGGGGAGTTTATTGCTCAGTCTGTGTCAGCGTGCTGTTAGATGGCGCTAATATTCTTACATCATGCAGTCTATAGCAGAATTCCAGATATGTGCAGACATTAATGTCGGCTCTGTAAAAGACCCCAGAACACTGTGGGATGCTATAAAGGGTTTTATTAGGAGCAATACCATACTATTCTGCTCTAATATACGCTAAGTCACTTCAACTGCAAAATCTTGAAGCCAAATTAACCAGATTAGACTCATTGTTACCAACTAATGTTACGGACCAAATTGCTTTAGAACGACCATTAGTCAAGAAGGAAATAAACTATATTCTGAATTTCTAATTCATAAAACAAGACAGTGCTATTACTTTCAGGGTGCTGAAGAAAATGCTATGAAAGAGCCTTGGTCACTCCAGGACGTTCTTTTTGCAAATGTTTCTAACAAACAGTGCCAGCTACGCTTTGGCCACATTATCTCTCATTTTATCAAAACTTGGAGATTAGCTGAAACTTACTGTCATATAGCTTGTAACTGGCACACCTTTCCTCCATTATCCAATAATACAGCACTCCTGATTGGTGGGAGGCCGATAACAGCCCCACAATGGGAACATAGGGGAGTTTGTTGTCTAAAATACATTTTTAGTGATGTTGGCTTATTTTCTTTTTCTGACTTGCAGAACACATCATCTTTTTTTGTTTACATTCAGTTAAGGTCTGCTCTTAAGGCATACTGTGTTCCTTGGCAGAGGCCTTTGTCCATCTATCCTATTTGGAAGTTATTTACTGGGCAGCCTAAAGACTGCGACATGGTATCCAGGCTTTATCAGTTGTTAGTGATTTCTGGCCGCTCTGCCCTTCCTATAGAGAGGATCTGGGTACGTGATTACCCAGGCCTGAGTGTTGATCTTGATTGACATTATGTATGGTCTAACATTCCAGAAGTATCACACAATCCAGACCATCAGCAGATTCACTCCAGTTTCACTCATAGGACATATCTAACCCCCATGAAAATGCACCACATGAAAATAATTAACAGCCCTTTATGCGCTTTCTGCCCAATGAAAGCTTGAGGTAGATATCTTCACATGGTCTAGAGGTGCTCTCCTGTTGGTCAGTTCAGGAACAGTTTTGCATCCAAAATTTTCACCTTGATTAATGTTACTGTGTGTGTTACTGTCAATGTCTTGATTCTGAATGACCTGTCAGCCTTTCTGGGACTCAAAAACATGTTTTGTTTTCTGGACTTACAGCTGCAAAGAAAATAATTACAAGCCAAAATCAAACCAGGACCTGTGTATGGACCTGTGTATGGCCACCTGGACCCTTTCCTATTTGGATGTGATAAATATGGAACTCTCCATCGGGCGCATACATGGAGCCCTGGAAAAGACTCCGAACATGTGGCGGAGCCATGCTGACTCTGTGAGGTCCGGGCTGGTCCAGGCCTCTAACTTGCACAGATGTTTGGTCTCTTGTCTTGTGTTAGTCTGTGTGTGTGTGTCTATTTACAGTATGTGTGTGTTTGTGTGTGTCTGTTTCTGCATATGTTGGTCTGACTCCCTCTCTCCCGTTTTCCCTCTATCTGTTTTTCGCCCTGGGACGCGTTCTCATGTCATCCTATGTCCTATTCCTGTGTCCAAGTGTATTGTTTGTAACTGTTTGTATTTTTGTATGGTTACTGTATTAAAATAAATTTAAAACTTGATCACATCAAAAAACAGGTTTTTCCAGCTGATACTTAAGCCGCCTGCACATGATTTGCGTAGAAACTGCTCTCCACTGGCTGTGCCATTAGTTTCCTATGGGGAGAGGGGCGGAGACAACTCGCAAGACCTTTTTAAAGCGTAGTTTCAGCCAGAAGCAATGATGACGTATACCTGCGCTGTGCTTTGCCTCTGTGTTTTAACTCTGATCGTGTAGGCGGCTTCACGCGCCACTCTGAGAAAAATAATAGGAAGAAGTAGTAGTAGTACTGAGTGGAGTAGTTTCTGTTAATGTGGTGTATCTAGTTTTAACTTTAAAACAAAATGTTAATTAAATGCTTAATTTTAGCTTAGAAATGTTGTCTTTTTTCACTCAAGTTTGATAAGCATCCCTCAGCCATATGGTTTGATCAATTTTGTTTGTGCTCAATCAAACCCTGAATACTTGTGAGCCAATCGCAAGGTTGAAAAAGGAACAACTCATCCCTAAATAGTGAATGTCATTATGTCTTCACTCATTGTCAGTCAAGCCTCCATGGAGTTCACACAGGGGGTAAGATCCATCTCATAGAAAAAAATAAGGAACAGGCCAGTATGTGTGTTGTACGTCACTGTTTACGGAATCGGAGTTCTCCGCCAAATTTAACTTCTGTCATTATCGGTTTGTTTTTGGGTCAGAGTTTATTTACACTTTGTGACTATTATGTGACATTATCTAACAGCCAAAATCTAGGTCATGTGGACTCACGGAGCAGATGTAGATCTTAATATTTTGGTTTTCTTTTTTGAAAACCGTATTAAGCTGAAACCATAAAAGTACACACGCACAAACACAAACAGGCTATGGGGACATATCAATTCCTACCTGAAAAAAAACAGCCATGGCGGCAATGATCCTCTTCTCCGTCAGAGCTGCACTGAGGCTGTCAAAGTCATCTGAGTTGTACATGTAGATCTGCATCTGTGAGAGACAGAAACACTGGGTTAGGTCAAATTCAATAAAGACACTACAAATTAATCTAACGATTTGTATCTCCCTCCCGATGTAACAACTGTGATTATATGGTGGCAGCTGCTGCCGTGGTCCTGCTCTACGACCCGGTTACGCCCTGCTGCGCCACTACTGTTATTAATATTAGTCATAGTTCTATTATCTTTACTGCATCTTAACTATAATTGTCACAGTTCATCATGTCATTCCATTGAACCCACTGCTATAACTACTTTTATAATAATTATATTATATATCACATAAGTCTCTCTCTCTCTCCCTCTCTTTCTCTCACTCAATTTTCAATTTGTAATTTTCAATTTCCTGTTGCTTTATTGGCATGAAAAAAAAGTCCATATGTGTTGCCAAAGCATTGAACAAACTTATATAAACAACAGCAAGGATTAAATACATCTGACAAAATAATAATATTAATACAGGTAAAAAGGATACTTATGATATAAGTACAGTATGATAACGTTTTTGCCTTGTATTGTGGCAGGATAATACAAATTTAGATGCTAGCCATGCCGTGCTCTTATCATCCACTAATAAAAAGGACTCTCTCTCTCTCTCTCTCTCTCTCTCCCCCTAACCCATCAACCACCAAGAGCCAGGTTCTGTCCGAGGTTTCCCCGCCATCGTTGAACCAAATGCTTGCTTTTGGGGGGGGGGGGGTTGTTGGGTCTCTGTAAATTACAGAGCGTGGTGTTATTTCACACTATGAATGATACTATAAATAACACTTAATTGAATAAAATGTTACTTGATTGGATTAAATGCTTTAATGGTAATGGGAAGGATCGCATGCACACCGCTATCTTCATAAAGTGAACTGGTGATGAATCCCCCTCATGCATGAATCATAAATCAATGACAGCCTAATCAAATGCATGATCCATGACAAGGAAGATACAGAGGAATTTAAATGCAAAAGATGGACAGGCAGAAACAGATTCCTGCCAACACCCCGAAATTTCACAAATGTTTCCAGGGAAGCCCAGCTCTCCCATGCTGCCCTGCAGATGACTGTCTCCCTGCAAATAGTGTTGCACTGGCAATGGCTATTTTTTTAAATTAAGTTATAAGTGGATGTCTCAGCTTTTCCTGCAGTTAAATACAAGCAAAACATGGATTCTAATTATTGCTTCTGATAATATACTTGCATTTCACATAGACTTGTCCCACTATCCTCTGCAACCCAGCAAATGCTGAATTCAAAAATGAATTCAATTATTATATGAAAATGCCCACATTGCAGTTTTCCTGTGAGATATTTTAAAATTAATGTGGGAAAAACAAGCTGGCAATAAATTAAATCAACAGCTCTGACCTTAATGGAGTCTATGAAAATATACTTTTTTCCCTTTTTTCTTCACGATTGACACAAATCTCAAATTTGATTTATACTGTTGTTATATATACTGTATATATAATTACATATACATTCATTCATGTCTTTTAATGTCATGTTTTTTGTAATATAGAAGCTAGGGATGTCAGAGTTAGTTTGCTCAAAAGCAAGAGTTAGACAACTGGTTAGATTCCCATTAAATAAACGTAATTTCCTTTAGCGTCATATAACACACACTCGGTCGTCTCCTTTAGTGTCATATAACACGCTAGGTCGTCTCCTTTAGCGTCATATAATACACACTCGGTCGTCTCCTTTAGTGTCATATAACACACGC
>NC_048410.1:24510045-24526230 GCF_013103735.1 Etheostoma cragini
ATCATGTAACGCGCTTGGTCGTCTCCTTTAGCGTCATATAACACACACTCGGTCGTCTCCTTTAGTGTCATGTAACACACACTTGGTTGTCTCCTTTAGTATCATGTAACGCGCTTGGTCGTCTCCTTTAGCGTCATATAACACACACTCGGTCGTCTCCTTTAGTGTCATGTAACACGCACTTGATCGTCTCCTTTAGTGTCATGTAACACACACTTGGTCGTCTCCTTTAGTGTCATATAACACGCTAGGTCGTCTCCTTTAGTGTCATGTAACACACACTTGGTTGTCTCTTTTAGTGTCATGTAACACACACTTGGTCGTCTCCTTTAATGTCATGTAACGCGCTTGGTCTGGACTATTGGCGTCCCTTTTGACTGTTAAGGAAAACGTCATGGGTGGGCTTACAGTTCAGTGACACACGGGAATAACGGGACGGTTAAGGACACACACAGGACACGACCCCCGCTCTCCTGGGTTAAAGTCCTGTGTTTGACCCATCCATCCCCCTTACATACTAATTGCTAAACCCAATCTAGATGCTGCTCTCCCCGGTACGTTCTACACAATCGCCGAAGGGCGCTTTTTTTGTCGCATCAGACGCGGACAGCCACTGTCCAAATGTATTTTACTCGAGAACGGGTTGGTCTTAAACAGTATTAACATTATTTTGGAGATTAATTTTAAGAGTTGTGGAGTAACATAATTTGGACTTGAGTCAAACTCAAGGATCTGATTGTCTATATATCGATGGTCTTCCACTTCCGGGATTGTTCAGGTGCCACCGGAAATTCAGCCAGATGTCCCTCTTGGTAGGCCAGATTCCGTCCCTAGTCCGTCCCCTTCTTCTTTCTCTGTGTTGGTGTTCTAACCTCCGGTGGATTTCTGAGGACTATGGTTAACTGCTCCTCAGATCTCTACAGGGTAAATCCAGACAGCTAGCTAGACTACCTCTCCAATCTGAGTTTTCTGTTGTACAACTAACGTACACATGTTCCACTAACACAAGTTCCTGTGTTTATTTTGTTTATTTTGCAGAGGCACGTTCATGGTGTCCAGTGCTTAGCACCCCGAAGACGATTGTGATTGGTTTAAAGAAATGCCAATAAACCAGAGCACGTTTTTCCCCCATCCCGCAATGCTGTGTGGACAAGCCAGACCTTTATCTGCAGCGCTGTGGGGGACGGTCTGGCAATGTGAAACTATGGATCTGGTGACTTAAGACACAACAGAATAAAAATCACAACTTGACCCTGACTTTAACACCTTGGCCGCCTGACTTGATATCGTGTTCAGGTCTGGGCTGGTAACCTAAACAAAGCAATCCCAAAGTGCATTTGGGACTGAGCCACAACAAACTACACTGTGTGTTCATAACGAAGGAACATGTCCCCCAGTCCAACAGAGTGGCTTACCGATGTGTTTTAATAGTGAGACAGTGGAGCTCCATGGCACAGAGCAGGAGGATGTTTCAGACTTTGATTCACACACACAGTACTGGTTAGAGGATACATTCATTGGTAGTTTGGGTCTTGGGATGTTTTTTTTTTACTACTAAACCAAATTCCCTGAAAATCCATTAAATATTAGTGAGATAATATAAACAGAGACATAAAAAGTGATAAATAAAAATTTAATTCTAAATGTCCGGCTGCTATTTGTGTTGAAGAGATAACCAGGTTGCAGCCTGAAGTCAATAATACTGTGAAATGGTCTGGATGATGTGCTGTTGCTCCGTGAAAAACAACGAGCGTGCACGCACACACACACACACACACACACACACACACACACAAAACTGGTCAAACAATCAGGCACTTTTCGTTGTCATGGTGATATGGAGGCATGACGCATTTGGGCACACAGAAAATGTTGAAATGAAAAAAAAGACATTATTGTCTGTGTTTGTGTGTGTGTGTGTGTGTGTGTGTGTGTGTGTGTGTGTGCATGTGTGCGTGTGTGTGTGTGTGTGTGCATGTGTGTGTGTGTGTGTGCATGTATATAGAAACTGTGTTCACATGCAAACATGTTTACATGATTTGCAGTGTCTGGAACACCTTTGCGCATGCTAGAAGCAACTTTTTCTTGCCAAGATCAACACTGCTAATATCACTTGTCTTGCATTTTCTCCAGCTTGCTAATCCTCACATAAAGAGCCCTGTGCATCGCTGTTTGATCTACTTGTGAAATAAACAGTTGTCAAACAGCCTGATATAGAGTCTGTTTGGTGAATTTATAGCAGAGACAACTCAACTGGAACCACACATCCCCCCAAACTGGGTATTCATTGTAGTGAATGTGGGGGATTGGGCTTGTGGATGCAGGGAGAGCAATTAGAATCAGTTGCTACAAAACAAGCAGTATCATGGGGATGGCTGCTCTCCTTCACATAGTGACATGGGACAGTGAGGACGTAAGAGTTGACAAAAGACATGAATTTGACTCTGCTGATGCTATCATTGCAACATGCAGCCATCTGTTACAGTTAAAGCTGAGCAACATGGAGCACAAGAGTTCAGGGGCCCTGAGGCAGCATCTTTTAGAAACAGGCCTGGTGTGTCCATCGTGTTACACTCCAGTCTGCTGTGTTGTGCCGTGTCCGGTCTGATCACCTGTTACATCAAAATACCTCACCCCACCTAGGATTACACAACACATAGATTAATATTTGGGGACGTAAGTATGTACATTACATATATATATTTTGTTGTTATTGTTGTTTAATAACTACAGCTAATGCACATCACGTGAGAAACAAGCGGATTCTGGGCTTCACTCCCCCCGCCCAACAATTGTCAGCAGAACCCCAATATTTTGATGATTCAAAATATTATCCTGCCAGATTTTCTTGTGGTATGAGGTATGTTACAAATGTTTTTGACATCCACTGATCTACTAGGAAGTTCATCCCGGCTACACCAGTATTGATCTAATATCCAGTTGTGAGGGGTGATCAGAGAGGACACTGCAAACAGGAGCAGTGTGGGCCGGGTATTACTTTAGACGTGAATGAATATCAAAATGTGTGCTTAAAATGCCTATTTATTATTGCCATTATTGCCTGCCATTTAAAATGTCAATCCAATGATTTCTTATGTTGCCCCCCCCCCGTGATAGAAGATGCTGCCCTGGACACCTAGAGTATTTTGATCAGATGTGATGTTGCAGCCATATAAACCATCTTGGTTTGGGATAAATGTAAATGGACTGTTCTTATATTGCACTTATACAGAGTACAAGGACTATTCCCCGCTCTACCACTGAACCAGAGCCGCCCTTAGAACAACACAACATCACAGTCTTAGCATCATAGACTGTACCTTTAAGGAAGTTTTGGCACACATACAATATAGTTGTACAGCATGGAAAACAGTTGTTTTTTCTATTAAATGCTTTTTAGGTGAATGTCTTATTGAGATAAAAGTTTCTTTTCCGAGAGTGACCCGGCCAAAAGGGCAATACAGTTAAGGGGAAGGTTTAAGGTTTATTTTTTAAAGGAAAAAACATGCAGCAGGAAAAGTACCTGTCCAGCAACACATCCCTGTATAGGGTCCAATGTCTGTTCACGCAAACAATCACGCATTTTAGAACATTTGAAGGGACTATGATCCCTGAAAAGTCATATATTACACAAAGTGACTAAGCGCCTTAAATTACATGTACTTTATAACATTTATTACTGCATGAAGAACAACGAAGGTGAATTATGTATGTCACATTCACTACACACACCATTATCAAGTGTACATGCTACTGAGAAATCATTTTGTGATTCACAGACTTGTTTGTTTCCTTTCTAAATCTAGCTATAACACTCCTGCTTTGTCTATGTATCGAGACAGTGTGTTGGAGATATTACTTGTGAAGCAGTTGTTGTGTTGTGGCCTGCCCTGAGCCTTCACCCTGCCAACACAAGCCTATTTGTGTCACTGCTCATTTAGCATTTTGCCAACTGCACCACTTCTCCATATTTATAAGATAAGGAGGCTTCCTGCATGCAAACACAACTACAGGAGCGTCTGCCAAGACTTGTTGACAGACAGGCAGGGGATTCGGACCGCCATCGCCAACATCATTGCAGTGTTGTCGATTGGTCAATAGCTGCTTGCCGATGACTAGCTGTGCTCCCAACTGTGCACAGATGGGACACATCACCAATGCTACAGGGTGTCTGCAGATGGCTGGGTCCTTTAAGTACATAATGAGGCTTATTTATTTTAGACCAAATATAAATAAATCTACATTGCTATAAAAAATGGGGGCTCTATGGAGGCGATGATTTGCTGAGAAGTGCCAATGTCAGGCCTTAAAATACAATATATGTCCAAATCATGTTCATATACTTTTCTGTACTTTTCTCTGGAGCTGTTTTTGAAATCTAAATCTGAATGATAAAACCTACTAAGGGCCATCGCCTGGCCTTCCCTAGACCTGCACAAAGCCAGGTCCGTAAAGAAATGATTTCCCCAGTTGTTTGCAGAAGAACATGGCTGTAAGCTAGCTAACTGCACCTAACACCTTACTGACGCTATAGCCAGCCTAGTCTCCTGAAATGGTCACGCTATTTAACCTGTTTATTCTCGTGCAGGTCACGTTAATGTCATTATTGGCGTGCGTTGACTAAGAATTTTGAAGTAATGTATTTCAATGGGAAGCCTGTTTCGTGATCACAGAACGATTACGCTAGAGAGTAGTATTGAAAATTGTGGCTGTCTGTCCCACTGTTATCGTCGGCATGTGGCGTTTTCATTTGTTGCGTCCCCCAGAGACCGCGGATCGTGTCCCGGCGCAAGTTGTTGTCACCGTCCCGTGTGTGGCGTTTCATTTCCTGGTTGTTGCGTCCCTAAGAGCAGCCCGGTGTCATCGCAGTTCGTGAAATGGTCACGGTCAAAAATCGTGACCTGTAGGCAAAATAAATGAGTAAATTGTGACCTGTACACAAATCAATACAACAAATTAACGCAACCAATGCATGAAGTGGCGTGAGACTAGGTCATTACACCTCACTAAGTTAGTACGATTTGAGGAAGTAAGACCAGCAGGTTCTATTACAGTCAAACCAAATATCAAATATCAAATATCTGAAGCCATATTTAGCATATTTATATTTTAGCAGCCACCTTATTATTTTAACTTTATACACAAAATCAAGGTATTTATCAAAAAATATTTGGTGGAGAGTGTGGTAAGTTAACATTGTCAGGGAATGGCACAGAAAATATGAAATGAAAATGTAAAAAAACATTGGATGGGGCCTTTCAGTGTCAGTGGGAACACATACTGGAGCTAATTTTAACATTCTAGAATGATGTTGCTGCTTACTGTTTTTTATTTATTTTTATTTTTATTTTTTTAATCTGTTTATTAATCCCCAATGGGGAAATTGAAATTACAATTTATACTCTGTGTCCACACTTTGTTAGTAACCACACACAGTCCTGAACTACACATACACACATGCTCAGGATCTATACATGCACTAATGGAAAGATGTCAGAGTGAGTGGGCTGCCAGCTGAACCAGCGCCCGGGGCGGCTGGGGGGGTACGGTGCCTTGCTCAACAGTACGTTAACGGTTGCTGTGAAATTCCATTAGCCCTGTTACACACTTGCAACTTAGCCCCAGGTTTAGCATTTTTTCAGGGGATAACCCCACAAACTGGGGTCGTACCCCACTCCAGAGCAGGGCCCACGTGTCGGCGTAAGCCCACTAGGGAAGTGTCTGGATTGCGCCAGTGTTAAGGTGTTCTTAGCCCCAGGCTAACAGCTCCTTTAGCTTGAAAAAAACAACACAAAAAACCAAAACAACAAAGACTGACAATATGGAGCTGGAGGTGAGTTAACCTCAGGTGAGCTGTGGCTCAGCACTCAAACATGAACTACATGTTGAAGTAATTGTCAGTCACGGCACACACACCGTTTTTCTTTTTTTTCCATTGATGTGATGTCCAAGCACCCAATTAGCATGGTTAATCAACAACTGGCCCACACTGAAATGGACTGACTCCCACTATGTCCAATTAGTCATTAGGTCCCAATCCTAATTATAATTGGCATTACAATCAGAATGTGTGACTCTACCTGTAGCGGAGAGCCAAGCGTGCCAAATTTGGGAGTTTGCTGGGCCAAGACAGGCTATGGCTACGGGGTTGTTCCATGGATAGGTCGTGAAATAAACACTTTGATGTCACACATCTATTGTGTAGTTAAGTATATTTCACCAAAAGCACTTCTTTACCTGCTGCACATGTTCCACGGAAGTCGCTATGTGTGACACCCATTCATTTAAAAGGCACAGTAGATTTAGTAATGTACACCTCCTGTATAGGCTATTACCGTTCTATCTAGTCCCTTGCTGTTACAAATACAACATGAGAAAAACGACAGTTCTATAGCGCTGAAAATTATCAATTTATGTTGTACCAACTTCATAACTCAACTCTGTTCAGTGCTGAGCTCATACAGGGCCACAGCATGATTTGAAGAGAAAGGACTTGTTTCATAAGTTGTTCTGGATAAATGTGTCATCAAATATGTAACAGTCTTCAATCCCTCTGCTGCGCTGCTCATTAATCCAGCCACAGGCAGACATGTATGTGGCTCAGGTCTGTAATTGACTCCTTCTAAAGTAAAAGTCTTTCATGTTGCAGTGGTGGGGGTCACTACTTTGTGGGCATGTTGTCTTTGGAATGTCTTTGAACTGAGTCTCCTTGCATATCAATATTCCCCCGCTGGCACCATAATAAGTCTGTAAAATACTTGAGAGCTCTGCTTTTTGGCCTCACCTCAGTCGGATTCCTATGATGTACCAGAATGTTGAAAAAATAAAAAAAAAACTATCAATAACAGGAGGCAGGAAAAGCTATAATTTGTAACAATGGAGCGAGCGAGCAAGGGGACAGAAAGACAAAGACTGAGAAAGAGTTGGGTAAATGGTGCTCTGGGAGGAGAAGACAGGGACAGGAGGAGGACGCCTGCCTCCCTCCCTGTCGGCGATCAGCCTCAGGGGGCCTGTAACAGCACCGCTCCCTTCCCGGAGTTCAAACGCCTGAGTGGGAGAGGCAGATGCAGAGACACTGTTGAGCCTGGAGGCAAGCCATCTCAACACCAAACAAGTGATTTATTTTCTGCTAAAAAAAAAAAAAAATAACACTTTAGTGAGGAGAGGGGGAACCCCCCGCTGCTCCCCAAGCACGCAGGGTCCACTTTCCTACTTTTACATCTTCACATCAATCGAAAAGACATCATTACCTAGCCAGTGTGAGGCCTGTCCATACACAAAGCTGCAACCTACAATCAGAGCAGGAGGGAAGCTGATGGGCAGGTCAAGGCCTTGGTCAGAAATACCTCATCTATGCTCTGTCCGCCCAAAGAGAACAAGCCCACTCTGGGTTTCACTTCTAGAATAACAACCCTCAGTGCCAGACAATCACAAGCCCCTCAAACACACTGGAAAAACCAGCCAACCAAAGGGAAAAGGAAGTGACCGGGCCAGCTTATAGAACCAATCAGAGCCTTCCTTTCCTTTGATGCTAGTCTCACATTGCCAGACCTTCCTCCACAGCGCTGTGGAGGAGGGCTAGTCCACACAGCATTCTGGGATGGGAGAAAAACGTGCTCTGGTGTATTGGCATTTCTTTAACCCTCATGTTGTCCTTGGGTCCAACTGACCTGTTTTCCTAGCACCTGAACAATCCCGGAAGTGGAACCTTGTCAATATAGACTACAACGATGCATTCTGCTTTGTGAAGAGAGGTGGACCAACAGTAGGAAGACACCGGTCAACCAACCAATCGAGCACCAATGCTTAGCCTGGTTTCAGATCTCTGATTCACTACCCACATCAGTGATTTATTAAGGGATTCAAGGGATTTTTCAGAGATTTCATCAATCAACTTTGGCAACACTTATGTCAACAACAGTGGATGAGACTGATCTAGTCTGTCTGTGTGTGCTTGTGTTCGTGTGCATGTAATATCATCAGAGACTAATGCGATGTAGTGTAATGTACTCAATGAAGCATTAATATGTAGGAAGGTAAGCACAGGAGACAGACTCTCACCGTGAACAGGCTGCAGTGATAAATAAGGCAGCCGGCACTGTTGACACCTTAATGCATCAGTATTATAGATGTTCTAAGTGGTTTCTGAGGGAGGGGAGGACGAGCTGATTTAAAACTAACAACCGACCTGAAAACTAAATGTACATGCATTCATTTTATGATGTTACGAGATTCTATCTATAACAACTCTCGTCATGCAGGAAGTAAAAGTCCGCAGAGAACAAAGACTGCATCCGTCAAGTCTGATGGTAAACTAACTAAATCAAGAACCACACACACACACACACACACCAAAATGGAACAAGGACATATGGATTTCAAATACATTTTGTAAGTTTAAATATGAAATGTTTTATCAAAGACAACATCCTTTTACATAAATTAATCACATTCATATGGGACTACTTGGATGCAGAATACTCTTTGGAAGACACATTGCGCTTCTCTATAACTTATTAATTATTAATCATCTGCTCACATCATTATCACATCCAACTTTCTTTTTCAATAATTTTACATTGCCAACAAATACCCAATTTGTACAAAGTTAGATAAAAATGGTTGTCACGGTTACGCCATTCAAATGTCAAGTATGTGACAGGATGTAAACCTATGACACTGGTGAAATGCAGATTTTAGGGGTGTGTGTGTGGGGGGGGGTTCGATCTAGAGAAATCACTGTAGTTTAACTGGTCTGCATTCATAGACATATTGCCCTATTCACACGAGACTAGTATTACCACGGGACCTCGTGGGATTTACACCCCGCCACCCCCCAGGTCTTTCGTTTCGTGTGGCCCTTTTACACAGGATAAGCAAAGTCTGTATTTTACTAAAATTTACTGACATTATCCCCCACATATGATGTCAACTCTCTATCAAAACTTCCATTTCTACTTGCTCATGCCGCCTTTACAACCCCGAATCACAGCACAATATTGCAGGTCATACGCAGTGGAATTTTTACTTGACATGTTACAGTCATGGCTGATTCTCACAGGATTAAGATTACAGATTACAAAAAGATACAGTAGACCTCTGTAATTATTACAAACTACTAGAGCTCCCCAGGAAATACTAGTCCAGTGTGAATGGGGCGATATCGGATGCAACCTGAAACGAGGGAAGCGAGTTGCATTGCCCTGTTTTTAAGAGCAAGGTAATGAAACTGTCCTCATGGGAACATAATTTGTTTGCCTAAGCACAACTTATGTTTACCTTGATCTCTAGCTTCTGTGTGAATTATGACTCTGGTCTCCCTGGATCAAAGATGGAAGTAGCGTAACATCAACAGTGCCAAAAAACCTTTTAGGGAGAACGTTGGGGTAGATAGATGATGCAAAAGGCTTGTGACTTGGATACAGGATACTTTTCATCTCCTCTTCCCTAATAGTCAACACTATATTCTCTTTTGACTATGACCTCTATCCCCCCAATATAAAGTGGATTTTGTGTGTAAACATTAACCAAATAAGTCCTTTGGCAGTGTGTTAATAGTATTTCTTAGCAGTTTTGGAGGGCACTGATGAACAATACAGATTGTAGGTGTCCAGTCATCAGATATAGATGTATAGATAATAGAGTCATTTTGGAAGGCAGTGACAAATGTATTTTGACGTTTAGGTGTAACCATGTTTTCTCTTAGGTTCATATTAATATGAAACAAACAAAAACAGAAAAAACGAATACATGTATACAAAGTACCTGTTGCGTAAAGCGCCCATTTTATGCTCATTTAAGGCTTCATAATTGTATTTGAGGTAGTACCACAATAGTTTTACAAGGGTTAATTTTGAAAATACACCCTATTTTCGTGTACTGCACATTGCTGCATATCCTGTTTTCACCCTGTGTGTTCAGGTCTCTGTTTTAGCTACAGAGTGAGAGATCACACTTCTATAAAATCTTTGTTGGTAGTACACGGCAGGATTTGCTGGGAGACTTCACTAGACGAGGGCCACTTGTGGAAAACCTGCAGAACAGGGACATGGAAGTAGTTCTTTTGGAGATTATGGTGAACTAGTGTGTGTTGTAGCAGTGTTTTACCATTGAGAACAAGCTAGCATGCTACAGTTAGCCACCTTGTCTCAACTAGTGACGTAGAAATGCAGATATTGAACAGCTCACCTGAAGGCCGAGGACATTCAGAAACCATAACTCACTCAAAACAGCATCGATGGGGGGGTTTTCTTCAAGTTTTTATGCGTGTGGAAGCACCAGAGACACAAGATAACACTCCAAATCCCAGAAAAAGTGTTTTTTTTCATAATATGGTCACTTTTAGAAAAAAAGCTAAATGGGTTGAGTGCAAAATATGCAAAGAATATATAATATATATTCTATATGGTTTATTTGAGAATAGGCAAGTTTGAGGAGGACATTTGTTTATGAAGAAATATATGGCTCTCATTTTGTGTAGAAATTATTGGGAAAATCACATACTGACAATCTTGTTTTGAAGCTGAAAAAGCTAGCATGACAGGCGAACCCAGAGGGGAGCACTGTGCTGCCTTGTTAACTCCAATCACATCACACACTGTCTCTTATGTTGCCAAGTTCATAGTTTGCAATACACCGGTCAATTGCATAAAACCTGCGGGACCTTCGAGGCGGGTTATAGTATTTGGCAGCGCAGGAGTCTGCTCTTTTGTATTTTACATATAAATGAATTCCTGTGGGGCAGAAATTGCTCGAACATTGAGTGGCATCACGAGAGTAGACAGAGGGACAGATGCACAGTAGCCTGACTTCATTTCCCCCTGTTCTCTACTTCGTCCTCAGTCCAACAATACGAGCCCTGGGGTAACCGATGGCGAGACTGAAGGTGATGAGGAAGATCAGTCATCATAGGTACACCCTGTGGCCCTGACCCTTCAGTCTTTACAAACTGCCTGTCCATGGCCGAGATAGTGGGCAGGAAATTGAAAAGTCCCACATGTAGGTGCAGCAGTTAAGTGAATGTATGGGGGGGGGGGGGGGGGGGGGGGGGGGGGGGGGGGGGGGGGGGGGGGGGGGGGGGGGGGGGGGGGGGGGGGGAGATGTTGAACATGCACAACAACAAAACACATGCAAGAATTAAATCTCCCTTTCAGGGCCATGCCAAAACACGTATTCATGCACTTCAATATCCAATGGAATATAATTCCAAAATGAAATAGCACAACATGGTGTCAACATAAAATAAATGTGCGTTCAAGTCGGAGAGCAGAGTTCACTTTGCAGCAAAAACTAATTTCTTTTACCGAGGAAACGCTCGTCCGTTCCTCTGGAGTGTTTTGATCCAAACCACCACCTTTTGCCTAAACTTAACTTAAACTTTTTTACCACGGCCCCTGAAGGGACCAACATCTGCCGGTGCCTGTAGCCGGCTCACAGTCACCTATTGGCGGCTAAACAACCTCTGCTGTTAGCCGGCGTCCTGGAGCTACTGCTGCTCTGATTTTATTGTTCAATTAGAGTTCTATTTTAGAGTTACTGGAGACAAGAGATTGTAATTTGGGAACAGAGGTTGAAAGCCTGAATGAAGCAAGTTGAGCCCAGGTAGGTGATACATCTAGGCTGTGTAAGCTTGGGCGTAAATTACATCTAACAGTAGGGGGGGGACAATTAACATGACATTTCTCAAGAACAATTTGACTATTAGTGATGGATCTCCAGTAAGAAGGCTGGAAAGCCATTTTGTTTTCCGTAATACAGATTATGCTTTACTGACAACTGAACGCCCTAGCAAGCAAGCTAACTAACTAGCATTTTCTGTAACCGGTGAAAGCATGTTGGGTGGAATAAGCAAGCTAGCTAACGTTAACTAACTATCCAAACAAGCTAGGTAGCACTATAACATAGAGGATTTAGAGAAATCTTTTTTCATGACTAATTTATTCGAGATAGAGTGAAAATAATCCGTGATTGATTTAAGTGAAAAAAATAGCCTTGTCTACTTTCTTGAGTTGCACAACTAAGCTTAAGTTACTGAAGTAATTCAAACATTGTTCTCCCCCAACAACAACGCTGCTCCCACAGAACGGACCAAACCCCTTGAAGGTAAGGAAGATGTTTTTAACTTAAAAGGCAATTTTTGCTACGTTTATATTATTTAACCAAACTTTTTTAATGATTTTGTTTTTTTTGAGGGGGGGACAACCCTTGGGATTGGGAAGTCCTGAACTAGTTTATTTTCTAAGCCCACTAGATAGCGCTATTTGTGGGCTCAGAAAATAACGACATTGGTTCCCGAAGCTTCATTCAGCCACATCACTATCCTGAACCCCCCCGCCATTTACGGTGAAGCCCAAATATCTAGATCAACCCCTGCGGCTGGCTAGGTCCACCTCAAAGGTCAGCCCACGTTAAGTGAGCCTATGTTGACAGTGTCGCTAACTGCTGACTATACCTGTAACATATTGGCCACAGTTACAGATATTTTTATTATTTTTTTACGATTGCTAAACAACAGTGGACACAACTAGAGCCACGTGTGCAAAACTCTACAGTCTACTACAGTCTCCCCAGCAGCAGTTCATGTAGACCATACCCGATTCGTTTTTTTAAATGCCTGAACAAGTATTTGTTGATAATTTGTTTAGCATCTTTGCTCTCCCTTCTTCCCTAGACAAGACAACTGCAGACAGGAACGGGGGGGGGGGGGGCAAATGCCTCAAATGGCCACAGGTCACATTTGAACCAATTACAGTGACTAGCTTTAATAACACTGCACTTTTAGAAAGTAATGGAGGTGAAAGTAATGGAAACACCACATGCATTTGTGTTTAGAGATGATTCAGGTGCATGTCCAGCCAGGAGCTCCAACATGATGATGACAACATGTGGCCTTGTGCTGAAGAAAAGGCCAGATTAGCCCTATTACTGCAGTCTTTGCTTCCATTACATACCTTTAGTTTTTCTAACTTCTTCCTCCAGTAATTACTTCATAACAAACTGCTGATTTTACTTTTCTACTTGTTTACACAAAAAAACTGAAATGTGATGACGGAATTCCCATGTGAATATTCCATCCAAATTATTAGTCTAATAAAGGCATAGTACGGATATTCTGTAGCGTAGTTGTGTGAGCTACTTCTCCATAGTCAGTGTCAGCAATGTCCTGCTGTGGACAGGGGCAGCAGCAAAGTCCTATGTTAGCCACCTAAAGACCACCTAAAACACCTGTCAAGGTGGAGGCTGGGGGTGTGGCCTTGACCAACTGCAACTTTGCTCGTTTGAAAGCCATGATGTATCTCTCTCATTGGTGGGCCAAACTCTCTGGCTGGGCAAATCAGAGAAAGGGCAGCCCATCTGGATTTCATTTTGTCAGCGGCAGAGCAGGATAGACCCGGTATTGGTTTACACCCATCTCTATTTCTAGCCACTGGGGGACCATAGGCAGGCTGGGGGAACTCATATCATTGTTAAAAAACCTCATGAAGTGAATTATGCCCTGGGCCATTTAATAAATGGAAAATGTCGGGCCGTTATTGTGATTCTCATTTTCAGTGTGGCCCTTGTGGCCCATCAGTTGTAACTTTTGGCCATATTTAGAATATTTTCACCACTTAACGTGTAAACGCCCTTTGCTTTGCTTCTGTGTGGGGAATGTCACGTAAGTCTCTCCTTTGTTTACAGTAAAGACCACATGTGTCCTCACAAAAAACCCAGCAAACTCCCTTTATTCTTTAATCCACCTTCAAGTGTCTCCTGGGAAAACTCTGTTGCCTCAGGATGAAGAGATGCTGAGAGGAGAGAGCGAGGACATCAAGAAGAAGGGTTGATGCGGTCTCTCTCTCGGTCTGAGCCATGCTGCGGGGATTTTGAATTCTCGTCCCCTCTCGCAGCAGGCAAAAGGGCGGCCATCAAAGAAGGTCATGCGTTGCCGGTCACTGATGCAACACAAACACACCTGCACAGACATACTGCCTTTCATCTCCCCCACCACTACCGCGGCTTTCCAACACAGATTGGAGACACGGGGACAGGGCTGTAGAATCTGGGATATGAGATATGTTTAGAGCACGCTGTGACCTAGCGCAATCTATCTTAACAACCCAATTGAAATGCAATGGGTGAGGTATAGCCCAGAAAGTCAGCTCCGCATTCTCAATTTCATGAGTGTTGCTTTTTCATGTAAGCAATGGGAGGGGGGTGGCAAAATATAGCTTTTTCCCAAAACACACAAAAAAGGTGGTGCGGTCCGCCCTACGCCAGCATGCCAGATTATTAAAAATAGTATGGAACAAGCAAAGCAACGGAGAGAGCATGCATTTGCCCTCTAGGTAGCATTGGGCTTTTAAATAATGACTGTGTTTTTTTGTGTCATTGAGGGGCCAGGAAACATTATGTTAGGAATGGTATGTGCTCCCTATCCGGAGGGAAGGCCAATCATAAATAAAAGAGAAATAAATATAAAAATACAACAAAACAAGCCTGGCAGTCATCAGTTATCTTTGAAGGTTTAATGGAATGTAGCTGGCTGAGAGAGAGGGAGGAGAAAGAGAGAGAAGAGACAGAACAAAAAGCAGAGAGGGAGACTAAGAAAGACAAGTCAATACATGAGGAGAGCACAAACAGCATAGACAAGAGAGGCTTGGATATAACAATACATGAAAAACTCCAAGGATACTATTACTAATAAGATCAACAGCGGAGAAAGAACAACAACCTCCATCACCATAATGTGGTTATGTATGGAGCACCTCCATGTGTTAGCCTACAACATCCAGTTACACTGATTTACTTACTTGTGTTGTGCTATAGAGAAGAGAACACATGCTGTATGTTGCTCTGTTAGTCTGTCTGTGTAACAGCCTTCTATATTCCCTCTCTCCTGTCACTCACATGCTGCTGACAGCTGACTGCTCACCCTTCCTTCCATATCCTTATTCACAGTCATTAGTAGGGCTGGGGATTGAAATCAATACTTTTTTAGGCACAGACCAAACTGCTTCTAAAGTATCGAAAAAATATAACTGCTCCCTGAAAAACGCTCCCATAGGTCTTTTTTTCAGGCATTACGACTCATATTAATGTTCAGAGTAACCTCCTCTAGTGGCTGCAATTGTTACAGAAGCAAAGCAGGAAGAAAAGGTGGCACTAGCTGGGTTTCCATCAATGTATTGTTATGCGCTTTTTGAAGTATGGCATAAGAAAATGTTGATGGAAAAGAAAAAAAATTCAATTCAATTCCTAAGGGGTAAATCTCATAAGCGTGAGTGAGTTAGCATGCAGCATCCTTCTACCAAGATCTAATCATGTTTGTGATTGGCTGCCTGTTGTTACACGGCATAGAGGCAGGCTGGAAAAACTCTACGTTACGCACAGAGACGGGATTTATGTAAATAGATAATAGATAATATTGTAGATAGATAATAGATAATACAAATGGTATCAAAAATTGTTTAGGAACCGGTATCAAAGTCACAGTATTGGTATTTTTACCGGTATGGGTATTGAAAGACCTACATATAAATGCCCATAGGCACTCCCTTCATTCATTTAAACATTTAAGAAACGCACACACGCTTTGATGCCCCAACACTGGGCATAACACAACAATAATATATGAATATCTGGTCCAAAGCGGTCTGAGGCTTCTTTTGCAGCCAATCAAGTTGATCTGGACATGATCCCAAGCCTTTGTTTTATCGATTGCAACTATCAGCGGGTAGAATGTATTTCACTTCCGGCTGCCAGCAAGAAAGTATTATCGTTTTACTCCATATTATATTTTACTCCCAGCCTCTTAACCGTCTGTTCACCGGAATTGATATCCTCCTGGACCGCCCCACATCACTGTGCATGCCTTTGTTGATGTGATTAAAACTGATGTAATGAGCAGTCATGTGTTGCACAGTCACGGCGGTTGTAAAAAGCTCACAGTGGCTGCTCGGCTTTGTTGTTTGACAAATATATGTCAAATAAAAGTTTATGCTGTCAGTTTACGAGTTCGAGTGACTAATGGTGTTGGTGGTGAGAACACTGATTCCACCGCTGTTTCTAGGAACGCGTAGTCAGGAAATGACAGCAAAGCAGTACCTAAAATAGAGGAATATGAATTGAGCTGTTTAATTAGTATTATTTTCTCCACCTTGTAATTCTGCCACCGTGTTGGTGTGTGTGTGTGTGTGTGGGGGG
>NC_048410.1:24526240-24541033 GCF_013103735.1 Etheostoma cragini
AATTAGGAGCTTGCTGCCCTCCGGTGTGATTAAACAAGGTATAGCCTACAAACAACTTTAAACGTCTTCACGACAGTTTGTGTCAGCTCAGTATGCATTTTTAGCTGCAATGTGAAAAAAAAGACATGTAGACACCCACACACCCACACACCCACACACCACACACACACACACACCACACACACACACACACACACACACAAACACACACAACAACCGTTGATAGAAACAAACTGTTTGCATACGGCGCTTTGCAGACAAATAGTGCGACAAAATGAAAACTGCTACCCAGTGTTATCATTATTCATCTGATGATTTAGGAGCCGGGATGCTCTTTCCATTTCCCACACAGCAAAGGTTGATGGGAAATAAAATCCCATTCATCAATGACACATCTTTATCTGCGATACCTGCGGCAAAGCAAAGAGAGGAAGAGTGTGTTTATATGTGCGTGAATGAGTGCACAAACCCCCCTCACCCAATCCAAAGACACACACACACCCCTATCGCGTGTTAATTTACAGTGCCTCTCTTATCTAGGCAGGTGGGTAAAAGCTGGCAGAGCAAGTTCTGGAGCCACACACACACACACTCGTCCCTTCCTCCTCCATCTTTTCATCCTCCGCTCCTTGTTTATTACGACTGGGAGGCTTGGGATCGGGTGGAGATAAAAACAAACCTTGGCAGGAGGCAGCCCAACAGAATGGATAGCTTAGCTAGCCCTGATGGCAGTCTCACCTGCTCTGGGGGATGGACTTGGGAGGAGCCATAGGGGGAGGTGGCCTTATACAGCCTGAGCTGGGCATGTCACACCTGAGGTACTCTTTATTCAAGACCTTCCATTTTCCATTTCGCTGGATGTCCCTCATTTTACATCCGTTACCTTCTGCTTTCTTTTTGTTGGCGTTCTAAAGTCTCTCTGGTTGACTGCTCCTCAGGTCTCTGCAGGGTAAATCCAGACAGCTAACTAGATCTGTCCAATCAGAGTTTTCTGTTACCACTAAAACACCTTTTGAACGTATACAAGTTCCACCAAAACAAGTTCCTTCCCAAGGCAGAGGCAGCGTTGCTCCGTCCGGTGCTTACTCCACCCAAGACAATTGTTATTGGTTTAAAGGTGCCTGCTACACGCATTTCATGATTTTGAGGTCAGGTCTGAAGTTCTACCATGGAATCTGTAACTTGGTTACCTTGGTTACCTTGTTTTAAGCAATTCTAGCGTAGTATTGAAAGCCTGCAGGAAGACTCAGCTCCAGTTGGGCCAGTTCTCATTAATATTCAACAAGCTTAGCTGCTTGACTCTGATTGGCTAACAGCTAGCCTATGAAAGCCTGGCTATCAGCTAGCCTTTACCCAGCTCATGAATAGTAATGAGCTCAGGCAACATGACGTCAGACTGACCAGCTGTTGTGATTGGCCTGATTTCTCCTCTTATTTCTTTTCAGTGACTAGAGTTGACAGAGGAGGCTGCAGCTCATCTTCACATTCACCACATAACACACACAAACACACACACACATATGGACCTAACATAATTCAAAAACGGGGTTGTGTGGGGTTTGCTCTATCCAGGTAAGTCATAGTTAGCAATCCCAGTTGATGACAATGCATTAGGCGGTATTTAACAATAATAAAATTGATAATAATAGACTTTATTTGTAAAGCACTTTTTTAAACAATGTTACAACGTGCTTTCGAGAAAAACAGCAGATACAAATCAAGAACCAAACAAACAACCATCAGAGGCATAAGGAACTATAAAACATCTGATTAAAAACAACATAATTAAAAAAATATACACTGGATATGCATACACACATACTGTATGTGCACACACACATATATATATATATATATATATATATATATATATATATATATATATATATATATATATATATATATATATATATATATATAAACACATACTTATATACATATACACACATACAGTATCTTTTCATGCACATATGCTTTTCTAAAAGAAAGTTTCATGAAGGGATTATGTGCATATACAAACAGCATGGCAACATGTCCAAAAATAGAAGTTGGACAGGACTATGTGTACGGCTGATTTAATGATGAGTTACTGCTACCGATTTCATGTTCATAGAGACTGGATGTCACTCTGCTTGAAGGGAACACTATTCCTAGTGGGGTTTTGATGGTATTCCGGTTGATGGATTTGAGTAGTTGTGTTCCATGTGGTTGTTGTTCCTGATAATAAGACTTTTTGTCCTCATGAACGCATATAGCTTAAATTGTAATCAGGGTCCCACAGTCAAAACAATTGGGACAGTAAAATCTTGGTTGTTAAATGATGTCCTTTTTTACTTTCTCAGCTTATGTGTTCACCTTTTCATTAGTTAGTGAGTTAGTGGCTTTCATTTATGAAACGTGCATTTATTAATTTACACGTGAGCTTAGGCTGCAAAAAAATCTTATGTGTGGTCTGACATTGTGTAGGCAGGTTTTTCGAGTCAGTGTGGACTTGCGGTGCAGCATGTTACAGGAGAAGTCATCAGCTGTTCACTTCACTCTTTTAGAAGACCTCAATGAGCCGAGCAACGGTGCAGACGTAGTCTACACAGATGAGCCACAATGGAGAAGGTGGAACCTGCTGTACACGCCAGAACAATTCTACAACATCGATTTAGTGGGGTTCTGAACAACATCGCGCAGGAGAACCGGGCCGGATGACCCGATGCCCAGAGAGCAGTGTCCAGCACAGCCCCAACTGGGGGCTACACCGAGGAGACAGGATATTACTCCTTGCTTTCAAAAGGTATAGTGTCATGTTTGGCAATGATCTTTAATACAGGAAACAACATTTTTATTGATTCTTCAGGTTTTTGTTTGTCTTTTAAAGTGTTGTTAATGACCACAAGTGAACGATTTCTTCCTGCCATTGACCATCATATTTCGGCTTGTTTTTCCACCCCCTCTGCTGTCTGGAGACAGGGTTGGGGTGGTGGTCCAGCACGGAGGAGGGCGGGGGAAACACACGCTCTCCCTCACAGCTGTTGCCTGGCTCTGACTCATGAAAAAAACACGAGTGAACTAAATAAAACACCACATAAACTCCTCTATTGTGTGTTTATTTAAATATAGGTAAACCTACCCATAGACCTAAGAGATTCCAATATAAGCCTGTATATTACCATTAGGACTACAGTATATATATATGTCAAGGATGTATACATAAAATAATATGTATAAATAAACTTCATCTGGAGTCCAACTTACTACGGCAACACTGTTGACCGCATCAGTGATCTCTTTCCATTCTCCATTCTTCCTACAGCCTAATACCAGTGTTCAGGCTGCCAAATAGGACACGTTACTGCAAATGAACTGAGATGTCAGGGTTTCATCTCCACCTCTAAAACGTGCCGCTCCTTACATCTGACCGTGTCGTAAATAGTAGGGGCGAGGCCTTAAAAACAGAGAATATCCTGGAGTGTGATATTTAAATTACAATCATTTCCAGCCGCTGCATTTACGATCATTCTTATTGATACAAATATGCCTTAAGGAAAATTCCATGTCCCAACATTTGCATGACAAAAGTGCTGGGTCGAAAAATATTGAAACAAGTTGCCAGACCGCCTCGGTTTGATTTTAACATGCAGAGCCAGAAATGTGAACATGTGTTTGATACTTTTTACTTTAGATGTTCTCGGTGTTAAAGAACATTGTATCTTCCCATATTGCATCCAACCAAGTGTTTGAAGATGAAAAATATAAAGTCCTTCATCACATTATTTATGTGCTAAACCATCTGTTATGTTCAAGGCAAATGATCTCAAACAACTAAACAATGAATTTTGCCCCTCACTAAGAACCCCAACCACAATCCACAGTCACGCTGTGATCCATCTATTAACTTAACCACTGAACGATTTCATAAAACTCATATGCATAATTCTCAGGTTAAATCAATTACTGACCTCAAAAGCAGAAAAAAACCTTTTCTCTGCCACTCAGGCTGAAATTGGCCCCACTCTAATTATGAGCTATCAGTGCAGTGTTGTTGTTTTTGTGGCCAGATGTCAAAAGGTTTTGGTGTGAAATTGCTTCTGTTGGATGGAAATCTCACAGCTTTGAGTCTAAATAAGAGCATTTTTTTATAAAAGGAGGAGGACCAAAAAATATCTAAATATGTTGGACTATTTTTTAAAACAACACCCAGCACTTCTCACCTTAGATAGAACTTTGTCTGAGCCCCATTTAAACTATTGGAATGTTATACAGTGTAACAAACTTGAGCCAGTTAAAAAAACTTCGTAAAAAGAATCGTATCATATCATGAGCCCAGTACCACCACCCGTCCTCGATTTTGTCGCCTTGGTTTATTGAGGCTTACTGAATGTGCATCATGCATATATATTATGCATTATAATATTATCATAACGCATGCATGATATTCCAGGTCATTCATAGGTTAAACTACCGATTGTGTGAGCTTGTTCCAATCAGTGGTGCCCTGCACACTTATGAAACAAGGGAAAAACACAGAATCACTGGCAAACAACGACGGTTAAAGTGTACGAGCCTGAGTGCAGTTTGTAGGGGACCGCAGATTTGGAATGAGTCTCCATCTTCATGAAAAGTCCCAAGTCTCTTATCATATGATTGATTATTTTGTGCAATATTTGTGCTGGGATTGTTTATCTGTTTGTATTTTGTATTATTATTTTTATTTTTTAGGGCCCGAGCGCTGACAGCAGCAAAGGCCCTTTTGGAATTATTATATATTATTATTATGGAATTATTCCTCTTCTGGCAAATGAACTGCCTTTTTGAAGGGCTTAAGATATTTAATAAACTCACCATATTTGGCGGTCACATCAAGTCTGGTGAAGATTTACGTATTTTAAGGGTTGCGGGAATAGGCGCATAAAATGCATAATAATTAAGAAAAGTGAGCCCCTGCAGTACGTTTATCGTAGACTCACAACACTTGGTACACATATGTAGCATAGCAGGTCGGACATAAAACTCCATTGGAGCCCCACCCTAAATCCAACAGGAAGGCCACCATTTTGAATTGAAAGTTTGAAATTAGTGCAATTTGGCCATTTCCACATGTCGTACTTTAACAAACTTTATAAAAATTCCCCTAGAGGTTTTATCTGATGTACTTCAAACTTCATCCTAAGACGTTAAAGATGAAAAGTTATTAAAAGAAAAACTTTTTGTCATAGGGCATGGCGGCAATTTTGTGCTGTGGCTGTAACTACAGCGTAGGTTGTCCCACAATCACCAAGAGTCCAGGCCTGAGGACATCTACATGCCAAAATGGACTTTTGGAAATAGCGCCACCAACTGGCAACAGGAAATCAGCCTTTTATGTCATTGCAATCATCCGATTTACATGAAAGTTATAATGTGTGGTCTACATGTTATACTGAGCTGCCCCCAATATTTTAACTCAGCAGAGAGTTCCCATTTCATTGGTGATGTTTGACCCACCCCCTATGATTTGGCAACGCCCCCTTTCACAGTTAATGAACTGTATGACGTAAAGTCTTGTATGAGGTATCATTGAACTCAGCCGGGACTTCCATCTTCATTGGTGACGATTTGCAGTGTCTGAGAGACGCACAAATGCACGACTGCGTCCGCCAGTAACCCCGATGCGCACACATTAGCGAGGGCCCGTCTAACACTGCCTTCAGCTTTAAATACTTTTAGAATTTGTGACTGAGTATCTAATTTAGTTTTTGGAAGAAGTCACTAGTAACTGTAACTAATTACTTTTTAAAAGTAACTTTCCCAACACTGGTGGCTACAGAGTAATTATTAAATGTTTCAATATGTAGCCAATCAAATACCTTTTGAACAACAGTGGCATAAAGCAGACAGCTAGGGAAGCCTTAACTTAAAACCAGAGATTAGTTCTAAAATGAAAAATGTGAAATTATGACCAGCCATGAAGCAGGCAATTGGTGAGAATAGAGTAAAAGTCAATCATTGGCTACACTGTTGCATGTAGTTCAAAGTAAAGATCAAATGGATTGTTTCACAATCAACTATATCAACATTTTATGTTGACTATATATTATTATTATTATTTTATTATTATTTTTTTTTTTGTGGTAAATCTTAAATAATAGGTAGGCTAGTTGCTGAGCGCACATGGTGAATGGAGTTAGAGAAAACGACGACCCAACCGGTGCATACTAGTGTGTACTGCTCATCTTTTTCCTTTCCACATTTCATTAAGTGTTCTTTCATATTTTAGGACTCATCAGAAATCATTACATTCATACTACATATTCAAACATATACAAACTGGTGTCCCATAGCAACAATAGAATATAGAATGGAATAGAATCAATAACCATTTGGATTAAAAACATAAGAATACATATTGTTGTTGTCAAAAAAACATACTGACTACTGGGACCCACCTTTAGTTCTGACACACGTTCACTCAAACAACAGTTTGAATCAGAGACAGTTTGACTGTGACCAAAGGTGCACATTGCAACAGGAGAAAAAACACTGGAAAACATGGAATTCAACACCAGAGAGATTCAACCAATCAATTTCTATCTCAACTTCACTTGAAGAACAAGTACGGTGTGAGCTGAAGGACAGCGAGGCGACGCTCACCCAATGTGAATCTGAGGGGAGAGTCCACCTGATCATCCGAGAAGACTTGTTGGCCGATCTCCTCGTTGGGGCTGTGAGAAAAAGCTGATGCAGAGGAAGATGTGTGACTTGAAAGTTCAGCTTGCTGAACGTGTCCCCTCCCCACCCAGGGAAACTGAGCATCTGAAATCCCAGCTGGAAAAAGCCTTAAACGATCTGGACCTGTAGACCTTCATTACTGAAGACCTGAAAGTGGATTTTAAGCAGATGAAGGGAGAGAAGCAGGCCCTTAAAAATATTGTGGCAACTCAGAAGTTGAAGCTTCAAAAAGAGAGACAGATGCTCACGGTAGGTAAGACCACCAACGTGATGTTGGAGAGCCATCTGGAGATGGAGAAGGCTCAAGCTCAGGAGCTGAAAGATAAATTGAGCAAGACGGAGGGTGCCCTCCTAAAGCAGGACGAGGAGGAAAAGGAGTTTCTGGAAAGATCCTAGGCTCCCCAAAGAGCCCAGCTGGAGATAAAGGACAAGAAAATCAGCCAGACAGACAGCCAGACAGCTACTAGTACACCAGTACAATGCATTCCTCAGCTAGGCGGAAGCTTTTTGTACCACTTCTTCTGGTTTGCAGTGTCTGAGAGCCGCACAAATGCACAGTCGCAAGTAGAGGCATCCGCCAGTAACATCAACGCGCGCACATTAGCAAGGGCCCGTCTAACGCAGCTTGCAGCTTATTTTTTTATTCTTTTCTCTGTAAAGGTCTATATAATCTCCATAGTAAATTGAGTTTTTGGTTGGTTTATTATTTGTTCCTTCTGAAAAGCTTTTAGTAGCTTATTTGGGGTTACCCATTTCACGCGGCCTGCATGTGATAATTTTACCTCATGAAATTGTGTTTAATACTACAATGATGATGTGTGAATTAATCGAAAATTTAGTATGTTCAACCAATGGTGAAACATTGAAGAGTGAGAAGTTCATCTCATTTTGCTTAGAGAACATACAAAACAATGAGAAATAAGAAAAAAATGGGGTGTCAAGTGTCTGCAAACATTTACCTTCTGAGCCATTAAAACCCCTCATAATCTCATCTGGACCATGTAGGCAACCAAAAAACTATTCAACCAGATGCATCAACAAAAAGTGCTGTATGTTAATGTTAACTTACAGCATAGTGATGATAATGAAAAAAAATATAAAAGACTGTTTACACTTCTGTATCAACAGGATATGATAAAAAGGCATGCACCCAAACCGCTGTAAGATGACGTAGTATTAAGGGGAAACAATGGTAGAGAATGGTATTGAAAGACCCAAAATCAAACAACACTGGACTGGGATTCATCAGAAATGGCAGATACTAAAGAAAGCTCCTTGTGGGACTGGATCTAGAGGCTCTAACTTCAGATACAGTATTAGGAGACCACCCAGGTCTATATAAAAGCATCCAAAGAGCACCATGTCATGTGACCTTTAAGTCTTACCTACTGCATCTTTCACTGCTTCCAGAAATGTTAGGTAGGGGGGCGCTGACGCTGTTTTGACAGCAGGTAAATATTACCCGTTCAACGGTTTTAGGAGTAAATAAAATGCTGGCCTTTCGAGTTTTAAGCCAAGGACCCCTAACTGAGAGAGACCGACCAGGGACCACCTACTACATTCAGTATATTGAATAAAATTAAGTTGCATATGAAGCGGGCCTGCAATTACATTTAGAGCAGCCCTTTACACATGGCTTTTTATTGCATATATCAAAATAATAGTTTACATGATTTTATATCATGTTTTGATGTCATACATACATGTAGTACAGTGATCCTCCAGATGAACTGAATCTATGGACAGCTATCTTGGTGACTACCTTACCCAAGGGCCCATCCACCTATAATCAATGTTGATTTCACAAATAGGCTGATTTAAATTTGCTAATCAGATGTTCAAAACATTTACAAAACATATATTCATTTGACACCCCCCCCCCCCCTTGCAGTTACTTTGAAATCTCTGCTTACTCTAAAGGCAGACTGAATGAAGTCTGAAATATACTTTCTAATAGCATCCAAACAAAAGACAGTCCTGAGTGTGTGACGTGTGTTGACCTTGGGTGTGGCTTGACGAGTTGGAATCAATCCCACACCGTCCTGGTTGAGAATACCTGCAGCTGAATGCATACGTTAAGACTTGGGATGGAAAGCACACAACAGGGGAATGAGCATGCATGCGACACAGGGGCGTGCATGCACACACAGGATGAGTGACACAATCCAGCTCCCGACGTGTGCTGTGCTGCCTGCCAATGCTGTGCTAGGCATATTAACCACAGCATTACTGTTTAAAACAGCAGGTAGGGGCACAGCAGGTCCCTACTTCATCATCCTATTCAAGGGCCCTATTAGGCTACAATTACTAAATGGCAAGGCTTGTAAATCATACATCATTCATACCGAGCACTTGGAGAAAGCACAAGAACACGTCTCTACCTCGCCGCCCACTGCAACACAGTAATTGCTGCTGAGAAGCGCTGGGTGGAGCAGAAAGGGAAAGGATCGGAACAATAAAAATAAAAAATAAAATAGACAATACTAAGTGTAAGTAAAATGTAATGTGAAAAATGAAAAATCTAAATAGGAAGAAATTATAGAAAAAGAAAGCAAAGCCTTTTTTTAAAAAGGGAGAAGAGAAAATGTAAAGGAAATAGAAAGAAAAAAACATGCTGTGGATATTTATGATAATAACAATACTGTGTTATTTTCATCTTATTTATTCAGATTTGTATTATAAGAGAACTATCAGCTTGTTCCCCTATCCTGTGTGGTGTTGTTAGTATTGCAGAATGTACCCGCTGCTAACCCTAACCCCACCCCCTTACCACGCCTCCTTTCGCTTTTACACCCCCCCTTTGCTCTTCACACCCACCCATCTCTTTAACCCTGTACACCCACCCATCTCTTTAACCCTCTACACCCACCCATCTCTTTAACCCTCTACACCCACCCATCTCTTTAACCCTCTACACCCACCCATCTCTTTAACCCTCTACACCCACCCATCTCTTTAACCCTCTACACCCACCCATCTCTTTAACCCTCTACACCCACCCATCTCTTTAACCCTCTACACCCACCCATCTCTTTAACCCTCTAAATCCACCCATCTCTTTAACCCTCTACACCCACCCATCTCTTTAACCCTCTACATCCACCCATCTCTTTAACCCTCTACATCCACCCATCTCTTTAACCCTCTACATCCACCCATCTCTTTAACCCTCTATATCCACCAATCTCTTTAACCCTCTACATCCACCCATCTCTTTAACCCTCTACATCCACCCATCTCTTTAACCCTGTACACCCCATCCCCCCAAAGCCCAAACCCTTCACTTTTTTTTGTTGTCTCATAATAATTACTACTATAAATATTAATTTATTCAGGATACATGTCATCATATATCTGCATTGTAGTAGAAACAACATTACGAATCTACAGCCAAGGAACTTTTTCTCAGGCAACAATACATGTTTTTTGTCAAAAAAAAAAAAAAAAAAAAGAGTCTTGGTTTTGTAATGTATGGTTAAGGCTTCCGCTGAACTGTCGCTAGTTATTAAGTAAGTGTGCGCTTTTGTCTGCCAATAATTTATTAAAATTAAGATTTTCATTTTCAGCTTCTACTTTCAAATCAGCTGGGAAAACCACATCAACGCACATCACACCAACTCTGAATCCAGGTCAGTTGAAAAGGGAGAGACACTGTACCACAACTGATGTAACAACTGCTCTCAAGCTTTGAATTATGTTATGCAATATTGTCAACTGCAGCACCCGCACCCAAAGATGAATACATGGGATTAAGGGAAGAGGAGTGTTTGTGCTTTATTTTTTGGACTTTTAAATAGACTAAGGAAAAGTAATTAATTGCACAAGCAAATGCTGAAATAAGCATTGTACAAACCCCACTTCCAAGTTTGGACGTTGTGTAAAATGTAAATAGAAACAGAATAAAATGAATTGCTAATCTTTTTCAACCTATATTCAATTTAATACACTACACATACAAGATATGTAATGTTCAAAGATAAACTTTATTGATTTTTTTTGGGTACATTTTCAATCATTTTCAATTTGATGCCACATTCCAAAAGCTGAGACATAGGCAACAGAAGATTGGGAAAGTTGAGGAATGCTGAAATAACACCTGTAAAATTCCACAGGTGGTTACTTGTCATGAATGGGTATTAAAAGGAGCAAGCCCAAAAGGCTCATTTGTTCACAGGCAAGGATGGGATGAGGTTCATCACTTTGTGAACAACTGTGTGAGGAAATAGAACAGTTTAAGAAGGACAATTCTCAATGTACAATTGCAAGGAATTCAGGGGTTTCATCATCTACATTCCAGAATATCATCTAAAGATTCAGAGAATCTGGAGAAGTCTCTGCACGTAAGCGACAGGTCCGGAAGCCAAACATTGAATGCCCGTGACCTTTGATCCATCAGGCCATATTTCATTAATAAACATCATTATTATGTAAAGGATCTTACCACGTGGGCTCAGGAACACTTTGGAAAACCATTGTCAGTTAACACAGTTTGTCGCAACATCTACAATTGCAAGTTAAAATTCGACCATACAAAGTGATATCAACAACACCCAGAAATGCGCCCATCTGAGATAGACTGACGCAAACTGGAACATGTCCTTTAGTGTTACGAGTCCACATTTTAAGTTGTTTTTGGACATCATGTCCTACGAGCCAAAAAGGAACAGGACCATCCAGATTGATATCAGTGCACCGTTCCAAAGCCAGCTTTCGTGATGGACAACTTGCACATCTGTGAAGGCACCATTAATGCTGACAGCTACATACAGGTTTTGGAGTAACATGTACTGCCATCAAGCAGTCTTTTTTCAAGGACGTCACTGCTTATTTCAGCAAGACAATGCCAAGCTGCATTATACATGTGTTACAACAGTTAAAGAGGGTAACTAGACTGTCCTCCCTGCAGTCCAGACCTGTTTGCCACTGAAAATGTATTGCGCATTAATAAAGGCAAACCGGAGACCCGGGACTGTAAATAATTGACGTCTGACATCAAGCAAGAACGGAAAAGATTTTCACCTACAAAGACTCAACAATTAGTCTCATCAGTCCTCAAAGGCTTATTGAGAGATGTTAAAATGAAAAGTGATGCAACAGAGTGGTAAACATGCCCCCCGTCCCAGTGTGGGCAAATATTTTTTAAAAACAAAAGTGTATCAGTTTGAAAATTCAAGATCTTATCTTTGTAGTGTATTCAATTTAATATAGGTTGAAAAGAATACAAATCATTGTATTCTGTTTTTATTATTGTTTTACAAAAGGTACAAACCTAAATGGAACTGGGGTTTGTAGAATAAGTCCAGTTTCCTCTAGAACTCTTTAACCCTAAAGGATCTACAAACATGCTAAAAAAGCATGCAAAACACAGGAATTTGGTATAAAATTTGATAGGTGATTCTATACAATGGGACTGTGGCGTGTTTTTTTGTGTTGAGCAAAGGTTGCGTAATAATGTCTTAACTCTGTCACAGTCTTTTGCATCATTTATTCAAACTGTACATAGCTCCATCTGTCCTCAGACTGCCTGGGCCACAACCTATGACCTCATAAGGGGCAGGATTCCAGATTGACCCATCTGGGCTTTCATTTTCTCAAAGGCAGAGCAGGATACCCAGGGCTCGGTATACACCTATTGCCATTTCTAGCCAGTGGGGACCATAGGCAGGCTGGGGGAACTCATATTAATGTTAAAAAACCTCATGAAGTGACATGTTTATGCCATGGGACCATTAAAACCCTAGCTTGTTGTGTGATGATAACATCCCCATGGGAAGGCTTGTTTTAACCCTTGTGTTGTCTTCCTGTCAAACATGTAACGTTTTGTTTTTCTGGGTTGAAATTTCAACATTATGTTGTTCTTCTTCTACACTTTTCTAAACACTTTTTCTAATGTTTTTGCTGTATTTTTGGTCACTTTTTTCCGATTTATTTGGTCACTTTTTTAGCATTTAAAAAAAGAATGTATTGAGTGATTGTTTTCCATTTTTGTAGTTTTTTTCTAAATTTGTCATAGTGATATAGAAAGTTTTTGTAAACGGGTCAAATTTGACCCGAGGACAATGGGAGGGATCATCAATTTTTATTATTATTTAACTTACTTGTACTTATGTATTTGTGGTGGGGATTCAAGATTAAATTTTGTCTGAGCCCCCCCTAAAATTAAAGTCTTATCAACTTGAAATGTCAATCAAGTCTTTGTTGGTTTACATGAATCACTTTGAAAACAGGATTTCACCTAGCTCTGGCGGAATCACACCATGCAGGCAGTCTATTTTGAATATATGCTGCTTGGATTTCCACTCACATACAACAAGGAGCCTTGTTGATTATGGGCTCACTGTGCCTACTGTGTGTCCAAATATTAGTTTCCCATCCTTTCCCTGCAGAGATAGCATTGTGCAATGTTGCAGGCAGGCAATACTGTTGATCCAGGGGCTAGACTGCAATCAAACCATGCTTCTACTGTATTTCTCTACTGCTGGGGTTGCATGAGCCAGCATCAGAGGCCATGCTGAGACCTTTACAGTCTGATAGCCACTCACTGTCAGGCATTTCCACTCTGAACGCAGATACACCAAACAACTTGATGATCACTTTCTTTGCATTTGATCCTTTGTGGAAACATCATACTGTGATGTTTTCTGTTCAATGCATACAGTATATACAGGTGGGGAGCAGTGTGTTTTGGAGAGAAACACTCAGGGCCAGATGTAGTGTTATCATTGCCAACCAGCAGAAAGTGCACGCTGTGATACATTTGCTTGCGTCATATTTACCAAACCTGCAGTTCATCAGGTAATCAGTGCCTTTCTCTGCCCACTATACCATAAATTGCGCAGTAACAAAATGTTAACAGTCGCACGGCATGACAATTTCACTTTATGAGGTTTTTTAACATTAATATAAGTTCCCCCAGCCTGCCTTTGGTCCCCCAGTGGCTAGAAATGGTGTTAGGTGTAAACCGAGAACTGGGTTTCTGACTTTGCAAAAATAAAAGCTCAGATGATTAAGAATCTTTATCTTATGAGGTCATAAGGGGGAAGGTTACCTCCCCTTTCTCTGCTTTGCTTTTGTGTGTGTGTGGGTGTGGTTGTGTGGGTGTTAGTGTGTGTGTGTATATGTGTGTGTGTGTGTGCTTTTCTCTGTAGAGACATGGTATAGTTGACTAAGAAGATAAGTCAATATTAGAGAGCAGTCTGGATTTTCACTGGACCTCCATAAAAGTGCTACATGGAAACTTTTCTTTGGCAATGTCTCACTGCTAAATCAATTGTGAAGGCATACTACGAATCTTTAAAAACAGCGGCCTCAGGAAGCTTCATGCCTTCATATATGAGGTTTTGTGTTTTCAGCACAATCTTTGAGTTCTCCTACGGCAGACAGGTGAGCAATATTTCTACACTGAGTACTGAGGACAAATGCATCATTTCCGCACGGGGCTATCTCAACCAATGATACAAAGGCACCTCTATGTAACTTTGTGGAAAGGTTTGGGATGGAAAAAAGAATTGGGAGCGAAGGGAAAAGATTACAATATCAAGCTGAACTGTCAGCGTGCTGATCTACCAAATGTCAAACGATACATATTCATCTGTTTGGCCAGCCACAGCAAAGAGACAGTGCTCTAGGAGAAGTCCAAACTGAGATGGCTGACATTTCAGCATTCAAGAGACTGACAGCTGCACATAAACAACATGCAAATACACACACCCACTCTCAGAAACACACACACTCATATTTACACATTTCGCATGCAGAGAGTTTATTTGATAGATGTTGTAGCCAGGTTTTAGAATACTGACTCTTCACAGCTAAGACCATCTACTTGCTTTCAGGTAAGGCCACTTGTGTTCTGTTTCCTTAAACCTACTGAATGTCCCTTCATGCTGAAAGTAGCGATTAAAGGGTTTGTCTACCCGTTATGCTGTTCATTACCCATCCACAAAAACTAAAATGACGATTCCCACTCTTTTAAAGAAATCACTTTAAATGACTTTTTTAAAAGAACTTGAAACAAATCAGTGTATGAGGCACACACATACATACATATATATGTATATATATGTATATACATATATACATATATATACATAT
>NC_048410.1:24541133-24548670 GCF_013103735.1 Etheostoma cragini
AGCAGCCATCCACTATCATTACAGCCCCAGGGACACATCCACAGTCAGCCCCCAGCCAGCTAGCAGCCATCCACTATCGTTACAGCCCCAGGGACACATCCACAGTCAGCCCCCAGCCAGCTAGCAGCCGTCCACTATCATTACAGCCCTGGGGACACATCCACAGTCAGCTCCCAGCCAGCTAGCAGCCAGCCCGGTCAGCACTTAACTCCGGTGCTAGGACGCTAACAGCAGTTTAATGAACCGTAGGGAAACAGATCCAGGCACTCAAGTCAGAACAATGCTTCTCCATTGCTTTTAGCCGTTTACAGTAAGCTAAATTTACCAGACAAAACGGGGATAAGGCACCAAAAGGACTAATACTAATGATAATTTAAAGATGTGATAGCATTGGATCTGGACGGGAAGAATTACTCTAAGAATTGGAAGTGACGCTATTCTGCCTTCTCACTCCGTTATATGACGTCAAAGGCACCTGACTAAGTGTCCATATTTTTCAAGATGGGAGTCAGAATGTGTTGGCAAATTGAATTTGTCTGGCTCCAGTATCTGACAAGAGCTATCAAAACTCTTGATTGTATGGATTAGGTCTTAAAATGTCTACCTTTATCTACACCCCTATTGTTCATTCCTGTGTATGTTGAGGCTTGGTAGGTTGGGCTTACCTCCACAGGGTACCGGCGGCCGTTAATGCTGTGTTCAGAGCCTTCAGATCCATTGTTTGGACCCCAATGAAACTCCACTTTTTCTGCCTTAAACCTCCCTGGTAGGCCTGCTCCTCGTACAAAGTAATCATCCTTCAACATAATGGCCACTGAAAGAAAGACAGGACAGAGGAAAACAGAGACAGAGCGTGAATGAGTCATACATCACTGAAAAAAATTTTCACCACACATACATACACAGTATGTAATCATTTCTCTCAGAAAAAAATGAACATGGTCATCTTGGCTATAATTGGCATCTGCTGTTGATGTGAAGGCCAATTTCAATGATTGCTCAAAAACTCAATCGAAGGTGTGTGAAGACGCATTCACAGTTTGAAAAAGTTCTGAAGAGACACAGACATTATTTATTCTGAGGACATGCTTAAGATAGTTATGTGTTTATCTTTTAGATTTGCTCTGAGTAAGACAAGCTCACACATGACCATTTCTGTCATTTTCTATCAGCCTCTAGGGCAATTTCTCAAATGAGGGGCTTACTTGCCACGCAAAACTGTTCTCGTCAATCAAAGCAAGCCCTTGCAGGGTCCTTTGTTATTCTTTCACAACTTTCTGAAATATAATAAGAATTACGATCCAGCCCTATTTACACATTCACAAATGTCTCTGAATGTCTCACAGAGTCATGTCCTCTCGTGAATAGGAAGGACTTGAATGAAGAGAGTTACCTGGTTCATCATGACATTGGTCACAACTCCATGTCACTAAGTATCAAAACTGAAGACATTTACAGACCCGCTTTTATCAGGTATAATACCATACCCATTGAAGTAATTGTTAACATTTAATTGAACACCGACATTCAATTATGTTTGTTAAAGCAAGAAACACGAGCAGTCAGATGATCAGACAGGTTGTATACTATTGGATTATCAAAACCATTTCACTTTGGAGGTAGGTCCAGGAAGTCGGTGTGTGAACTGTGATGATGTTTAGTGGGTAATAAGGGGGTAATAATTAAAATTGTTTAAAAACCATTCATCTTCATATTACTCCTGCAAATTAATTTGTCTAACCTATGGCCTACTGCTTATGTTTGTCCTTCACACATCTCAGCAGCAAACTTGCTGAGTACAGTTATTGACTTCAAGCTAACTTCAACTTCATTTGTCTACCAAGGACAATTGGTTTTCAATAAAAAATGCTGGCCAAAACCAGAGCCATAGCATTGACTTCAGGATACTTGAATCAGTCATCCCCAGGACAACCCCACCTACCCAATGAATTGTAACTCGCCATTATCAAAGAGCACATGTTTAGATTTTTTGCTCTTCACATGTTATGTACTTATTTACCCGTTTAATCATTCATGTGCACACCAATAAACTTGGTGCTTCTGACATGTTCCATGCATGAACTGTTGCTGAGGGGAGTGTGGTGGGCAGCGTGGGCCTTTCTGAAATCGATTCTCATCTCTCTTGTCTTGTCGACATTGAGAGATTGTTTCTTTACACCAGAGTGCCAGCCGCTCCACCTGGCCTCGGTCCCCTCTCTCAGCATCCCTGTCGAAGAGGCGCGCCCGTGTCATGTAGTTCACAAGCTTTATGAAATGAATGCAGTCCCATTTGGCGATACAGTCATGGGTAATTAGGGAGAACAGCAGTGGGCTGAGCACACATCCCTGGGTGGCGCTGGTGCTGAATGTGGACGCTGCACAAGTGATGTTTAGTCCAATTTTACCTATAGTATCAAATCATAGAGCGTCATCAAGAGTTAACTCAAGACACTTTACAGAGAGAGTAGGTCTAGACCAAACTCTATAATTTACAAGGACCCAACAATTCCAGGTATTCCCTCTAGTCTGCAGTAAAGCTGGGGCTATGTGTTGTTGGCGCCTTTGGCATCGCAGCCTGATCAGCCCGCCGCATTACGGTTAAAGTCCCACTTTCAAGCAGGTCTCACCGTTATCATGGAAATGCGATTCCTGCCCAGCTGTCATGGTAAAGGGGCTTAAATGTGGAGGAGCTTCACTGCCTCAATACACAATAAAGGAAGAGTGTTCCTATTTTAAATCTTTGTAAGCTTTATTTCTATTGAACCCAAAGGCTATCAACAAGGTTCAAACTGTCTTTGTCGGCTTCTTCAGTTACGTTCTTCAAGCATCACTCGTCTAATTCCTCCTTTACCCTTAGATCGCACCTTTCACAGTCCATAGCTTGGGGAAGCTATCACATTTTCAGGATTTATATACTGTTAGATGGTGCTTTTTGTAGTTTCGTTGATTTGGTTGCTGTCCATGAACTGCCAACCTGACTTATTTCAGCAATTTTAAAGTTGGACATTGGGCCTCATCCTGTATTCCTGGTTTTCCTTTCTTTCCTTCCAGGCAGCCCTTCTTCTTTATCACAATATCAGACAAAACTGCTCCCAAAGATCTATGACCAAAATTGTCTTTGGCTCATTTTATTTTAAGATTGATGGAGCTGCAGATATTCGTCATTACACACTGGTGGATGTAGTCATGTTTGAAGCTGCTGACGTAAATATAAAGGTATGCACATAATTGTTTGTATAGTCTACATACATTTTATAGCATGTCTGCTAAAGCTCCTCAATAATAAATAGGAAACTCTTTTGAAAAAGGGTGTGAACTGTGTTTCTTTATATCCAATTCTGTAACATGTTGTTAACTGCACACGCAAGGTCAAGACACTAAACTTGAGTTGTGAGGAAAACTACTGCAAATGTCTCTGAATTGAGTTTGTTCTGCGGGAGGTGGGGGGTTGTCCACCGCCCTTCCCGCCTGCCTTCACAGCTCCGTCACAGCATTCAGCTCCACCAGGTGATCCCTCCACAGATAAAACGCTCATCTGTCATTTGGAAACGGTGCCGAATCTATGCATAGTCTGTGGCGTAAATGCATTTGTCTTGTTAGCCATGCATAATGTAGCAGGGGGAGAGAGCACAAGCTGCACATCATTTTGTTCCGCAGCTGTTGTTTGTGCGTTTTTACACGGTTCCCTACATGCTGCGCCACCCCAAATCCATTTAAATGATGCTTTGCTGTGTTTGTTACTTTGCAGGTGGCCATCATCATCATCTCCTCTTCTCTTCTCTCTCTGTGAGCAGCGTGGGTGGCCTTGGGGAGACAGTTTGAGTTGCTGAAGGCCCGGTCACGCTCTGCATCAGGCGTGTCAGGGAATTTTGTCATCCCCACTGCGATGATGAGGTCCTTACTTTCTCTGCTTGTGTCTCTCACTCTCATCTTGGTGCTGGTGCTTGCGCGTGTCAGCACTGGTGATCCTTAACCTGAAGGCCAGCTCGTCGGTCCACTCCCACAGGGCATGAGAACACACAGTGGGTTGGCGTCGCCTGATTGAGCTACCTGCACTCTGGTACTCACGTACTGCCACCGGGACTGGGAGCTGGAGAGGACACTCTCTGTGACCTTAATCAGTCACAGAAACATGGGGACAAAAACCGGTAGAGCAACAAGGCTGCTGGGGGAATTTGCAAGTATAGAAGGATACTTTGTTCTTCAGCTCTCCCGAGGATTATCGAAGCCATTTTGATGTTTGCTATATTGTTACTTTACATAATGCCTTAGGATTTTGAGCACAAATACATTACTTTTAAATATATTTTGAAAATGAAACTGATTATTTTATTCTAACTGCATTTGATTAATCTCACAGTGTACTTTTTCCATTCTGATTCAGCCCAGTCTCATGGCAGTTTGTGAAATGGTGATGTTATTTCATCTATTGTTCCATTCGTGTACAGGGACACCATTGTCTCGTTTTGTCCATGGTGGTGAGCATAAAATTTAAACTAATGTATTTCAATGGAAGCATGATTACGGGAGCGAGTAGTATTGAAAAGCCGGAATGGATGTGTCAAACACAGGACTTTCACCCCGGAGACCGGGAATCTTGTCCCACGTGTGACACTTCCTTTCCGCGTTCTTCTTCTCCTAACCAAAACCGTGCGGGTGTTGTAGCGCGTGTGATGGTCTGTCGCGATGTGTGGCATTTCATTTCGTGGATCAAGCGTGGATCGTGTCCCGGCGAACATTCTTCTTTTTGCGGTGACCCCGACTAAATAAAAGAGAAAATCGTGTCCCTGTTGATGAATCAATGAATCAAAATAACGTGACCATTCCACGAACTGCCGTCAGGCCAGGTGGTCTGATTAGATGAGCAGTTTCCAGTGCTTCGTCTTTCTGTAAAAGGATCATTTTTGTTTAGATTAGACCCTTTTTTCCATGCATTTATATCCACGAGAATAATGTCAACAATGACTATTGAAATTGGTCCACAAGAACGCTGTAACCAGCTGAACTGCAAAACAGGCTTCAATGTAACCCTATGGGGCAAATGTGCATCATCAATTCCCATTAGGGCTGTAGTCAAGACCACCTTTATCGAGTCAAAGACAAGTCCGAGACCAGGACTAGTCGAGTCCAAGTCAAGACTAAGTCCAAAGAGGTTCGAGTCTGAGTCAAGACCAAGTCCAAAGAAGTTCGAGTCCGAGTCAAGACTGAGTCCAGGACAGAAAAAAAGGTTTTATGCATGACAGTATCAAGACAATCACTTGGTTATTTGTTGATATAAAAGCAAAAACAGTGTCAGAACACCCAGGATTTATGAGTATAGACATTCCCCTTGATATCATATGGTGATAACTCATCATATGGTGATAACTATGGTGACAACAGCTACCGAACAATATCTCCACCTGAACTGTGTTTTACTTTCCCTCCAATATTATCATCAACATAATAAAGACACCTGGACTCTGTCGAGACCAAAAGCCATATTTGGCAAGACCAGTGGCCGAGTCCGAGCCCAAATACTACAGAGTCCGAGACAAGTCAGACTCCAAATACTACAGAGTCCGAGACAAGTCCGAGTCCATAGAAAAATGGTCTTGAGTCCGGACGCGAGTCCAAGACCGGACTTCAAGTACTACAGCCCTGATTCCCATTCACTAAAAGTGAGTCTCAGATTATTATTGTAAGTGTCTGACAAAATTAGCTACCTACAGAGATAGGCCTTGTTGTTAAAGAGTAAGCTCTGACATTCTAAATCTCCATTAGCATACTCACCAGACTCCATTTCAGTGAACAGTACTTTTAGTGTGTATAGAGCCAGCGTATTTTCAGAATTAAATGTTTATTTCAACCAAACCAGAGTGGTGATTGTTGGAACATTGGAAAGATGAACCAAGACCACTTTTGATAATTGATATTGTTTCTTTCTACTTTGAATGTAGTGCTGTTTTACGATGATAATGTAGTCTCTTTGCTTTGGTGATTTTGACTTTTCATGTTACATTATTTTATATTTCATTCAGCTGACGCTTTTATCCAAAGGACTTCGAATAAGTGCATTCAACCGTGAAGGTACAGACTCAGAAACGGAAAAAGGAACTACAAGTACAATACCTTCAAATAAGCCAAACTAAAAAGATCCACATGTTCTAAGTGCATGTTGAACAAAAATTATCTTAATAACAAAAAGACCTATCTCTATAGGGATCCTTTCCATCATGTTTACACACTTCGAAGAATAGGGCACATTGCCCACTAACATCTATTGCAGCTTAATACTGGACACATTTCAAAGATCTTTTTTCCCATCAGTGGACAAAAAAACATAAGAAAATAGGGTCTAGGTTGAAAACAAGTTACTCTTTAAGCTAAACACATATCATTGTACTACACACACAAACATGTATACAAGTGCGTTAGACAGCAAACAGGTGCACGTTCCAAAGTACTGCTTCTGTGTTGTCTACCATCACACTCTGGCGCTCTGTGGTCTCATACTTCAAGGATAAGCTCCAGCATGCTGGTCACAGTGCTGAGCAGATTTGTGCTGTCAGGTGACATCCAGTGAAGAAGCATCACAACAACAACAACAACAAAGGGACATGCTGCACCTGGCCATGAGCAGCCCTGCAACCACCTGTCCCAAACACTCCTCCTCTAAGTCATGGAAGGGACCTGGACACCACCCTCTCTCTCTCTGTTATATGTATAGGCTTGATAAACAGCAGGCATTATTGTATGTTTTACCAAACAGGGGAATATTCAAATAGTCTGTATATGAAAATGTGAAAATAGACACTTGGACACATCCAGATTGACGGCCTATCTCCCCCCATAATGATACTGGGAGTGAGCAGCAAATAGGACTGAACTGCTGCCATTTTAATCAATGAGCCTCAGTTGAACACGACAGATGTTAAGTAACATCTTTAAAGGATCAAATATCCTGAATCACTGTATGGTCGATTTGTATATTACATGGGAGAGTAAGTGTAAGATTTCAACTGGAGTTGATGATGAGGTAGCTTAAACAGATTCCTATGAAATTGCCCGACGATTGCCATTTTCCACAGAGGATTAATATTCTGTTTCCACTGGCTAGCTTTCTCTATCAGGCCGAATGGCCTGCCAGGGTCGCGTTTTAAATGTTTTGCCTGGGCCAATTTGTAACCTGGCTTTTTGAGCAGATGCCAAAACTAACTATGCTTTAATGTGGAAAACCATGTCTTTTTTATTGCACAGAGGAAAGCCAACGTTTGCAAATGTCAAATAAATGAAATATTACAAATACATTTTAAAATATCCGAGATTTTCATTTATCTGCAGGACTATGTGACCTGACAACAGATTGTATGCCGGCAGCTTTTAGTACGTTTTTGTAATACTGAAAAATTTATAGTTTAATAATTTTTAGAACAAGTGACCAATGTCTTTCACTGAAAATGTGTTTTTTGACATATACTACTCAACTGTTATTATATGTGTGTGTGTGTGTGTGTGTGTGTGTGTGTGTGTGTGTGTGTGTGTGTGTGTGTGTGTG
>NC_048410.1:24548876-24580652 GCF_013103735.1 Etheostoma cragini
ATATGATTTATTCTGCAGTGAGCCCCGCACATAGAGAGACATGACCACGACATCCTACAGTGTACATGTAGCTACGGTCTGGGCACACAATATGAAAATAGACAAAAAAACAACCAAATTCCTGTTATAGTCTCCTAGAAGCTGAAGTCATTTACATTGGACAGAAGTGGTGGGACTTAAATGTGCTCAGGAAATGACCTGGCAGTTTTCCTTTTACATTATGCAGGATTGTGTGTGTGAGTGGAAATGTTAATGTAAGGCTGGTGCTAAAATAAAAAACATAAAAATAAAAAACAAAATAAAGCTAATGCTCTCCTCCATCATTTTAGCCTCAGGGCTGGCTCTCACATGTTATATTACATTCATCACTCATTTTATGTTTACCATTTTGCTATATTAACACCTCATGTAATAATGGCCCAATACACTGCACCAGCCTAACAGATATAACATTTTAATCAGTGAGCTTTATAGATGCTGGCAGGGTGAGATTGTTACCTTTGGACAAAGGCTTTCCACTTTTCTTTTTTCTTTTATGTGTGCATATAAAATGAAATAAAAAGAGAACAACAAAAATTAAATAAACAGGTGGAGGGGCTTATAAAGGAACCCAACCATAATTTAAATTAAAGATAGCTGTACACAACTGACACAAATTTGCAAATAAACATTACATTTCGCCTTAATATTGTGAGTGGTGTCAATCTTCTCATCTAACTTTCGCAGAAAGAAAAAAAGATGTTTGCAATAAAGATAATTTTTGCTGATGCCTTTTCAGGCCTTTTATTTGATAGGACAGGTTAGAAAGGAAAGTGTGGAGAGAGGGGGAATGACATTCAGCAAAGGGCAGCAGGTCGGAACCAAACCCACGGTCACTTCAGCAGGGGCTGAGCCTCTGTATACAGTATGTGCATGCGCTGTACCATGTTAGCTACCCAGGCACCTATCAGATGGTTGCTTTGAGCAGATGTTTTACATTAAAGGTCCCATGGCATGAAAATTTCACTTTGAGGTTTTTTAACATTAATAAACGTTCCCCCAGCCTGCCTATAGTCCCCCAGTGGCTAGAAAGGAAATATGGGTTCCCCCTGCCTGATTATTTTGGGAAAGAGACTTCAGATACAGTATTAGGGGACCACTCAGGTCTACATAATAGCAACAACATAATCCAAAGAGCACCACGTCATGGGACCTTTAAGATCTTTTTAGCTAGGGTGTCGCTGTGGCTTTGCATGTGGCAAAGTCTGTCAGTCACTTGGGCAATAACAAAACCTCTCAATCGCTATTGGCCGTTAAATATTATGAAGAATTGGTTGGTCCCCATTATTGGACTACTAACTTTAGTGATCCCCTAATCCTTTCCTCTAGAACACCAGTGGATAAACAATGTGGTGCACATACTCTTGGTGTTAGTGATCTATGAGTATCGTTTGACTTTAATATATGTCTTTAGCCAATGCACTGGATAGAACCTTTCTGATTCATCACATCATGTTATGTAAGATGGGTCCAAACTTATGTCCATGTCCAAATATTTGTTAGACATATAAGATATTATGGAGTCTTTGAAAGGATCAGCCACTTCTCTACTTGTTGCAGCCTGTCTCTGTGATTTTATAGAACACAAGCTGCTTAGTGAAGCTACAGTGAACCTAAAAACAATTTGGTAATTTATTCAAATGTGTTATCATCAAAAAAACGACTCACACAGTCTTTATTGAACAAATGATGGGATGTTAAGCATTATTGTGCTTAACACACAGCTGTGCTCTGGGCAGCACTCAAAGTGCTGTCAACAGCAATGCCAGCCACCTGTGGCCTGTGCCTCTCAAAAGCCTTTCAACTCCATCTCTCCACTGCTGGGAAAGCATCATCCATCTTACTGACAACCTGGAATTGTGAAAAATACCTGTGGCTGACAAGGAGGCTCCTCGAGATGCCAAGAGAGCTGAACGCAGATGGCCCAGTGCTGAATCCTACAGGCAGTGACACCTGCCATGGCACTTTGTACTAATACGGATGCAGCATGTCTGAAGGAAAATGGGATGTGTAATCTTCATCATAAATGACTTGCTGCATATTGCACCTGTCTTGTTTCATAATCCTGTACGGGGAAAGTGACGCAACAGATGTTTGACATGCAGACACCTGCCAATATGAGCTGGGATTAATAGAGGTGTCACACTTAAGCTTTTCATTCTCTCTGTGCTGTTGTCGGTCACAAGATTATCTGGTTACAATCTGGCAACATTTATTTGACAAACATGGCTCTGACTTTGGGGCGTAGACTGTAACGCTACTGGACAAAGCTTCAGGGTCCAAAAAGTGAAGCATTCTCTCATTTCCAGCAGGGTGCGACTCCATTGGCTCCAAAAGAAGTCTGTTTCTATATGGTCAGGGTGTAATGGTCACCCATACTGTCTTCATGTGCAGCTTTTTTTATGTGATGGGTAACACGCATTGTGTGTATTTGTTTTTTTCGTTCACTTGTAGAAAATAACTAGCTGTGTTATCAGAGGCCTGTGTTGGGACCACGAATTGTTGATGGACTGACTTTTGAATATATAGAGTGTTTAAATGTTTAAAGGCGTGGGTATAAAGGAGACTGGGAAGTGACGTGAGAAAAACTAAATCCTGGAGATCGACAGGGGCGAGCGGTCGGGATTGGAGAGGGCTCTGGTTTTTGCAGGCCTGCCAGATGGGGTCAACTGCGGGATAAATTGTTTATTTTCCTCGGCCGGTTATTAATTGGGAATTTTCTCTGAACTACTGCATCAACCCTTCAACTACTTGGATTGCGGCGAGGTTGGGTAAGTTACCCGTGCAACACTTACTGACTGCGGCGTCTCGCCACGCTTCACCTGGCAATTTTTGTTTGTGTTTTGTTTTTCAAATGAGGAGAACTATTCTTTATCCGGATTATTTAAGTTACCTAAACAAACTTTTGAACTGCGGGACATTGGGTTTTTTGGGGGGGTTTAAATGTGTGGGAGTGTTCATGGTCTGGTTGAAAATATTTTATGACAGAGTACGTTGTTTTGTTTCAAACCCATAGCTATGTTTTCCTTCGTCTATGAACATGTTTATTAATCTCACTTAACAGTACTTAGAGAGATTTTGGTGGATGACTTAGTTGTAGTTTAATGAAGTAGCAGGGGTAGGTTGTTTAAATTTTTGTGTGATGTGCTTTTCTCTTCCTGTTTGATGTAAGGTGAATTGTTACACGGGTTAGAGTCGGTCTATTTGAAGATGAGGCTATTTCTCACTAGATGTGTTACCACAGTAAACATTTACATAATGAATTTATGTCAAGTTTAATTCAGCACAGCATGATGTCCATGCCGGTCTTGGAGCCCGAAACAGGACAAGTGTATCATCTTATATCAGATTTATTTAACCTATTTAGTCAGAAACTTTATCCAAAGTCTGAATGCAAAAGTCCTTGAGTCTGATTCCAAGTACAAGTCATCAGTCCGCAAGTCCAAGTCAAGTCAAGAGTCCAGAGAATACAGACTTGAGTCAGACTCGAGTTTGAGTCCAGGACTCGAGTACTCCATTTCTGCCCACAACACAAAAGAGACACACAAAAACTTTGGCCTGAGCATGCGCATGGAAATTATTAGGATTCATTATCTGGGGAAAAGTAATATCCACAGAATATTTTATGGGAATCATGTTAGTATCTCAAGTTCAAACCTAATGATTTTAGGTGATAGCCCCAGTGGACAGAGGGTTATCAATTTGGAATAACCCGATTAGACTATCTATCTAGCTAATCCTTGGGCAAGACATAACGTGAATGAGAAATACTGGAAATACAGGGCATCTACAAAGTGTTTCAAATGCAACTAATATCGGCACTTCTGGAGTCTTGCCTGCGTAGTCTGCGCTTAGTTATTCCTTTTCAACATTTAGCTGACTCTTTCACTTTACAACTTCAACCACTCAGTCAGATTGAGGTTAGAAATAAAAGCATATTCTACATGAACTGGGATGAATCCAATTTGCTACAGAAGCCTTTGATGTCTTTACCTGTTTTGCCGGTGTTCTTCATAGAGGTCTTATTAGAGGATTCTGTATCAAAGCCCTCCAGTGTCAGTTCCTGATACTCTGTGGATACTTTGGTATCCTGGTCCACAATGTTAATGGGGGACTGGTTTCTCTCTCTGCATGCTGGATAGGATGATGCCCAGCCTTCGTCTGGCCCGTATATACCTGAGGAAGACAGGAAACACAGAAAGATACACCTTGATGTTAGACTGAGTGGGCTTTAGAAGGATACATGACATTTCGGAGACATCTCGTGTCCTCTGAAAACAGCTGACAGTGTGCACTGCCAAGTCATCTGAATTCTGATTAAATACAGCCCACAGAATAAACATGACGAGCCATTTCCATTCATGTGGTTAATAGAGACATTCAAAATGCCATTATGAGGTTGTGATACGCCCTCTGCTGCAATGTGAATTCTATATTTGGTTTTGCACTACTGACCCCTCAGAGAACACCTCTGCATTCACAGAGAGACATCCTTTCACAATAAATATCCACAGAGGGAAAAGAGCATTGGAGTCACTTCTTGCAGAGGCTGTGAGAGAGAGATAGTCCAGGACTGAAATGTCACAGGGCCCTGCTTTAACACCTGAGTGTTCAACCCTTTCTCAATCCCAACTCCTCACATTCTGACACTTGGTCAGTGGCTCTCAGCGTCACATACCGATGGAACAATCATCCATTCACGATCTGTCCCGTTTTCTGCACCGCGTGTCAGTTAAATGTACGCAGAGCGTCATAAAGTGTAGCCCATCATCGACACAGCGTTGCACTGGGAGTGAGATAGGACTGTAGCTTCAGGGCACATGATGTTGCCTGAGGACCCCCCCCCCCCCAACCTCAGCCCAGGACACAATAAAACTGAAACTGGAAGGATTAAGAAGCCTTTGTCAGAATGATAATGACTCCCTTATCTCATGTGAATAGGCACAAGAAGAAGGCTATTGCATGTGGGAGGAATAGATTTTACGTGTGTGGAAAATGGACTCTGTGCCTACATGTGACCCGTGGCTGGTAGAAATGTTTGGCACATTACATTTGGAGAGAGAGGAGATGTGTTTGATAAAATATGGGACCCTGTACTGCGGGCTGCAGCTGCTTATAGTATGTGTGTTTTTTTTCTTTGTATTTTCTCTTGTACTGGATTTCCACTTCTTTCAAATTCTACTGTGCTACGTTATGTTGTGTTGTTGTATTTTCTGAATAAAAAAAAGCATTACAAATCCAGCCTTGGAATATAAAATACTCAACAGTGTGTTGTCAAGTTCAGTGTTTGTCCTCCCTGAAAGGAAGTTTTCCTCACCACCATCAGGGAGGTTTCTCCCCGAAAGCGAGTTATTCATCGCCACTGTCGCACTAAATGCTTGCTCCTGGGGGAATAACTGGAATTGTTGGGTCTTTGTATTATAGAGAGTAGTCTGGACCAACTCTATCTGTAAAGTGGTTCTTACTTAACTCCTGTTATGATTTGATAATATAAATGAAGTTAAATTGAAATTGGTCTAGGTTATCTTTAGAAAACTATTGCAGCAGCCGGTTGGGAAGGGGCCGAGCTTGGTGCCTGGTTTTGTTGCATGCGACCTGGTTATGAGGTGTGATCATTGGGAATGTGTGCGCCTTGGAAGTACTGCACCCCCTCGGGTCCTCAGCAATGCACCTGCCATGTTTGAAGTTAATTGGATGGACATTTTTTATATGTAGAACAGTCAAACATGCATCCACAGATTTCTAACTGTATGGTTAGATGATGCTGCTACAGCGCCTACTGGTCAAATAACAACACATTTCCCATGGCCACTTGAACATCATACCTATGTAGTATGTCTACCAAATGCGGTTGCCATATCAGTGTTTAGAAGATATGCTTTTTGGATAACATACCAATTGTTGTACATGTGTTTTTGTAAAATACCTTACATTCCTTTTAATGAAAATACAGATAGATAGATGGATAGATAGAAAGATAGATAGATAGATGATGTGTCTGCCCCAGCCTGATGTGTTCCAGCTGTTCATAAGCCCTCTTGTCACCTGTCTCTCATTATCACCCTTGTTACCTTGTGTATTCAATCCGTGCTCCCTTTGTATGGTGTCAGTTTGTCACCTCACAGGTGTCAAGATTAATTTGTTTCCCCCTCGTGTGTCTCCTAGTGTTTCCGGGGTTCTTGGTTAATTCCCTGTTGTCTCCTGTATTTTAGCTTTGTCTATGTTTTGTGTTACTAGCTGTACCTGACTGTGTCTGTAGGTCTGTAAGCCGTTACTTTATGACATTATTTTACTGCTGACTGGTGCAAGTCAGTCTCCTGCATTCCCCTGCTGGCTATTCTGAAGCCGTGCCAACTCGGCCTAAAGGTCAGGGTATCTCAGCCTCAGTTGTTTTCATTTCGACCATTATTTTCTGTCTCGCGTGAGTCACCAACCTCACAGAAGGGCAATACTAAATCACTGGAACAGCCAACGCACCACAAGGCCCACTTAGTAGCTGTTGTGTTTTTATTTATTTTTGTATTGTAATGGAAAACATGTTTTTCATTTTATGCTCATTTTCAGGCTCGTAATTGTATTTTGAGGTTGTATCAGATTAGGTTTACATAGTTCCATTTTCAAAAAACACCATATTTTTGTTGTCCTGCACATTGCTGCAGATCCTGTTTTCACCCTGTGGGTTTGGGTCTCTGTTTTAGCTACAGAGTGAGACAACTCACTTCTATACTATCTTTATAGGGAGTCACACATGCTCAGTAGCTAGGTAAGATCACATCAGCTAGATAACTCTTTCTCCAGCTTTGGTCAGCTAGACGTGGGACACTTGTGGAATACCTGCAGAACAGGGACATGGAAGTAGTTCTTTTGGAGATTATGGTGAACTAGTGTGTGTTGTAGAAGTGTTTTGCAATTGAGAACGAGCTAGCATGCTAATGCTAGCATGCTACCTCGTCTCGGCTAGTGAAGTAGAAAGTCGTGCAGATTTTGGACAGCTCACCCGGAGACTGAGAGCAGAGGACATTCAGAAAGAGTCTCTCACTCAAAACGTTGTTATGCTTGTGGAAACACCAGAGACACAAAATAACACCCCCAACATCTTTTTTTTATAATATGGGCACTTTAAAACAAGTCTGTTTTGTACATTGATGTAGTGCTTCCCACTCCCACCCCGCTGCCCCTCTTGGGCTTCAATATGTGTGAATCACACCCCGAACACGTGAATCATGGGGGAAATCCTTTCAGAAAAGCAGTCTAGAAGTGGCATAAGGGAAGGTGGAGGAGATCCATATACTGCACATATATGTCTGCTTTTGAAACTGAAGAATTATTTCACAAAATCTGGTTGTACTTAGTTATTGTGCATATTCATTCAAATGACCTGAAGCCAGTCTGTTTCAGAGAGCAGCCGTGCAGGAGTTAGGACCCAATTTTAACGATGTAAGCACACAGCGGGAAGAGTCTGGCACAGGTGTTTTTATGGCGTGTACAAAACCACTTTTGCTAGTTTTGACGGCAGAAAAAAATGTCCCCCCCCCCCCCGTCTGTTGCTGGCAATGATAAGACAGTGATTAGTGACAATTCTCTCCGACCAATCAGCAGTCTGCAGGTTTTCACGTCACCTTTTGGTGTCGCCTCAGGCTGCTTGGATCCTCGACTGAGGTAGTACTACAAAAAGAACCTGTTAGCAGGTACCAGGGACTTTTTTTCATAATGGAAAAGCAAAAAGGGCGAGGCGAGTCGAGTAGATACCACGCAATGGGAAAACGCCATTAATGAAGATGTCTAATAAAAAAGTAAAACGTGTTATCATTATTTCTTCATTTTCCACCACTGTTTATGTCCCAAATCCTAATCCTACACTACTATACATATATTTTATGAATAATAAAATGGATTCCCCTTTTTCCTGTCGTAATTCCTGCCATCATTTGATCATATCAGTTGAAACATAGAGGCTTTTTTTTTTAGTTTAAGGTATTTAGAAAGAAAAATAAGTTCACACACTTTTAGCACTTTACTAACACTTCATTATATTCATACTGTAGTGTCAAAACACTCATTAAGGCACATATTTATAAGACTGCACTGATGACTTGCATGACTTATATGCAGCACTGACGCCTTTTCTGCCTTTTTTCAAACAGCTTATAATAACTTTCAAAAAATGTTAGTTCAAAAATGCATTGGGGTTGATCTTTATTGACTCAGCGTCAAACTAATTCCAAAGAGTTGCAGAGAGACATGTCATCAGCTCACAGCAATCCCACACATCAAGACATGTTTATCTGCGTCTATTTGAAGAACAATCTGCATAAACACAAGGTGTTATGGGAACTGGTTTCTCTGATGTGGCGTATAGATATGTTTTATCAGTTTGTCTTGAGGCCTTTGATGCCAGTGATTGCACAAAGATATTGCCTCGAAGTTATGCATCTAGGGTGAATCAATCTAACCCTAACCCTGTCTGACTACAGTCACAGTTTCATGTCTTCCCCGAGTCTTTAGTCAAGTAGCACAGTAACTAAACTGGTATTTCACGTCATTATTTGTTTTTTTAGCCACTCCATCAGCAGCATCTCATAATGCATTTTTTTCCCTCCTTTAGTTGTATAACAGTCATCCTCTTGCTGAAGGATCCTTGTCTATATATGCACATTTACATAGTGAACCGGTTAGTTAAGCATTACACTAACTACTGCAGCTGCACTAAATGCTTGAAGGCTACAAATTGGCAAGTCAAAAGAAACTGATCCGAGTTCTGTCTGAAGTTCCCTTTCTCTGGTTCTCCCTCCTTCTCCTGCGGACTACCACTAGCACCCACTGTACGCATCCCACTCACTCTAACTCTGCCCTTGATTGAAAGCAATACTGGGCTCCTGGGCTCTAAAATGAATTTGTCTATGATTACTCATGCCCTGGCGCGTTGCGAGCGCCGGGTAATGTCTACTTCATTGAATTAGGTGGCTTCCTGTTCTCCTTCCCCTCTTCTCCATCTCCGTCCTTGCCCAGGGGTGGGGTGGGGGGGGGGCTATTGATTGAGGTGGTCTGGCTTTCTTTCGGATGAGGCTAGCATTACCTATGGATCCAGACAGCCACGGCCTGGCTGGCAAATGCAGCGGAAGGGAAAACGTGAAGTGATTAGTCACTGCCTTAATACAGCTAATCTCTGCTGAAAGCAGCAGTATGGGGGGGGGGGGGGGGGGGGGGGGGGGGGGGGGGGGGGGGGGGGGGGGGGGGAAGGTAAAGGAGGAAAAGAAAGAGGAGACCAGCATGACTGCTAGAGCGCTAACCTCAATCACACCTGCGAATGGCTAAGAAGCTGCATGCTGAGTAGGCAAACTCACAGAAGGGCGTTGAACCTAGACACCTACTTCCCTCTTGAAGTGTTCCATTACGCTCCTGCACTCTGGGCTACATACGTTTATGGAACAGAACAGAATCAGCTGTAGTGTCCAACCGAGGAGGGGAAATGGTCCCAAGGTTGTTGACTGACCAAGTGCAATAAAGAGCTTGTAGTTTATTAGTTAGGCAATCTTCAAAAATTCCTTACCTCTAAACTTAAATGACATGGTGCATGGTCTCAAGTCTGTTGGGAAGCAATGAGAGGCATGGGTGATGCAGTAAATGAGATCCTTTGTTATCTCTGGCATATCAAAGATCCCGAAAGGCTTTGAACCTTATTGTCTTGCAATGCCATGAATGATCCAATTCTGCTAGCACCCCGCTAGAGCTCAGACACCAAGTTATACTTGTACTTTATGCATATAATTAAGTCACTGGGTTTTCATATGCCGTTGTTGCTTCTTCCATTTCAGTTTTAAACAAAACAATGTTGTGACTGTGCTGTACTGTTGTTACCCAGCATCAGGTGAGATGATTGATGTCCATCTCTATGTATCAATACAGAAACAGTTCAGCCTGTGCCGCCCTTAGCACACACAATGGAAGGAAGGGAGACTGCAAGCTTAGCCCATTCAAAAAGTGAAAAATAGTATTTCTACAAACGTGGAGATGTCTTATTTACCTGCTGAATCCCCAGCAATGTAACATTGTCTTTCCCAATGAGAACACAATCTTGAATTAGTCCAGAAAAGCCAAAGAAGAAGAACATCATCACTAAACAAAGACTGGGCCATCTCCAGGGAAAAGACTGGATTTGGCAATTAAAGCTTTGAACATGACACTGCCTGCTGTCTCTGCAAGGGGGTCCACCACATTCTCTGGAAGACCTGAACCTGACTGAAACCCCTCTACAAACCACACCAACACCCCCACCGCCCCCTTTTTACACATTGTGTATTATTACTATGGCACTTAATATGCACACATTGAAGTAACTGACATGAAAACATGCAAAACATAATTTGATATGATTTCATATGACCAACAAACTGATTAATTAATTAATTAAATAATTGATTGCTTGTAATGTAACAATACACTGAACCCACTATTCAATATGATTTTAAGTTTGCGATAGGATTTTCTAAGGATGTGTTTTAACAGAATGAGCTGCAAACAAATGATTCCTTGATTCATACACACTGTGCAAAACAACAGATGGGTGTCTTTTTGTCAAAAGTGCAGCTGAAATTGCATTTCATCTCAAATAACAAAAACAAAATGAATAAGAATCATGATGATTATCAAAACACATTCAAATAATGACATACATCTCTTGAAATAAAGGATCTAAGAATCTGTAGAGATGTCTGAAGAGAACTCTAAAGTAGATCACACCCTGGCCCGGTTAAAAATAGCATCATAATTCTTTTTCTTTTTCTCTAAAGCTACATTGTGTAACATTTGTAATTGTTCATTATTAAAATCTGTATCGCCCTTCACAAACTTGTCCTTTTTTATGAATATTGACCACCACCATTAGTTTCAAGTATTCCTCTTGGCTTGAAGTTTTACATTAGCGCTTGCATGAACTGGGCTAGACTCTCCATGGTCACACTCCATCTTGAACTACGTTAGCCGGTAAGGGACATACAGGACGTACTGCTCCGCCTTTCACGTTTTTGACTCACAGCTGCTGCTAACGCTGCTAATGGGTACAAACGCTTTCCGGCCCCAGCAGGTCTGAAGAAGGAAACATGGAGGACCACACAAATTCAAAATCTATATTTCAGGAACAGGAGTCTTCTTCTTTGCCCAGAATAAGAAAACAGATTGAGAATAGCGACAGACACAAATCCCAACTACTTAAATATCCTCCAGACCAACAACCACGGGTGATAGACGACCTTTGTACACTTTGGCTTTTTGAAGCGTGACGGCTACCGTAGCTGCAATACGTACGTTGACCTGCGTGGGGAGAGAGAGTTGATGGCGATATATGATGTCAACGCTAGACGGGAGAAATTCTTACACAATGTAGCTTTAAATCTCAATCGGTTGTAATCTTTACACATTTACATCCATTTTAACCGAGTTCCGGAGCATTATTAACTCCCTATTGATTGGTTGAAGATGACAAGAACCCAGTATCGTGTCATCGGTCTCTGCAGGATGTCTGGCAGCTATAGGACACAAGACTGTCACACGTCTCCATTCCTGGTGAGGATGTGACAGCAGAGAAGGGTTAGGGGGAGTTTCGCATTAATACTAATTAATACTAATACTAATACTCCCGCCTCACTCGACTGCTTCTTCTCCTGCAATTCCAGGCCTCCTCGACATACGGGCCAATTCTCCAGTGCACCGATTTCTGCCATTTCCTCACTGATGCTGATGGACTCAGTGCGGGGAGAAGATCTTACCGCCGGCTGAGAGGAAGCTTCAAATGGTCAAATGGTGAAGAGAAATACTCTCTCTCTCTCTGCTCGTTTATATGCTTGAGAGGACCTTTGTCTGATGTGAGCGGGTTAATTGCAGGAGATGGACATATGGCAAGAACACATCTCATTTTCCTGGACAGAACATGAAAGCTCGCCTTGTGTTTTCATCTCCCCCCAGCCTCCCTCCTGTCCTTCATCTCATTAGGCACCCCTTGATTTCATTGACAGCGAAGTTTTCTTTTGCCTTTGTGTAAAGAATAGATTGTATCGGCAGAGACTCGCTGTGTATGTTTGTGATCTGCAGGCATACAGTTTCCATAGTCTTGGGTTTGTTTACGCTGCAACTTGGAACCATGACGGGCTTTTCAGCGAGAATTGAATGGGGTTGCCAGCACAGCATCTGATTGAAAAAATGGCTCTTAATTGACTGGAAAGCCTTGAGCTCTCCCAAAGGTCAGAAGCGGCAGCCAGGTGTATTTACAAAGTAAATAATTGATGGAGATGAAGAGCGGGCTCTCCTTGCGGAGAGTTGTTGACAGTCTGTGAAAAAGTTGCACAAAAGCAACATCAATCTCTGATGAGTTAACCATGTCTTCTCTCTCTCTCTCTCTCTCTCTCTCTCTTTCTCTCTCTCTCTCCCTCCAGTTCATCTTGCCTAATGTTTGCTTTCCTCACTGTGGCAGCACTTTCTTCATTGTCTGCTTCTCATTATGTTTAGCTGGACTGCGGTCTTTTGGAGTGGTCAGTGACAAGCAACCAGCCTTGTCTGCAGTGAGTTTAACCTCAAACAGGGATTTGAATTATTTTGTTCCTATGTTTGGCATTATTGTGTGTATAGTGTGCACACTATCCTAGGATAATAAGTACGGGATGGCAAAGGACTTTTCTTCTTCTGTCAAGTATGTCAGCGTAGCATGGGTCCTACACTACAATATATTTATATATTTAATTGTGCGGCTCCATTATGACTAGCTTTTAGTAGAAAGACAACATGTTCTTTTTGTCCTTTTATTCATATTTTGTTTTTTTCTTTCACATAGAGAATAATAGAACATTTTGCCGGGAGTGCTCCAGCCAAGTCCAATGTCATACCTTGACCCACGAGCACCAATTAAATGGTAAATGGGTCAACACACATAGAATACAGTTTTGAGAATTTATTATATGCTTTTTTTGTTTCTGACTGAAGCATTCAGGTGTTTATTGCATGCTCTTAAAGTAAGACATTAAAGTGATCTTTTCACACAGTATTATGTTTCTACTAAGACACATTTAAAAAGGTAAAAGGCAGTTTTTGAGTAATTTACAGTACACTCAGACATTTCACCAAAGTGTGTCATGTTCCATGTGGTTTGTTTGAACAACATTAACCATCTGAGTCCTAAATGTATAGCACAACTTTGTCAGATGAAAAGCAAACAACTTTTAAAACTCTTGTTTCATCAATGAAGTTCTGATTGATAAGGGCTACGCTAACGTTGTAGCTGCTCCATCAACACAACAAACAACAGACACATCATTTTAGAACTAACAAGGTAGTCCAACGTCCCCTGCTTACTTTTTCCCAAGAAATGCTTCTATTTATCCGGTGTCTGTACAAATAATGAGGTAGTATAGAGCTCTGGGTGTCACAGACAGCTCCAATCATTTGTTCCTCCATTTCTGATTCAACGCCAGGACATCAGAAGACCCTAAACATTAATTGGCTTTCGTGACACAGCGTCAAAGGAATTGTTTAGCATGAGTTTATCTAACTTCATATGTGAATTCTGGAAATTTTGTGTCAACATAGTGGAGAGTTTTGCATCTAAAGAGAAATATAATAGGTGTTCCCTTCAGGAGTTGGTGGAGACCAAAAATAGAGCTAAAAGAGATATGATATAATAATATGCCAATGTTTTGTTTACAGCTTGTTGCGTTGACCACCAAGTGGCCAAAAAAGACTAAAACAATCAGTGCAGGTTTAAGCTCTAATTTTCTGCTCACTGTCAGGTGAAAACCTCTTACCTCCACCAACAGTGTTGATGCAGTTTATGTTTCTACATTCTCCTCCACATGTTGGACCCATTTCTCACACTTTTGAGCTTTACTAACCCACCATGTAAACCATGCCAAATATACACTGCCAACCAACTGAAGAAATTAACATTTTGGAAATGAAAAATGCATCACCATTGTACAATAGTAGAGGGATTTTATGTGGGATAGCCGGTGGCCCCATGGGGTAAAGATCTGTAGGGGACTGAAATCAGTCACTGAAATATATGGCTGGGTACGGATCTCAATACTTTTGAGGCACTGCCTCCTTAATAGAGCTTAGATCGGACCCAAAAAAATCAAGCCTAACCCAATCCCAGGCCGTGCACGTTTTGTCCGAACCCGGCCCAACTGGCACGGCCCAACGCGTAATGATGAGCCTGAGCATGATTTACACGTGACACTTGTTCAATCCGTGGGCCGTTGTAAGTGATGTTCTCAACTAAAATTCCGAGATGTTTGAACTAGTGATGGCTGAATGAAGCTTTTTGAACCAGTGTCTTTATTTTCTGAGCCCACTAGATGGCGCACTCTGTTCAACAAATGGTCAAAAATATATTTGTTATAAAATATATTAAATTGCAAAGCCTTTGGGCCTTTATCTTAAAACCAAGAGCGCCATCTAGTGGGCTCAGAAAATAAAGACACTGGTTCATGAAGCTTCATTTAGCCATCACTAGTTTGAACTTCAGGAGTCTGTTTAGAGTTATCTTAATGAATAATGCAACAAGGACGAAGCATTTAAACTGTGTTGTTTGTTTATTCAGACTGGAATAGATCACAAATGGCTCCAAATAAAGATACTTAAAAAAAAAAAAAAAAAATAGCTCCCTTAGTCGAATAGTTGCTCAAGGGAGCAACATAATCAAAGCCCTGGAGACTTTCTTTTCCCGATCACATAATTAATACTGTCATCGCCACGGTCTGCATGCTGATGCACAAGTCAGTGCAGACCATATACAACCAGAGCTACGGGAGAAGCTGGAGAGGCATAGCTTTCTCCCCACCAAAATAGGCTAATAAAGTAATGATTTAAAAAAAAAAAAAAAAAGCTTCATTAAGGGTCCGGCCCGACCCATGATTTCCACCGCTTTCCTCTGGCCGTATCAAGTTCAAGCTTGGGCGGGGAATCTAAACTCCTTAATATCCAGTATTGAAAAAAGCCTCATCATTTAATACCTAATTTAATAGAGTAAAGCTCAGTGAGCCAATAAGCACGTAGCATGCTTCTACAAAGATCTAATAATGTTTGTGATTGGCTGTCTAACGTTACATGTCAGGAAAAACTACGTTACCCAGAGAGATGGGGCTGAAGGAGTAGCTGGAAAAAACACATTTGTGCCATACTGTGTAGTGGTGTAATTTGTAATGTTACATTTCATTTCATTTTTCTTCTGTATGTACCTGCAGAAATCTGTCTATATGTTTGCAAATAATTTCTGCTGTTATACTTGCGAACTCTGTGTAGGATTTGGGAGGGGGGTTGAAAAAAGAAAATATGCCATTATGTTTGTACTAACGTTTCCTGTGCAAATAAATAAAAAACATTTTTTTAATGGATTTTGTAAAGTTTGTATGAAAAAAACAAAGTATCATTCAGGAACCGGTATCGTAGCCACCGATTGGGAATCGGTGTTAAATATTTTTGAACGATTCCCAGCACTACTGAAAAATCCTGATTTCAACGCGTGTGTTCCACTGAGGACTGAAGACAGATGTAGTAGGGGGGGGAGTGAGAAGGAGACCGTGGGAGAGCGGGGAGCAGCACAGGATGGACTGTGCTGAGTGGATGTGCAGGTACATTACGCTCCCTGAACAAGATTACCCAGTCTTCCCATCACATTACATTATTGCAGGACTTACAGTACATCTGAATGCCTTGTCCCTGAATCCATTAAGCTGCACCATTGTGTGATCTTATGTCACTCATAACAATCAGACATCAACAATGAAAAAAGGGACATTTTTTCCTGTCTCTTTGTCTTTCTGATGCCTTAGTGGTCGGCCTTAGAACACCAACTAATTCACAAAAAATAGATCAGTAAATCAACCCAGTAAATAAATTCAAAATGTACCAAAATGAATTCAGTTTTCTTCATTTGCAATTAGTAATCAGTTGGTGATTAATAATCACAAACGTGTAATCTGTAAACAGCCTGCTAATAAGTGAAGCCAGTGATCTGCCTAGCGCAGCTGCTAATTTTGTTAACGGCTTAAAGTGTCTGTCAGCATTACGCTCAAAATGGCTGCCTCATTATCTCCTCTGAGACGTCGGCTGTCACTCAGCGTGGCCAATTACTGCGCTCCGTCATCCACACGTGAGAGACGAGCTGGTGGAGATGTGACCGCCGGCCGTAATAAGACGTGATCAGTGCCACACGAGTGTCAGAAATATATCAATGCACCCGCTGCAAGGCCAAAACAATCACAAATATAAAGATGCAAATATGGTGTGGAAATCATATTTGTTTGTTTTCTTATCTTGAGTCACTAGCATTTTTTTTATTGCTGTCATCCCAGGGCGTTGTTATGGGTTGAAACATAAGAGCAGCGGAGAAAACCTGAATAAAAAGAAAATGTTAAGCCTAACTGACAATTGCAATAAGCCTAACCAAAAAGCAAAAATAAATGGATGACAGTCGTAAAAAATATATTTAGAAATCAGGCAACAGGAAATAAAGAAACTGTGTCAAGCTTATGAATACGGAAACTAAGAAAGCAAACAAAAATGAAGGATGAATTGACTTAATGGAGCAAACATAGCCTGTAGATGTGGGTGCTGGGTATAGGCTCACATGAGAGCTTACTCCTGGTACCTTGAACACAAGAGCCATCCATTCAGCCATCCATTCAGCCTTGTGACCGATCTGGGGTGGGGGGGGGGACACATGTGGGTGGAAAAATGCAGTCTGAGGAAGCTGCAATAGCACTCAGCCTTAATTATATATAGTAACAGAGTGTTTGTGTGTGGACTAAGTCAAGTTAGACAACAGAACTGAGACATAGAGCAAGAGAGAGTGTGTTGAAAGAATACCACTGGGTAGCTAGGCTTTTGTTGTAGCTTTTTTTTAAGGTTCACTGAGAGGCGGCCTTTCTTTTGCAGGAGCGCCCTGATCACGTTCACAGGAACACATTCCTTCCTGGATGCTGCCCAGTACAACCACAGCCTGCTCTGTTGGCACTGAGCAGTTCCACTGGAGCGGTTGGAGGTTAAGGGCCTTGCTCAATTTATTTGATTTATTAATTGCTCAAGGGCACCTCAGTGGTGGAAATGAGCGCTGCTCCTTCACTTTCCCCACAAAGATTTTATGCTGTCGGTCTAAGAATTTAACCAACAACATCCCGGTCACATGCTCTAACCTTTAGGCCACCATTGACCGTGTATCGGTATCGCTGCAATTGAAGCCATTGCCGCAGCAATAACACAGAAGATTAGAAATATATTATTTTGTACATAAATTAACATTAGATCAAATGACTATTCAATGGGACCCTTTTAACCTTAAGCTTTTTAATATTTTTAAGTGCACTGCACTCACCACCACTGGGACAAACCCACTGTACTCTCCCTGCTCTGGGATAAACTAGCAGGTGAACATAGGGAAATATTTAGCGGGCTGGAGCTGACCAAAAACGGAGCTAAAAGAGAGAGAATGTTGGACTTAAATCTGTCAGGTGAAAACAAACACCACCCCAATGGGCTGGTAATGTTGCCTTTTACTAAAATGTTTGCCAACTTTTTTGATATTATGTCAGTGTTGTGTTTCCAGATTGTTGCACAACCAATAATTGCCGCTCAATACTATGTGACAACTTGGCACAACAGAAAACCAGGACAAAAGGTCAGAAGTTGGCACTGCAGTCTGTTGCACTTACATTATAATGACATCAGACAATAAAGTGTAATGTCCCATCTGCTTTAAATCAGCTGATTGCCTGGCCGTCATGTACGTTTTAATGTAGAGTGAACCGCTCATTATTTTGCCTATTAGGAGCCCGACAGAGTGAAGCAGGACGCGGAGGGAACTCACTCGCACTTCATTATATGGCTTACTACATGGGCGCTCATACAGAGGTTACCCACTGGGGAAGCCTGCGTCACGGTTATGACAGTTAACTTTCAAAGTTAGGTCGCCCCGGTGAGTGAGCTAAATACGGAGCTAACTAATGATCTGTTACCACTATTGCCATTAGCGTTGTTAGAAATCCCTGTGCACCAGCTTTCTCCCTTTGTGACCTCTGTATGAGCACAAATTTTGACTTAAAAATGATTTTATTGATTTGAAAATGGTCTGCCAGCCTTTGATCAGAATTCAGTCCATAAAAATGGTCTGTTATATACCTAGCAACAGTATGTTATAGACCAAATCACTGTGACGTCAAGCTAACACAAAACTCCCTTCTGCGTAGACAATTTGCAGGGAATCAGCAAACTTTAAAATGTAAAGATATATAGTTCCGACGTGTTATCTCTGCTGTGCTTATTTCCTGTACTGTTAACTGTGTGTCTTTGATTAACCAAATCTAAGGTTACAAACAGCAATATCTCACCTCTGGTTGGACTGACTGCTAGTTTGGGGGGTGTCATTTTCTTTAGTTTGTGACCAACAAGTAAGCTAACGTTAGTGAATGGGTTGACTTATAATAGCATCAAACATGCACTATAGATGAAGGAGATGTGAGTATATCCAGTTGTTCCTCTCCCCCGTTTGCTCAGCGCCTTTAAATGGCATGACAATGTAGTTTGGTGGCTTGTTGCACCCACTGTATAACAATTCATTGAGCAATATTAACCTGGTCATAATTGCTTTATACAAATTTCACATTAAAGTGCCCATTTTATGAAATAAATCCCTTTTTTTCTGGGATTTGGGGTGATATTTATTGTCTCTGGTGCTTCCACATGCATACAAACTCTGTCTCAGCCCAGAGTGTGACCTCTGGATCCCCTGTGTTTTCTGTTTGTTTTTCCCTGTCAGTCTTTCCCTGTGTCTCCTCTCCGGTGTGTGGTGTGTGGTGTGTGGTGTGTGGGTTGTGTGACTTCATCCGCAGGGACTTGGTGCGGCAGGCATTATCAGGCAAACCTGGCTTCTATCATAATCAACAACAGTACAACAAACTGAGTGTCTCAGACTCTAGTAAGAAACTTAACTTATTGTCTTGTGCTGCTGAATCTTACCGTGACTCTCTCATCTGCAGCACCAGCCTAAACTCCTCCACTGCCATTACTAGCTCTAGCATGCTAGCTCGTTCTCACCACTGCTACAACACACACTAGTTCACCATAATCCCCAAAAGAACTACTCACATGTCCCTGTTCTGCAGGTATTCCACAAGTGTCCCTCGTCTAGAAGAAGTCTCCCAGCGAATCCTGCCGTGTACTGACCAAAGCTGGAGAAATAGTTACCTAGCTGATGGGATCTTACCTCACTACTGAGCAGTGCAACTCCCAACAAAGATAGTATAGAAGTGAGATGTCTCACTCTGTAGTTAAAACAGAGACCCAAACACACGGGGTGAAAACAGGATCTGCAGCAATATGCAGTACAACAAAAATGTATATATATTTTTTTGATTAAACCATGTAAACCTATTCTGGTACAACCTCACCATACAATTATGAACCTGAAAAGGAGCATAATATGAGCGCTTTAAGGCTTTTGAGGTACAGTATTCCAGGTTTTTTTTAGGATGCATGGAAACACCACTGTCTTACATCAAACTATATCAAAACAGATGTTTTCAGGAAAAAAAAATGGTATAGTATCTGTACTTAAAATTGAGTAAAACTAAGCTGCAACAAAAACGGTACAAACTAAGAAAAAAACAAAAATAAACTAACTAATTAAACTTATTAAACTTATTCTGATAAGGAGGGCCAGGCCTCTGAGTTCCGTCGCTGGGCCATGGGGAACTGATTTCACATGTTGTCCCATGTTCCACTGACCCCGTCAATCCACACGACGCCAACCATTTATACCATCTGACTGTGCAACTGAGCGTGAGGAGACTGAAAAACTACGTTCACCTCCGGCCCCCATCACAGACACACAAGCAAAGTAATGGATGTAATGGAGTACATTTACATTATTTAGGGTTCTGTGTTGTTCCAAACAGAGCTTGTTGGAGCAAGCAGTTAGGAAACAAGCAGAAAAAAACACTGCAGACTCTCAACACCCCCTCTTTCCTGTTTGGGAACTTCTGCCGCCAGGGAGTCCGTGTGCCGAGATGTAAAACAAGTTATCGTTAATCTCAAACTCTATCAAACTGCCAAACTCCAGCAGTAAATCTTAGCACAGAAGTGCAATTAATACACTAGACATTTTTGCACTTTAACTACTACATTCACTTTTTAAGATGTCGGATTGTCTGTACAGTCAGACAGATTCTATGTTGCTCTTATTTTTCTGTTTCATGTGGATTTTATAATGCTTTTTCTGTGTTGTGTTGTGACGATTGTAGCCTAAGATATATTTCCCCATGGGGACATATAAAGAGCATTCTATTTTGTTCTCTACTGATGATCCCTAATCTTTTTTGGTGACCATCCCACTATCACTGCCAAAAGTGTCATGGAGGAAAAGCATTGCTCCACTGACCTCCTGCATGTGAGCTAAGAAAACCCAGCATGTGGTGTCATTGTGGTCTGCGGTGCTTGTAACCACAGCTAGCTGCAATTCAAATTCAAATTGCCAAGCATACACTACCCAGTATTGCCTGGCGTTGCTGAAAAGCTGGTACTTTTTGGACATGAGAGGTTTCCTCCAGACTGCAGCGGTATGTTGCCTCCATAGCTGACGTATAAATACGTTCCGCTGCATAGCTGCACATCTGGACACGTTTCAGGATTTGTTCTCCCATCTGTACACCTGGTGCTCGCACAACTGCTACAAACCTGTAAATGTGTCAGCAGTGATGTTGTGTTGCTTCAATCACAGTGTCATTTTTAGTCGTTCGTAATGGCCAGCCATACTTTTTATTGTACTATACCGTCTGTACAGGTATTCATTCACTTCATTTATATATAATCAGGCAAATAATAAATGATGACGAAAGCTGGTGTTTGGCTTTTCATAACAATAATACTATAGCTGACAATAAAGTCCTACATTTAAATTAGTATAAATATTGTAGGGCTGGGCATTGTTTAAAAAATGACAACACCAGTATTAATACCAGTACCATTGAAGTGATCCCAATACCAATAGAGTACTTTTTAAAACCTTCTTTCTACTTCATCATCATGTGAATGCAAGCATCTGAACTGCTATCTCTGTCACGTAACAGTATGGGACGGTCACACCATTTATAATGTGTGTTGGTTTTTTTTTTTGGGGGGGGGAGAGTTATTTGGGTCCAGGTGTAAAAATATATTTTAGTCGTGCTTTATATGTGATTTATGATTTATGTGATTTCATTGACTAATCAATTACTTACCCTATTATGCTTTTTTTGGATTTGTTTAGTCTTCTAGTTTGTTATAGTTTGTTTGTTATAGTTTTTTGTGTATGTAAGACATTTTTACAGTACAAAAAAACATATTCACTCCAAATGTAGCACTGACAGCACTTTTTCTCAGCTGCCTGAAACGCCTCGCCCACCTTCCTGTTTGATATTCCTCCATTAGTGATGTCACTGGCTGAGAACGCCCAAGTAAGTACAGCGTGCCCAGGTTAAATTTGGTTGACCAATCACAACAGAGAGGGACAGCTGACCAATCAGAGACAGAGGGCTTTTCAGGAAGGCGGGCCAAGAGCTCAGACAGAGTGTTTCAGACGGCGCAGCTGCAGTAATGCCCAGTAAAAGAACCATTATGTGTTTTTGAACATCAAAGCATGTAAACCTATTCCAGTAGAACCTAATGGTACAAATATGACACTGAAAAGAAGTATAATGGTAGCTCTTTAAATCAACAGATCTTTAAAACTGAGTTTCTCCACAAAGAGTCGTGCAAAAGCATCACTTTCATAGATCACATCTTAGGAAGGGGCCGCTGCCACACCGTGCCCCCCTTCTGGAGTGGGGGATAATATCCTAAATTGTAGATCCGGCCATGGCTGGTTGTGAAAGCCAAGTAAATAAAAGACAATGTGCAGTAGAGATATCTGCGGTCCCAAGCAGTCAGGCTATTATGAACACTATATGAATTCCTGCTGCTGAGGAGCTGCGCCCACGCTGCCGTACGCTTCCCTCTCGCTGCCTCTCACCTTGACACAACACACTGCAAATGAGTGTGGGATGACTTTTGTTGGAAAAAAGTTTGTAATAAACGGCTGAGTGGGAGTGCGAGTCGGAGGCGCTTTAAGTTGAACAATCATCGCCGGAGTAGATGTGTTGCTCTGTCTGACAGAGGCCAGCCTGTTTCTGGCTTTAGGCTCTGTTTTCCTTCTTTTTTTTTTAAGGTGGAAAAGCAAATGCGAGATTAAGACAGCGCAGTGTCAGAGCTTTGTTAATACAGATGTTAAGCCGGTCTTCTGCTCCTCTGCTTCAAATCCCAACCACATAGAGAAGAACATGACATCTACTGTGAAGCCTGTTCAAGTCCAATTTCATGGCCCGTCAGATGTATTTCTTTTATTTATTTCTGTTGTTGATGTTGAAAACAGTTATCAAGGTTTATTTGCACCGCCTGATTTTGCTCAGCTTTTTCAATTGACTCAAAATGAATTCCCTAGAAAAAAATGGATTTTAATACAGTATATGTTTCATAAATATATTTTGATGGATGTCAAACAAAACACAACCTGTTTAACCATTTTAACCCAGTTTGTTAATCTAGTTGAGAATAAACATCCACAGTGTTCATTATCACATCCGCACAATCTTCATAAACATCCCATTTAGACGTTTTCTCCAGCAAACTGTCCACACCAGTACTTTCTGCTAACAATCCAACAATGCAACTCAATGCCAACATTACAGCTGTGCAACTCTACAGTTCCCATTGATGACACTAAATCAGCAAAATCACTAAAACAAAGCATGATGGGAATCCTGGTGGCAAAAATTATACACATCCTAAATGAGAAGAAGAAATGACAAGAGACGTCACACAAATGCATGAAAATCTGCCTCTTTTTTTTTTACTTACACAATCAGTAAATGTTTCACAGAACTACGGCTGTTACTGTCCTATAAATACTGGTCTTACATCCCTGGAACACTGGGACACCCTTACTTATATATGCATCTCATTCAGATAAGTGTGTGTCAGAAATACGCACCAAATAAACAAACAATTTGAAATTGTTTGTATAAAAATATTAAAGAAATACAGTTCTAAACAAGTTTAGTACCACTGGCAGGCCAATTATGAGTAACCTATCTTATTCCAAAAATATCTACAAAAAGCCTATAGAGAGAGTAATTACTACTTAGAATAAATAACTTAGTTTGGAAGAGCCATAACATGGAGTCACATACCTCAGTCCTGAATCAAAGAATGTATTAAACCCATGCAACGTATTTAGATTGACCCCGACCTGACAATTATCTCAGCTGATTGGGCACTGCATTTTAACAGTGACACTGGATCGCCTAGCAACCAAAACCTGGCCTGCAAGCAATAAACCAAAGTGTGCTTACAGATACGAGCCAAGGAGAACACATGAAATAACTGTGATAACGATGCTCATTTGAGATAATTAATTCCGCAATTTGAGGGCATGATTTAGTAATTCCAGATCGTGAATTATTAATTTGAGGGAAGAATTAAGTAGCTCCTATTGATAATACCAAAGGTACAAATGACTCATTTGTGCTCCACAATTATCAAACATTTTACCCTTGACACCTGCCGGGCTCTGTAGGTTTTAATCCAAATAAAGGCTAGTTAATTTCCAACCTGGGGCCAATATGGATATTGGGCCCAGCAGTCCTGTGACATAAAATGCCTGGCGGGACCTGAAAATGTGAACGCTGCAGTTGTTCAGTGATAAACAAGAAACACACAGAGGTAACAGTTTAGTGTGCAGCCTCCAGTATTTTATATCCATGGACCTCCTTCTTTTTCTTGGTCTATTTTATGAATTGTTGTTAAAGCAACCATAATGATAAAAATAATCAGTAACACTTCACTTGAAAGTATCTCCATAAGAGTGACATAACAATGTCGTTGACACATGACACTGTAATGACACAGTCATGTCACATGAACCCTAACCATGACCATATACTTATTAACTATAACTTCTCGTGAAAAAAACGAAAAACACTTACTAAAAGAAAGTTTATTTCACAAATGTTCATGACATGTTTATAATGCTCATGACACGTTCATGACAGTGTCATGTCACGCCTACCTAGATACCTTCAAGTAAAGTGTAACCCAAAAATCAAAGGTATGTGATATGTAGAAAATTAAGTGTTAGAGTTAGGGTTGCATGGAACTTTTCATTAAATCGCAGGACACAGAACAATTATGTAATTCATTTGCATACAAATATGTTGCATTGAAGACTTCACGTGCAACCTCGGCTTCATTGCACACTTATCCTTTTTAAATAGACGTGCATGATGCGGTGGTTCGGAGTTTCCTACCAATGTCCACAGAAGTTCACCAACCCATTCGCACTCCCAGCGTGGTCAGGTGTCTTGGTGTTTCTTACCAACGCCAAAAGTCTCCTTTAGCGTCATATTTGGGCACGCTTGGTCAGTAACTCTTGTGTTGTCCTCCCGGGTTAAAAACCGGACAAATAGTTGACAAGTTTTTACCACCACCACCTTACTACCACTAGTTTTAGAGTACTTTTTGGAAATCATGGTCAATAACCCTTATTTATATAGAACTGTACCTAGTATTTCAGTTAAAAAAGAGAAATTATGAATTATTTACACAAATAGTTAAGATTAGAGTAATGTGAGGAGGAGTTTTGTCTGGAATGAAAGTGATCAGTTGCAAAGAGCGTTGTATGGAATTCAATCCTTTTTTTTGTGGTAATTTGGTCCAAAAGAAACCCATATTTCAGATGAAGACATTTTCTAAAGGGGTCAAATTTGACCCAAGGACAACAAGAGGGTTAACCAAATATTATCTGTCTGGCTCAGTTAAAATCACTAGCTGGATGTCCGTCACCTTCTTCTTTCTTTGTGTTGGCGTTCTAACCTCCGGTGGATTTCTGAGGACTATGGTTAACTTCTCCTCAGATCTCTACAGGGTAAATCCATTCAGCTACTGGAGTATCTGTCCAATCAGAGTTTTCTGTTGCACGACTAAAACCACTGTTGAACGTACACACATTCCACAAAAAACAGTTCCTTCCCGAAGCTGTTTAGCAGAGGCATCGTGCCACAGCGCTGCCTGTTGCGTTCCATACAGACGCTAAAGGGTGATTTCTGGGTCGGTGTCAGACGCTGAGAGACACTGAGACAGTGTCAGTATTTTTTCACCAGTTGGGAACGCGTTGCACTTGAGTTCAAACATTTACCTCAACCCACAAAAAACATTGCAACCTTGGCTTAAGGAATAAATACTACTGTTGAACGTACAGGACAGCAGGGTTTTTCAAGACTTCCTGTCCTTGAGCAAGGCAGGGAACCCGGTCTGTGCATCAGGCCGCTGGTCTGAATAAGTGGATATGTTTCACCTTGAATATTCACTCTATTTCAAAATGGACTCTCTACTTTTCTCAAGGCCCAAAGCAAGTTGATGTTGCTCATGCCGGGGCCTTGGGAGGGCAATGTCAGTTAGAAAATGTATGCCATTTGACTGCTGACAGCAGAGGCAAACACAGGATGACTTGAGAAAGGCAGCCTTTCCTCCTAGGTGATGTTAGGTGAAAGCAGGTAATGTTTATCTCCACCAATGAGACTGCTTAGATAGAAGAATGCTCCCCTGCAGTGTGTTTTATTATACGTTGCAGTAGCAGGATTTAAAGGGGGGGCCGGGTTCTTACACCACACCAAATTCCATTCTCAATTTTAAAACTTTAAAGTTGCTTACTATACTAAATTCTCTATCCACTGCACAGCATTGAAAGAAAACTCACTTTTAAAGCTAGTTCCCGTTACTCCCCTTATTTCCTTTTCCAAAGCAGTGGTGAAGAACAGCAGGAGCACTTGCCAAGAGTTGAGTTTTCATTCAATCAAAATTGACTGGTGTGTTACCTGCATGCCACATTAATCAGAGCACACAAGGCCAAATTGCCAACACTAAAGAACTTTGCTGCTTCTGTGCCCTACAGGTTGGAAAAGAGTTGTCCATTACATTATGCCAGTCTGCCAGATCGAGTAGCAGGTCTGTAGTTCAAATGAACTGGACAATGCAATGCAATGTATTTGATTCCAACCTGTAGGGACATTTAACACAGCAGGGCTACACTCACTTCCAGCTAACTTCATGGAGAATAATGAGGGCCGAACAGCATCACTGATACATTTTAACCAAATATTGTCTGTCTGGCTAAGGTAAAAACACTGGCAGGATGTCCGTCCGTTTTTTACAGCAGCGCCATGGCTCCGTTCGGCGCTTAGGACGCAGTGTACCCTCATCTAAAAGTCCTTTCAGTGCCAATCCAGACTCAATCGGAATATAAAGTCATGTCATTCTGGATTTTCTCAACACAAACTTTAGAGAGAGAGTTATTTAGCAAGGTCATTATTTGTGTACATTATTGTGGCTTAATCCTAGTTTGGATCCGCCCTCCGATGTACTCATGCTCAATTTTCATTTCCCTTCGGTACTACATCTGGGTTCGCGGTATGTTTTTGGATTCTGTCCAGCCAAATTTTTGGCGGACCAATCAGCGAACAGAGGGAGTGGCTGAGAACGATGATGTTGAGGTTGTGACCTAGTTTAAGTTGTAGTTCCGTTATGGTGGTGGAGAAAGATGAGAGCGTAGCCCTTCAGTCCGTTGTGGCAACGCTATCCGAATATCCAGAAGTTAAAGCCCGAGCACAAACAATCTTTGCTGAGTTTGTTGGTGGCCATGATGTTGTGACCCTCCTCCCCAAGGGGCTCGGGAAAAGTTTGTTTTTCCAGCTGGCTTTGTTAGTGGTGAAGGAGTTGGCTAAGGCTAACATCTAGCCATGCTAATTGCTAAATATAATCCTGTCAGTCTCCCCTCTTGTTTTTGCACATGACATACATCACGACCAAACGTTAGCGATTGGTTATGGCAAATCCAGAGTGGCTCTGGGCAACGCCAATAGTTTTAAACTTCAACAGAGTACCCGCCCTCAAGGAAGTTAACACTTGTCAATGGAGAGTGGCCAGATCCTCTGGTAGGACCAGGCTAATGGACCATAGTCTGGTAGGACCAGGCTAATGTACCAGAGTCTGGTAGGACCGGGGTAATGTACAAGAGTCTGGTAGGACCAGGCTAATAGACGGACTATGGTAGGACCAGGCTAATAGACCAGAGTCTGGTAGGACCGGGCTAATGGACCAGAGTCTGGTAGGACCAGACTAATGGCCCAGAGTCTGGTAGGACCAGACTAATGGCCCAGAGTCTGGTAGGACCAGGCTAATGGACCGGACTTTGGTAGAACCAGGCTAATGGAGCAGACTCTGGTAGGACCGGACTGATGGACCAGATTCTGGTAGGACCAGGCTAATGTACCAGAGTCTGGTAGGACCAGGCTAATGGACCAGAGTCTGGTAGGACCAGGCTAATGGAGCAGAGTCTGGTAGCACCAGGCTAATGGACCGGACTGTGGTAGGACCAGTCTAATGGAGCAGATTCTGGTAGGCCCAAGCTATCTAACCCCAACACATTTACAGAATCCAGGAAGCCGTTAAACATCAACACAAACTGCAGGCAGCTAGGGGGAGCCTCCGCAATTACCAAACGGCTCAGTGGGATGCAGTTTATTTTATTTTTGAATTAATTCATCTTGGAAAACTAAATTTTCTCCAAGCAACCATTAACTTAACCAGGTGTTTGGGACGTTTAATTTTCACAATTGCTTTTGCATGGTATTGTGAAATGTTTCCTCCTACTCTTTCCCTCCAAATCATCCAGAACAGATTACGAAAACAACAAGCCTCCCACACACACAAGCTTCAATCTTAACCGCTCCTCCCTGGAAATCTGAATGAGACCTCCAAATGAAAGGGCAATCAGATTATTGTGCTCCTGTTGGCTGAAAGACATGATCGTAAAATACTGTAAGTGCTCCTTAACCATTAAATATGACACCGTGAGAGTTTCCAGACCTGCCTTTTAGGCCACCTGCACACTGCCTGTGGGTTGTGAGCGTGTGAACCTGTGTCTTGGCACACCAGAAACGTGTCTGAGTACACATTATGTCTGCAAGCCTTGTCTGTACACATGTATGTTTTCCCATTGATAAAATTACACATGAGTAGAGAGTTGTGGAAATGTACAGCACTCATACGGTAGTACACTTCATATTAATCATGAATACACTGATATGACAAGAGCAAAGACGACGATGACAGTATTGATTGCAAAACAGGCGACAGAATATTTAGTTCTGCATTGACAGGTGCAACATTTGAAAATCGATAATAGTTAGTGTAATATAAATTATAATTATGAATTACATTTATATCTGCATTTATGTCAAAACCTAGAGACAGTGTCTCTAGGACACTGTCCATGAGACAGACATCGTGGATTTCAAACAAGCAAAGTGGCAGTTAGTCAAGGCCCCACCCCCCAACCTCCACCTTGCCCCCAAATCCTCTCCTCAATAGCACAACAAAATGTCATTTATTAAATGTATTTGTGTCAAAATGAAACACTGTATGAAGATCTTTTCCTATTCTAAATTGCCTGGAAGCGCTTCCAACGCGCTTGTGTCCTATTTCTAGCATGCACAAGCTCTCACCTGAGACGTGCGTGTCACACAGGCAGCGTGGAAGCTCTAAACTATTAGAGATAAATAAAAACAGACATGCCACCCAGCGGACACGCTAACGCCACGCTGGCCGTCAGCAGGAGCCCTTAGATCTGAATTACAGACAAATATAATACTTATTTTTCTTGTTAGGAAAAAAATCCTGTATAAATAATTTTGAGACATTTTGAGTGGAATGTTAACTTCATTCTGATAGAGACTTTACTTGTGCTATTAATGCCACATAATGAAAGTGACATGGTGGATTTACATGTACTCAACCAGTATCATGTATGGGCATGGGAAACGGTTAAATACTGTTTTGGAATATTGAGTCCACAATATTTATTGTTGCTTCAAAAGCTTTACAGTAAAAACATAAGCCTGGTCCCTCACAAAGCCCTCATCTGTATGCTGGCCGGGTTTAACAACTGTGTGCCTGAATGCATTGCGTCTACATATGGCTGAATATACGTGTGCGTGTGTGTGTGTGTGTGTGTGTGTGTGTGTGTGTGTGTGTGTGTGTGTGTGTGTGTGTGTGTGTGTGTGTGTCTGTCCGAATGATGGGGTCTTTACAAGCTGAGACAAACAGCCCTGATCCGGATTGTGAAAATGAAAACATTTCATTTTTTAATGGCCCTGAATCTCTTTGACCTTGCATTGTTCAAATCCTCCTCGCTGCACTGTTCCTGGATTGTTCCACTATTATTATTTGTTGTTTTTTTTCTTTGTATTTTGCTGTTCATAAATAAAAGATTAACTTTGTGCGCTTGTGTTTGTCCGTTTGTGTGTGTGTGTGTGTGTGTGTGTGTGTGTGTGTGTTTGTGTTTTGTGTGTGTGCACACACAAAAACTAATACAACAGTGGGCGTCAGCATTGTTACATATTCACCAACAGGGTACTTTTTTTCTATGTATGATATGTGTATGTATATATGCAAATGCAAAATGTGTCTATTGCTCTGTGTAAAACAAAATTAAGATTTGATGTACAGTATGTATGTGTTAATTATGTACTGTAGCTGCAATGTCACTATGGGTGTGATGAGTATGTCAAGCTTTATAATTGTATACAGCTATTGCAAATAATGATTTAGCGTTGGTTTGATAAGTTTCTACTTCTTCCTACACCTTTTCACGCATGTAAATTAAAGGAATTTGCAAAGGAAATTCATTTTTTTCTCTTTTTCACCCTTTTCTCTATTCTATTGGATATGTTTTCACCCACTGCTTCTATTTATGTTGAATTTTGCAAGCTAAAAAACAATGAAAAGGCATGTTGGATCATGTCTAAGACGTGTGTGAGAGTGTGTGTGTTTGTATTTGTGTGTGCGTGTGTGTGTGTATTTGTGTATGTTTTCCTTCATTTTTGACACTTTTGTTTACAATGTCCTTTTTCATTTTTTTTCAATGCTATGAAATTTACTAAAAGGCCCAAATGTGAAGAGTGTTGTAATGAAGCGTCCGTGTTATTTTCTTTGACAAAATTCTAATGAAATGATTATTTTGAAAATGGGTCAAATGTGACCTGAAGACAACAAGAGGCTTAAGTGACACTAGAGAGAATTTCTAAAATTATAAAATGACATATGGGGAGAGAGTTGTGGAAATGTACAGCAGTTAAGCAGTAGTATACTTCATATTAAATAGTAAATATATACTAATTTGATAACAGCAAAGACAAGGTTGGCAGTATCGACTGCAAAACAGGCTACAGAATATTTAGTTTTGTAATGACAGGCGCAATATTTGAAAATTAATAATTGTTTTATATACTTTTTTAAAATTACATTTATACCTGCATTTACGTCACTTTTCATACATCAAAAGGTCATTTATTAAATGTATTTGTGTCCCAATGACATATACATATTTTCGTATACTATTTTGCCTGGAAACGCTTCCAACACGCGTCAGTCCTATTTCTAGCATGCACGTGCCTGAGACGTGTGTGTCACACAGGCAGTGTGGAAGCTCTAACCTGTTACCATGGGAACCAAAATAAAAACAGACACGCCACGCAGCTGACACGCCCACGCCACGCAGCTGACACGCCCACGCCACGCAGGCAGAGATGTTACTTATTTTTCTTGTTAGGAGAAAATCCTTTATTAATAGTATGGATTTCAAACACAGCCATATAGTATTTAAATTAAATATTATTGGTCTGTCTACAATAAAGTTAAGATTTTATATACATTATGTATGTATTTATGTATGTATGTGTTAATTAAGTTGTGTATTTAACTGTAATGTCACTATGGGTGTGATAAGTACGTCAAACTCTATAATGGTATCCAGCTATTGTAAATAATGATTTAGTGTTTGTTTAATAACTTTAAACTTCTTCTTCTCCTTTGTGTGTGTGTGTGTGTGTGTGTGTGTGTGTGTGTGTGTGTGTGTGTGTGTGTGTGTGTGTTTGTGTGGCTTAAGTGACACTGGAGAGAATTTCTAAAATTATAACATCCATTCTCGAAAATGTGATAGAGAGAAGGCAGGCACGGGGAGAAGTTTTGGAAATGGTTCATAACGATCCGGTCGATATGTGAAAGGCCAAATCTAATGAAAGGCTTCCCCATATAGAATTTCAATATTACTCCATCATTCAGCCTCCAAAAGGACTGATATCGAAAATTACACAAAATGTCCTTTATTAGCTTTCACAGGCAATATCTTAAGATGTAGTGAGGGTCTAATTTCACCCAGTACCTCTCTCTCACTATATAGGGCCGGTCCAGGGCGCAGTGGATATGAATAATGCCTTTGGTGTGGGAGACGCCGGTTTGGTTCCCACTGTGATACATCAACCAGTGTGTCCTCAGCAAGGCATTTAACCCTTAGTTGCTCCAGAGATGATCAACCTCTGACCTACGTAGCAATTGTATGTCCCTTTGGATAGAAGTGTCAGCTATATGACATGTAAAGTAATGTCCAGGCAGCTATACTTAACCCTTTAGTGTACTATACAAGGTGAAATATCATCCATTTAAAGGAGCATTCTGCTTTCTCTTACTCATTTACAGCTCAACTATTTTCCAATACAGTATTAGGGGACCACTAAGGTCTATACAAAAGAGACTTCAGATACAGTATTAGGGGACCACTAAGGTCTATAC
>NC_048410.1:24580752-24597878 GCF_013103735.1 Etheostoma cragini
AGTATTAGGGGACCACTAAGGTCTATATAAAGAGAATTCAGATACAGTATTAGGGGACCACTAAGGTCTATATAAAAGCATCCAAAGAGCACCATGTCATGCAACCTTTAAAACGTTGCAAAATGAAGATAGTGTGTTCCCGGCAGTTCATTTCCGAGGATGAGAAGCCACTGCTGACACTCACCCTGGTGATACCTATAGTATGTCAGTCGCAACCTTTTTGTCATTTTAGATCAATATTGCCATGTAAAAGAAAACCCTACACTGTGCCCTGGATTGGATTGCTTTTGGGTAAGATCTGCATTTGTGACCATATTCTACCTTTTCTTCCAAGCAAGGAGCCATTCACAATAATAAGCACTGATTAGTCTGAATTCAAAACTGATTTAAGTCAAAATGAAGAACACCTACATGTTCTGTTCAAATGTCTTTAAGCATTCATCTGAGAGTCACCAGTTTAGACAACCAGTGGAACAGTAGTGCAACCGCCAATTCAGCAATTCAGACAATGCAGCTAATGCATAGTAGTACTGCTGAGCCGTTCATATCAATATTTGAAGGGATCTTACTGAACAAATCTGTAGACATTTGCACATAGCTGTACACACTGTGCACACACTGTATGTCTAAATGGTTCGTACTGAATATCTGTAGTTATTTTTCTTTTCTCATAACATATTCTGTTAATACACTGCATATATCTATATACTCTATATAGTACTGTTATAATGTTAATGCTACTACAGTGCCCATATCTGTACATGTTGTTCATACATTGTTCATATTACATTGCCATATTTTTACTCCTCTTATAAGGCAACTGCTAATCCACTGCACACATTAATATTTAATTTATATAATACTCTAAAATAACTTCTGTAAACCCACTGCATACCACTTCTTACACTGCCCTATATTTCTTGTTCACCTGTGTAAGGACAAAAATAGTTTTAGTCGTGCAACAGAAAACTCAGATTGGACAGATAGTCTAGCTAGCTGTCTGGATTTACCCTGCAGAGATCTGAGGAACAGGTAACCAGAGTCCTCAGTCCCAACTCCAACAGAAAGAAAGCCAAAGGTATCGAATATCCGGCCGAAATCCATGACTGCCTAGTTGCAGGGCTACTGTAGCAATCTACATTAAATTGGCCCTTGAAACAGGATGAGTTGTTTTTTGTACCTTCAAAGCTCCTCAAATATTTATCCAGATTGTCAACCAATAAAACCAAACACACAACAGGGTACAATCCAACACTGAGTTAAAAGAGAGGCGTTCTCTGTAAGTCATATGATAACGTTGAGTCCTAAGGCTGCTTTGGCTCACTTTTCTGTTCATATGATGTTTTTATTTGTAAGAAAACTTGAAACAAATAATGTAATTGCTGCAAAAGTAGTCAGATTATTCAATTCTCAGTGTTCAATGTGTTTGACAAATGGTTAGACAGGTGAGAAAATACAATGACACAACTTCAGTTTAGCAAGACTTCCACCAAACTGAACGTTCCACCACTATTAGGCTGTGTGGAGTACTATTGAGCCACCCATTTCACCTGTTACTGCCTGCTTCTGCACCTATACATCATAAATGATGGTTTTATTATGAGTCTGTGTCTTGAAGTAATAAACCGTGTTTGGTCTTATTGTTAAATTTCAGATTGTATCAGTATCTTAAAGCAAGGGTGTTAATAAGAAAACTCCGCTTTGCTCATTAACATGCTAATTTATGCAACCCCAGAAATTTAACAAGATCGTCTGGAACATGTGGAGTGATATACACTTTCTGTCAAATACTTTTCGCATGCAAACGCACACACACACACTAGCACACACACACACACACACACACACACACACACACACATGCATCTAACAAAATGATAACATTAAATTCTTATAACACATTTTCTACAGCCCATACCTGCAGTCTTATATGTTTATGTTTTTAAGATTACACATGATTAATTATACACAAAGCTTTATAGGATAAGCTGTCAGAATGCATTTGACAACAGTCATAAGTCATCACACGAAGCAGACTGGATTCTGCACGCTCTGCACTCTCAGCTCCCAGAGACCATCTCACACCCAGACATTGTATGGAGATCAGAAATATGGTTTTTATTTGCTGTTCCACATCTGTTAGCAAGTTATTTTGAACCTAGCTGTTTCCATAGCAACGCGGTTCAATTTAAAAAGTGACAATGTTTCAACTGATCCACTAGCATTGATGGTTAGACATTTATTTTGCAATTAACACCGATTTTATCTAATAATTAATGATAGTTGTTCTCATTTGCAAGAGTTTTGTCATAAATCTGAGCGACAGATCTCATTTTGAGGTGTCCTGAGGAGTCCTAATTGGGATAGTTTTTCTCATAATGACCAGATGATAATACAGAATGATGAGATGTGGATTAAGGATCTAAATGTACAGTACGTATTCCTGGAATGTCCAACATGCCTTACTTCTTGAGCTGATAGTTTAAAACAGTTTGCTAAGAAAAGGACATGTTTGTCAGTTTATGAATTATTAAATGCACCGGTGACATAAGACCTAGGGGCAGGGATACCTTTACCAAAATATTTTGAGATGTCTGTACATTTTTAATGCATTTTTTTGCTACACACAAAATCGGTAATTTGTGCTCGTAGCTAGTTTACTCTCCAAATGGTTGTCTAACAAATTAACTCATTATCATGAATGGGTCCATGCGATATTGTATGAAAATGTATGCGCACCAAAATATGTATGTATATATATAATATGTACCAAAAGTATGATACCCCACGAAACTAGGAGGACGCCGAGTGGTCACATGACGTCTGGCTACGATCTCCATGACGCAGAGCGGCAGGTGCTAGCTTCGTGACCTACAGAGCGCCGTTGTATCAGCGGTAGTTGGTGGCTCACTTCCCCGAAAAGAGGGGACTTTGACCCGGATACAAAGCATCGCGAGCTGTCATGGCTGCGATTTTTGGTTTTAGTGTTTCCTGTTTTATTTTGTAGTGTTTCCTCCCGTGTCATGTCTTGTTTAACTTCCTGCCTCTGTCACTGTCTCCCCCACCCTTATGTGTTTCACCTGGCCCTTCTTTCACCCTCTTAACCTTGGGTATTTAGTCTCTTTCTCTGTGTTTGTGTGTGTGTGTGTGTGTGTGTGTGTGTGTGTGTTTCGCTCTAACCCTTTTTAGTCATATTTGAGTTTCTCTGCAATTTGGGTCTGTCATTTCTTGAAACCCTGACAGGCGGATATTACATTACAGTTACATTTTGAGCACAAAATATGAGCATTTTGCCGCGACGCAAGTCACAAAAACGAGTAGTTGAGATTAGGAAAAAAGTGGTTTGTGTTAAAACACTCCCCAGGAACACGCATGTCCTGGGTGAAAGGCTTTAGTTTTCCCCTGGAAGTGAACTCCGCTCTGTGACCCAAAACTCCTGTATGTCAAGGAAATGTCAATTTTATAACTTGTCACAGGGAAAAAAAGCTCTACATTTTCCACCAGTCCAATACTTGTTGTTTAACAATCTAAGTAAGATTTAGCTTCTATGAGAGAAGGTACAACATTTTCAAATTGAAATGAATTAGAAATTTTCTGCTTGTGATGACATTTGGCATATACCGTAGAATAATGAAATTCATTAGATGCTCAAGAGCACAGTTTTTCTAAATGATCACAGTTTAGAACGTACTTTAATGTTTACCGCTGACGGGAAATGATTCAAATTTAGATCGACGTGTAACTTCAGAAGGCCACTGTGTTCACTGTCACACAGACAGGTCCGTTGTTTTCCTAATGTTCACTTCTTTCTAGAGCCGTCTCATCACTCCCCTGTTTTATTCTTCTCTAGCCGTAGGCAGTTCCAGCATTTTCTTTGATGGATTGCACTGTGGGACAATAGTGCACATCAGCAGCACGTTAACCCAATACAATTAAGAATACTTACTACTTTTCTAGAATGCAAAAGTAATTTTTTTATATGCATATTGCTTTCTGTATTTATTATTTGTTTGATATTAATGTTTAATATGTGTTTGTTTGGTAATGTATGCACCATTCACCAAGGCAACTTCCACATAAGCATGTTTGTGTGTGTGTGTGTGTGTGTGTGTGTGTGTGTGTGTGTGTGTGTGTTTGTGGCTTGCTCTCATTGATTGTGGAAGTGATCTTAACAGAGTTGGTTTAGTCTTCAGATCCCCCCCCCCCCCCCCCCCCCCCCCCCCCTTTCTATTGCCGATATGTACTGTATCTCTGTCTCGACTTCCCACCCCCCTCTTCCTCAACGCACCCCCACCTCCATCCACTCCTCAACAGTATTTCATCGCTTCTGCAGAGTCTTCATGGGCTCTACCCAGTCCAAGATCACCCAACCCCCCCATTCTCCATTTGGATCTGTACCACTGCAGGCGTGATACTGCTAAATAACCAAGCATGCAAGGCATGCACACACGCACGCACATACGCACACACGCGCAGCCCATCCTAGCTGGAACACAGCAGTCTATCAGCTGCTGTAGTAGATCCGTTGGCCCCCTGCGTGTTCTTTGTGTGACGGCTAAGGCTCAGGATAAGAGGCCCTTAAGCCTTCTGGCCTATTACCACTGTGCTTCGTCACCAGCCTCCATCCTCAGCTCCCATACCCCCTGTGACAAGTTTCCAAGAGGTATAAGGTATTACCATCATCCCCCGGGTTGTTTTTTCAACCTTGGAAAGAATACACTGACTTTTTGGAGGATTGTCTCATCGCTCATTTTATAGCTAAAAAAGTGATGAGAGCGCAGAGTGCTAAACAGTCTCCTAGTTCCAAGAGACTTGATTACTATTAAAGACAGGGAAACGAAAAGCTAAAGAAGAAATTCCATTAATTATTTAGATAAAAAATGACTCTGACGACATTTCCCGTTCCTGAAACTAAAATCTGTTTATTAAATTGTGGCACCTTCCTACTGTCACAGAGGTTTTCCCGGGGTGCGTTAGGGCTGGGCGATATATCGATATAAAAAATATATCGATATATTTTTTTATGAGATATGGAATTAGACCATATCACATATATCGATATAGTTTAAATTTACGCTGTGATCCTCCAAGCAAGCTACTGACCTGGCGCTCTCTGCAGTGCTCCCCACGCCCCGCCCCCCCTCTTTCATACACGGAGGGGGGAGGGGCAGGAACAAACACTCTTTAACAAACATGGAGGAAGCAACAACGTCTGCGGAGCGTACGGAGGATGAATTGATTAGTAAAAGAATAAGCAGTGACAAATGCAACAAATGCACGTTGTATATAAGGAGTGTTACATAAGGAGTGTCATAAACAAATTACAGCCAGGGGTGGAAGCAATTCAAATCTTTTTCACCACCTAAAACAGTGACACAAAATGCAATACGAAGAGTGTGTGAAACTGCGCTGCAGAAGACCCAGCCGCAAGCCATCGACAACCACAAAAAGCTCCAGCCCCGAAACAAAGTTCACTGCAAACTTAATTTACCCGCCGTGTGCCTTATGAAAAGAAAAGTGACAAGCGGTGTCCTACAACTAAAGCCGTGTCCTTTCACATTGCTAAAGATATGGCCCCTATTGCAACTGTGGAACAAGTCGGATTAAAGAAGCTGCTGAAAACGATGGACCTGAGATATGAGCTTCCCAGTCGCAACTACTTTGCACGAGAAGCACTTCCACTAAGTACATTGAAGTCAGGCAGAGCCTCGCTGACCAGCTCGCTAACGGGACTTATTTTGCGTTGACCAGCGATATGTGGTCGAGCAGGACATGTGAGTCTTACATGAGCGTGACAGTTCACTTCATTCAAGAGGGGAGATGAAAACAGCGTGTCTTCAAACAAGTTATTTCCCCCAGGATCACACCGGAGAGCATATCAAAAAAGGTACTCCTGTTGTATACAGTATTTATGTTTACATTTTATTTTTATTTTAACAGCTGAGCTTTTATTAATGGAGCAGGTGAAGAAACCTGTTAATTATTTATTCATTTGATTTTGCAACTGTTCATTGAAATTGCTGGTTTCAATAAAACTACTTGTGACATGTCATATTTGGCTTTGACTTTGACTAAACATTTGCGGAAAAAATATCGGGATATATATCGTATATCGATATTCAGCCTAAATATATAAGAATATGACTTTTGGTCCATATCGCCCAGCCCTAGGGTGCGTTCAGCCCGAAGAAAACGTAGCCTAACCATTTATCGAGCATGCGCCCATCTACGGTGGTTTAGTCCTCGTGGCAAGGGTCGCAGGTACGATTCCGACCTGTGGCCCTTTGCTGCATGCCATTCCCCCTCTCTGTCCCCTTTAATGTCTACAGCTGTCATATCTAATAAATGCCTAAAAATGCCACAAAAAAAATCTGTATGAAAAAGAAGTGAATGAGCAGTTATGGTGCTCCATGCTAACAGAGAGTTGGTATGTTGTGTAACTGATTTGGCTTCCCTACACACACTGACAGACTAAAAGGAAGTGGGAGTTCCGGAGCAGTGAGATCGACCAATAAAAGCCACATATCTAGCCGGCACGCACACATCCAGGACATCATAGCTGTGCTGAGAGCTCCCTGCGAGGATTTGTTCTCCAGGAAGGTGGCAGGTTGTTAGGTGATGAATGAGAGCAGGGAGTCGGGCCCTTCAAATGGCCCGTGAGCTGCCCGCATTGATTTTTAGTTCCTCGCCAACAGTATCTGGGGAGGACACGGCTATCGCCTGCAGCGCCTGATGTACCTCATCCCAAACGCACGCCCTCAAAAACACAATACCACACACAAAGTGGGCTACACTTGTCAGCTGACTGATATCGGCCGGTAGTGTAAGAGTCGACTCCGTCAGAGTGAAGAAGAGCACCGCCGGAGCTCTCAACAGCTGAGAACGATTGGATATCTCTTGTGTGCTTGATGTTATGGAAGAAATATTCTGAATGAGTAGTCTAAAAGTATATATATACTGTATATACAGTATATTTCTAGTTAGTTTTTTACTTAGTTTTTTAAAATGATATCAGATTAGGGAACACAATGTGCCTTTGGAACATTGGAGGAATGGTTGTCCCCCACTCAGAGCAGCTCTTATTTTTCCATAGACAGAATCAAGTGGGATGGAAATGTGAAAAGTGACCCCAACACTTTTAACCGGTAGTGTATGTATATATATATATATATATATATATATATATATATATGAACGTATCTATATATATATTACAATAAGGATTTTGCTATAGCTCTCAGCAGTGCCCTGTAATTATTACATCTTCAGGCATACAGTTGATGACAAAATATCATCACTGAAAACATTTTTCCTGCTGTACACAGAAATGTTGAAATATTTATGAATTTTATGGTAAGTGTGAGGTTCAAGGAGCACATATTCTGACTGCGAAATTAGGAGCTTGATTTATAGCTTAGTAAAAGTTGTAAATCTTAAAATATCATTTGGTGAACATTTGGTGAGATGCTGCCTGACATATTGCCATTTGGAGATTGCCAATTTGTCCAGATGGAGATACTATTCAGCATGTCCAACTGTGGCGCGATGCACTCCAGAGCTACTTGCAAACGGTTCATGGCTGGTTTGGATTGGCTAAGTGAGTGTTTAGGAAAGATGGCCAACTCCTCACACAGTCAAACCGGTTACAAGTGGCACAGTTCTGTGCGAAGTATAAATATGTTATGTGTAAAATTTGCTAAAGATACTTTCAGGTGCCTATGAGAAAAGAGAGAACTATCTGCTGCGTGGCCTCAGAGTGGTGCCATGAAGCGAAACCAATGTTTTCTGTCCCACTGTGGACTCAGCACGTCTTGGCTGAGTCCAAAAGTGTTCACTACTCACCAAATACTGTAGTATATATTGTGTTTTGCACATGTGATGCCATAGTAAAACATGCCAACATTAAGGGTGGGGAAAAAAAATTGACACAGCATAGTATCGCAATATTTTCAGTGGCAATACTGTATTGATACACAGACGCCAAGTATGGATCTGTTATTATATACTGTATGTGTTGGTCAGTTTGTCTGCTTGGCAATCCCATTTTCAGCAATAAAACTGAATTGATATGAACAAACAGAGGAATGTTTCTTTTTAGATGAAACAGATGTTGACAAAGTTTCCTTTTGGGGACATCATTTGAAATTGGGAAAAATTTGAAGTTGGAAAAAAGGTTCTAAATTGTTGTTTGTCTATAATGTTTAAAACCGCAATAATTTCGTATTGTGACATGAGTATCGTTATGATATCGTATTGTGAGGCCTCTGGTGATTCCCACCCTAGCCAACATGAAGGCTGTTGTCATGGACCATTCATACATAGAGCTACTTAAGTAACTTGGTCTTTACTTAAAACACACAGATAACATACACATACTTATTACTGTATGCACCATATTTACTACTGCTGTATAAGAGCATGAAGATCCACACAGGGTGGAAGTCAATGTGGATTTTTGAATCCTACTACACCCAAGCGGAGTTCGTGTGATGGAAAATGTTCAAGGAGAAAACAAGACTTTCACCCAGACACTTCCACAATACTTGTTTTGTCCAACCAATAATACAGAAGGCAAACATTAAATCAAATTATCAAAACCTTTAAAAGGAAAAGCAGTAAATCTTCTTTTCTTGATTGGTGAGTTTGTGAAGCTGGATCCAGAGATTGTTTTAGAATGAACAGTGACTGAGATTTGTGTCAAAATAGCGTTCAATGCATTTTCTGTCAATTGACCAGTGATGAATGACGTGATGAATCAACTAATCGTCCAAATATAATGAATTCAGAGATGAAATAGTGCTGTGAGTGAAGGATATAAAGGGAGTATTGAAACAGGCATATAACAATTTTAAGACACAAAAAATACAACTAAAATGGGAAACAGCAACAGCGAGTGCATAAAACTGTCTTTTAAGGAGTGATTTAAAAGATGATAGTGAATACCAACCCCAGTACCTCAGGCAGGTTGTTCTGCTGTGGGACTTCTACTAGCGCTCAATCACAAAGCATAAATTGAAAGAAAAAAAAAGTTAAAATCACTCATGCCTTGGAGATGAAACTTCCCTGAGTAGCAGGATGCGCCTCTTTGGAGAGGCGTTTGCATATATGTGATAGGAATGACTATGTAAAACATATTCCTGTCTAGGCAATCTGGCTAACTCTGTCCCAGGGCGACTCCCCCTCTGCAGACTGAATATTTTATCACCGACAGATGGCGGATCCACAGAGAGGAAATGACTTACACGACGGCTAACCTGAGCTGGGTTAAGATGCGAAGACAATAGAATCCACCAGCTGGTTAACACACCGGAGACTCCAATAACAAAGTTTGTGTGCTAGCAGAGATTTCTAATTGATTTGTTTTTCCCCCGGCACGCCAGCTGCTGGTGCCAGATTAGCTAAACTCCATCTGAGGAAGGCTCTCAGGGTAACATGTTTTTAGTTGCTTATTGAAATTTTTCTGGTACAGGATATCAAATATTTTATCCCAGAATCAAACAACACAAAACCAAAAATGATATGAACAAATATGAAGCACATTGATTTCAGAAATGACATTAATTTCATGATTAAAAATGACTTACATTTTAAAAATAAGTTACATAAATTACGAACAAGCTTTGGTTACACTTTACTTGACGGTATCTACATGTGGGTGATATAACACTTTTTGTAAGGGTCATTCGGTTTAGTCATGACAAGTTATGGTTAGGGTTAGGCTGAGTGGCAATCACCGGAGGCCTCAAGATATCATCACAATACTCAGGTCACGATACGATATTATTGAGATTTTAACATATTGCAGTATTCTGTGATTTCTTGCAATTTCCTATCTTTTTTACAATTTCAAATTTTTTCTGAATTTGAAATGATGTCCCCAAAAGGAAACTTTGTCAACATCTGTTTAATCTAAAAAGAAAAAATGTCTCTGTTTGTGTACCTTACTTCGATTATAGTCTTGTGAAATGGGATTGTCAAGCAGACAAACTGACCAACACATATATAATAACAGATCCATACTTGGCGTGTGTGTATCGATACAGTATTGCCACAGAAAATATCACGATACTATGCTGTATTGATTTTTTCCCTCAGCCCTATTAGGGTTGGGCTTCATGTGTCATGACTGACAACTCTGGGAAGTTATCAGGACCAATGATTTACATAATGTGGACAATTGGTGAAATACAGAAGAGGATCTGGGCCACATGTGAAAAAAAACGTGCTTGAGTTTGGAGTTTAAAGTTTAAATTCTGAGACTTTTTCTCAGAATTTTGACTTTATTTTATAATTCTCAATTCCTTTTTTTCCACATATGGCCCTAATCCTCTTCTGTAATAAACAGTTATCGCAAAGTAATGTACCAGAAACATGTGCCAATGCAGTTCATTATGGGGATGGTGCATTGCATTGTGGCAAAGCTGTTTACACGACCCTGAGCTATGTTGCATGTTTTCATCCTGTATGATTGTCTTTTGCCTTTTTTTGTTATTTTACCTTTTCTGTCTGGACTGCCCATCTTTGGATCACGCTGCCTTGGCATTGCAGGCTTACCAAAAAATGTATGAAATAACTTTTATCTCACAGCCATTTAGATTTAAACTACTATATGATTACAGTAACATGCGATACATTAGGGGGGCAACAAAGTCTAATCATTCTGTTCTATTACATTCTTCACCTAGCTTTAAAACTTTAGATTAAAACCAGACCTAAAGTATGCTTGAGTTAGAGGTGCATTCAAACTGGACACTGACGTTCTGGCTGTTCTCATGAATCATTCGTACATATGGTATAGGAATGCTATGTAGTTTAGTTAGCATAAGGGGCAAGATTCCAGATCGGCCCATCTGAGCTTTCCTTTTCTCAAAGGCAGAGCAGGATACTCAGGGCTCGGTTTACACCTATCACCATTTCTAGCCACTGGGGGACCATAGGCAGGCTGGGGGAACGCATATTAATGTTAAAATACCTCATAAAGTGACACTTTTAAGGGGACTCTAACCCTAAACCACAATCTTTTTTAAAAACAAAATAGTAAATTTGGTGCCTAAACTTAACTGTAGCACTGCAGGACAGTCACCTTTTGTCGGCCGCTGTAGCAAGCCTAGCCTTACAGTGCTCTGTGCCCAGTCTCACAGTCACGATATTACACGAATCGGTTCATCAGAATCTGTTGCGTTCGTTGTCAAATACATCATCAATTTCTATACAATCTGCATGTTATCATTTATAATCTCCTAGCCTATCACCTATCAGCACCCAATCAAATTCCTCCTGAAGCTGAAGATGAAGTAATGAGAGAAACTGTTCCAGTTGTTCCCTGCACTGTAACTACATTTGACCCAGGTCTATATCCCTCACACTAACAGCTACTTCCTGTTCCCTTTTACAAGGTGGGGAATAAACAGCTAATGTGGTCTTGGACTTCCTCTCCTCTCTGCACTGTGCCGTAGTTAAAACTCCATCACAACAGCACGCAGCTTCCTTCCCCAACGTGCCCACCTTTGGCCCTCTGCACTATGCGTACCATAAATCAACACTGGCAACAAATAACATTACAATCATTCAGTAATGGATTGCACCTTTCACTGGGGGTATGCGTGATCCATTAAAATTCAATTTAGCCCCCACACTTATTTCTCCAAACAAGTAAGAGTGCCAGTCATCATTTTGCGATTGCAGGGAGAGACTCGGGCACTTCGGGGCTGCGGAGATTGATGAGAAGAGAGATTAACACTTCATTTTCAACGCCACTGGAGATAGCCAGACCATAATGAGATAAATGGAGTGAAAAGAGAGTCAGAAGGAACGAGAAAGAGCAGAGAGTGCACAGACAGAGTAGGAAATATAAAGACCCAGTGTTAGAGTGAAGAGTGTTTGAGCAGCGGGCATATCTGACAGGGTTTCAGGCCCAGGGCAGGAGGTGCTGGGCCCGGGCGGGGGGGGATGGGTGAGGCAGAACATGGACGCTGCATCCATTACAAGACAAGCAGGCTGACACTCAGCCCATTATTTTTCAATGCCAACATTCACCCTGTCTACCTTCTGACCTCACAAAGCCACCTCTAATCTGACAGGCTCCCAGATTGAAGTTTTCAGTCCAAAGGAATTCCCTTCAGTAGCAACTCAGCTCGCAAAGGTGCTGTGCATGAGTATAGGAACCCCTGCTTAAGGTGACTAAAAAAAAAGAAAAGAAATGGCCTTTATTCCTTAATTAACACAAATTTTCTTTGTGAATGACTAATGTATTGTAAATAAATAAATGTTCTCCTTTAAAATACAGGGGGCATAAGTATACACAACCCTGTGTTAAATTCCCATAGAGAGAGGCAGATTTGTATTATTAAAGGCCAGTTATTTTATGGATCCTTGGCCTAGAGATTGGAATGGGTTACTTTCCATATAATCATCTCTCAATGCAAATCAAAACAGCTGTTAGGCTACCTGAAATAACACCATGCAAATCTGTATGTAAGGTGAATGGTATGTGATGATGTGGGGGGGAGGGTAGCTATATACAACCAATATAGCTACATGCAGTATAGGTACTTGGTATGTAATGTCTTACATTGCCAGCAATTCTTTGTTTAAAGGCATTTCTATTTTTCCTGTTCTATTGCTAAATGTGCTGTATTCCTTTGTGCTCATGTGTTTTCTGAATGTATTACATTACTAGCTGTGATGATTTGATGTCCCATGAGGATCAATAGTTTTGTCTCATTCACCTAATCAGCTTTTTGGAACTCCTCTGCTGCTGGAATTTGTACGTGATTTTCCTACTCTTGATTGCATTGGTTAGATGCATCTTTCCCCAGATTATACAGCCTCCATAGAAGGACTCGCATTCTCTAACCTTGGAGCATCTATACGTGTCAAGACACATCTTCTTACTATTCAGTGTGCAGCCATTGCTGTGTGCTTCTGATGCTTGACGGAGAGCGGTCCTCCAGCAGCTTCAAAGGGGCCCTCTTATGGTTTTTTCGTCTTTTAGTGTGTTATATACAGTAAGTTGTGATGTGAGTAATAGATGTATAAAGCGCAAAAATGCACATTTGACTCCAAATTGAGCTTTCTCTCACACTGACAGCACTTTTTCTCAATAGCCTGAAACACCTTGTCCAGCAGCTCGTTTGAATTTGGTTCACAACAGAGTGGACCAGCTGACCAATCAGAGACAGAGGGCTATCAGGAAGGCAGCCCAAGAGCCCAGGCAGAGTGTTTCCTTACGACAGGAGTAGCTGCAGCCCTGGGCAGAATGAGAAACATAAAATGTGTTTTTTGAACATCGAAGCATGTAAACCTATTGCACTAGATCCCAAGAATACAAGTATGTGGCTGAAAAGAAGTATAATTAGGGCTCTTTAAAGTGTACTCTTGGTTGTTTCAGTGATCACATGCTCAGCTCACATCTCAGATTGTGAAGCTATTAGCCCCCAAGTGGCGCATGTTTATAGCCTCAGCTCTTAGCGCTCTGGCTGCCTTATGCTCCTGTAATGGTCTTTAATTATGAATGTGTGTGTTGTTCTTTACTGCTTAATGTGTAACCTTTCGTGTGGTGCCGTCTTGTCTTAGTGCAGTTTAATTAAAGGTCAAGTAAAAGTAAAACAGAAAATATAAATACAGCCAGCACGTCAGGAGTTCAAATGAAGCATTTAAAGGGCTGTGATTTAGTAAGCTGGTACTGGCAGGGGGTGCCAGTCCTCGGCAGGGGGTTAAGTAGGAGTGTCGCCACTCATACAACCTTCTTTCATCCACTGCATCAGTGCATTAAAGTGGGTGATGTAATGATGTAATGTCTTTTTCTGCCCCACTTCCCCCCAGTTAATGAGGCTGCATGTTGCTCCATTCAGATCAATATTCACCGCTGGATGACAAACACAGTCCTGTGTTAGCCATTTAGTTTAAATCGAAACAAGCTGTACATCTTTATCTCATTCTGCTATGCACATGTTGTGGAAGTGTGTCGCTAAAAGAGTGAAAATTCTTCTCTTTTTTATATCGGTTACAGCTGTAGTGGAATACTTATGACTCAGAACTCTGTCTGGACAGGGCCATATAATGTCAATTTCATCACTTCCAACACACTTACAATTACAGTAATTTGATTCGATCACATAACGTAATTTATCATTTGAAGTGTGAAAAACTTCACACTTTGGCATAAATGGCTTTATGAATATTTTACGAGTAATACATTCACCTGATTTATTCACCTGATCAATTTACATTAAACAGGCATATTCGCACAGGTCACATATGATAAAAATGAATATGACATAAGCAGGGCTGTAGAAGGCATTTTTCTGTAGTTTCAGATCTGTTTTGGACTCGCTGATATTTGGACTCAGACTTGCCTCGGACTCGGCCATTGAACTCACCAAACATTCTAGTTGGTCTCGACCGAGTCCAGCACTATATGCTTTTGTTCCAAAGTTTTTCCCTCCTTCATAACAAAACCATTGATGAAGCGCACAAAACAGGTATTAGTTTAATTCAAAATCCATCTAGAACAAGCGTTTAGATTGGTTGCCTGGGAAACGCCTGGCTGCCTCATATACTGTACCTCAATCATCAGGCGTCAATCAGTTTCATTTAGGCCACAGACACAATGTCAGCGCACACTTTGAGGCCTACTAAGAAATCTTCAGGACAAGCAATAAGTTCAAGATTGGGAACATTTCCAATTTATTTTTTAAGTAAATAATACGGCCTTAAAAATTAAGATATACTATCACTCACATCAAAAACATTATGAACAGGTCTACAAGTGAATGGTCTTGAAGCGGATTCTTTTTTTTTCTGTCTCTATATTGACTGTCTCTCATTTCGACTCTTGACTTGGAATTGAACCTCTTTGGACTCGGTCTTGACTCGGTCTCGACTAGTCCTGGTCCTGGACTTGTCTTGGACTCGATATAGGTGGACTTGACTACAGCCCTGGTCATTGATAACATGTCTTCTTTTAGTGGACATCTAAAATACACGTTTAGCTGTTTATTTGACTATTTTGTGTCTGTAGATTTCTCCTGAATTGGCCAAATACAAAAGCATTTCAAAAAACATGTAACACAATAAATAATTGTCTTGATGCAAGTCTTCAACTGAGGACGTTTCATTGTGATATCTGTTAGTTCAAATGTTCTCCTCTAATCACACGTTTGCTCTGCTCCTCATAGATCTTACAAACTGACCTAGTGGAAGAGGATCTTGTATTGACTAGACTGTGAACACTGACTGCTATTTTGTAGAACTGCTTTATTGTCCGTCTTCTTTACATGCAACATAATACAACAACATGTCAAAACGGCGCCCTCTGTGTGCTGGCTTATAGCCAGTATCAGTACAGGTCTGCAACCCAGTGGGCTGAGTCTGTCTTGGGAATGAGAGGAGACTGTCTGGAGATTCAGAGTGATTATATGAGATGTTTTGGAGACGTGGGGTGACATTCAGTATGTCCCTGTTGAAGCTATAGAATATGTGGTGATGCATGTTAAGCAGTGCTTTTCACATTGACGATATCTTCTATTGTCTTTTTTTTTTGTCAATGCTAAGAAGAAACTGGCATATTGAAATCCCATTTCACACAGGATGCATATGTCATGGAGATGCTAACATTAGCATCCAGCCTGCCAACCATGCCTTCGGGGAATGATTGGGCTTTTAGCACGTCTCATTCTGTCTTGTCAATGTCACTTTTTGTCTTCCCACATGCAGCCCTGATCCTAGCATACATCGGACCCCAGCATGACACACACTTGCCTGTAAAGTTTATACTTTAGGATATTTATTTTACACTAAAAAAAACTGATTACATTCATCATGTGAACAAAGGAAAATCCACACTGCAAAATATTAATAATGAGAACATTAATGTAATATGAGGGTTTGATACGTGGCGCTTTGATGGAGATGGAAACCGTTGAGCAGCACTTTACTGTTCTTCACACTTACTTGGATCCACAACAACAACACTTCCCCGTGTGACTTCATGTAGCTGACCTAAACAATCAGACGCTAGCAGCAGAGGACAAGCCCAGAGGTACAAACATGATCTCAACACAAATATGCTGAACGGGGACCCCTCAGCCCAATGGCCCCGCAGCCCAATGGCCCCACAGCCGATTGGCCCCACAGCCGATTGGCCCCGCAGCCGATTGGCCCCGCAGCCCAATGGCCCCGCAGCCCAATGGCCCCGCAGCCCAATGGCCCCACAGCCCATAGGGCCCAACAGCCCAATGGCCCCACAGCCCAATGGCCCCACAGCCATAGGGTTAAACCCTAACCATAACCCCAAATTGGGAGAAAGGGGGATACAAACTGATACAAATTCACAAAAAAGGAACTGTGGGAACAAATGGCCCTTAGTTGAAAAAAAGAGTAGAAATGTGGAAACATAGCCATGCTCCCAACTTACCAATACATTTTTAGTTAGTCTTCTCAATGAATTAACTTGTAAATCTTACACTAATAATTGTAATAATTATTATTATTATTATAGTATGCAACATTTTCATCTAAGCTCCTATGCTTCCTTCAAGCTGTCTCCAGTGAAAGAAGTGAATATTTCATGTTTCCAGTTTGGTTCGCAGCATAAGCAGATAAAGAAAAGAGTGCCATCTGTGAGGAGCGCAGAGAAACGAACACTTGGCATAAAAGATGGGGACAAACTCAAAGGAAAAAGGAGGATTGAGGATTAGTCTTCATATCCTCGTCCTTGACCGTTCGTTTGACTAATCTGCAAGCCTTCACTTCTACAAGCTGTCTTCTTCCCAACATCATTTACATGCCAGGGAGATGAGAACCAATAAGACACCGTTTCCATGTACCTGGGGTGATCGTTTCCATAATAGAAGCAGTTCATTGCCTGGCAGGAGGTTTTAATACAGTAACTTTGCACAATATTACAACTGACAATTCCTATCCAACTTGTAAGAGCAGATTGTTTTTTATATCTTGCAATGTATTCCCAGTATACTTTGTAGATCTGCCGCCTCTATAATTATACACCATGGCTAAGTCACATCTAATTACACTGTGTCCAGGCTTGGAACATGTATTTAACACGTTTGCTTTATTGCACTTCTGCGATGCACCGTAAGCTTTATTTAACCTGAGCCAAGGGG
>NC_048410.1:24598095-24598952 GCF_013103735.1 Etheostoma cragini
TATTGTATATCAAATTGAACGTTATCTGCAGATATCACAAGTACCAAAGCCCAGAAATATTAATAATAGTAAAACCCACACAACATAAATCCATCCATGCTTGGAATGGACCGTCATACCCTTTTTGCAAAGTTGCCGCGTGGAGCAACTTAAGTAAGTTAATACTTCTCAAGAATCCATTGAACATAGAAGACAGTCAATGATGTTATCTAACAAATGGCTATTGTGTTCACTATATTTCATACCACCTGATTGATATGACATATGCATATGACATATGCACTCCGGTAGGTTTCTCCAAAAAAAAAAAAGAAATCCAAAACAAACGCAGTGCAATTATGACATCACTGCAGTATTGCATTGATGCGGATATCTGCAGAGTCCTACTGGACTTTTTGCAGTACACATCCATGCTGGGCAAGAAACAATATAGCATGTGAATATGATTATTATGCATTTTTCACTTTTGACAGAGCTAGGCTTGCAGTTTCTCCCTGCTTTCACTCTTTGTGCTAACCTAGGCTATCTACTTCTCTGTACTGGACACACAAAGCTGAAGTAATATTGATCTCCTCTGCATCCCAGTCGGACATAGCATACAAGTGTTTGTTTCCCAAAATGTCGGGGGTGTCCCTTTAACATGGCCTCTCTGACACTGATTGAACACAAGGTGTGTGTTCCACTCTCTGGCCCATAACCCCCCTCTGCTGGAGTCCGAGCCATGTTAAATGGACTGGTCGCTGTGTCTGAGCGCCCCTGGTTGGAGATCCCATAGAAAGTGTCCGACTCAGCTAAATGAACAGCAGACACTTTCATTATGCTGCTGTCAGGAGCACACAGACTGGGGTCAGTTTCAG
>NC_048410.1:24599266-24621130 GCF_013103735.1 Etheostoma cragini
ACACACACACACACACACACACACACACACACACACACACACACACACACACACACACACACTTCTCAGAAAGACAAGTCTCACTGCACTGGGTTGACACATTTGGTAAAACTATTCAGTATTACCTGAATCTTATTTTTAAAAGACCCGGGTACACATATACTGCAGACATGGCTAAGATAAAAATTTTTTTTTAAAGAAAAATCTGTAATCGTGACTACTAAGTATGGATTCCATGACAAGGGGCTGCAAAGGAACGTGTTCAAATTTCAGGTGAGGCGCCTACACACAGTGAAAAACACAAAGGAGTCACTTTTCTCTGATGGTCTTTTTAGTCATGGTTACAATTTAACACTTTTCTGAAGAGGCTCAGAGGGAAAAAAAAGCTAAATATAAAACAATCCAACAATGTTGGAGAGAAGTGAGCTGGCTCATGAAGGCTTTACCTCTCCTCCTGCTGCCTTCACCTGGAGAGGCAGAGGAAGTGACAAGAACATTTGAGCGCTATAATTCCTACGACCGCCGACAGCCCAAGCCTGTCTCGTCAACGTCAAGCTGGGTGAGAGAGCTGTCAGGCTGTGTGTGTGTGTGTTTGTGTCTGTGTGTGTCTGTGTAGCTGTGTGTGCGTGTGCGTGTGTGTGCGTGTGTTTCCGTGATTGTGTGTATGTGTAGGTGTGTATATATGTGTATGTGTGCACATGTGTGTGTGTGTGCGTAATTGTGTGTGTGTCTCTGTGTGTGTCTCTGTGTGTGTGTCTTTGTGGGTTGGTTATGTGAGCATTATAGGGTTGTGGGGGTTGCCGTGGCAGCAGACGTGAGTCTGAAGAGAATTGGCTGGCAGATTAAAGATGTGGCATTTGTGTGCTCGTCCCGTCCCAAGGTGGGCGACGGCTTGGTCCAACACCTGGGTGTCACATGGCCCGAGATGTGGAGTACGGCACCGCCAAAAGACAGAAAAATGCTTTTGGGCACGATTTATTTCAACATCAAACCTTTGTTTCAATTATGTTTTTGTTTTTTTCCGTTTCAATCAGCACATTTTTGAGGGTCCAAAGATTTTTGGTGTTGGTAGAAGTTGGATTTGCTATAACAAAAGCTATTAAATATGTTGAATTATGTGTGGTTGTTAATTGTTTTCATTCAGCCAAGTGGTTCCCTAAACCTTTTTTGACAAAACTTTTTTCATCAAGTACACGGTTCCCGGTGCCAGGACTGACCATATTTCGATGACAGGGTAGAGCTGAGGAGGGTTAGCGGTGGGTCTGACCAAGAACCCAGAGGACACGGCCGTGGCACCAACGTGTGTCACAAGGAAGCTGCATGCCCCTATAGCATCCCTCTGCTATAACTACAGTTTAAAAGACAATGAGACTATCTTTGAAGAAATGAACTTGTGATTGTGTAGGTGTGTGTGTGTCTGTGTGTGGGCATTCTTCCTATTTCTGTGTCTTTTGGTTGGTTATGTGTCTGTGTATCTGTGTCGTGTGGGTATATGATTGTCTGTAAACGTGGGTGGGGCATTCCCGTGGGCACCTGGCTTTCCTCCACACCAGCCGGCAATCGTCGTCATTAGCCCCCGGAAACCTGACCAGATTGTTTTTTGGCCTGCAGTTTGTCTATTGTTGTTTCATATTTCCTAAAGTGCCAGTGTCTTCTTGAGTGTTTATTGGATAGCTTCTAACTACTTGTGTGTTTCCTTTTTGCTCAGAGCTCTTGTGCCCTTTTTAAACACACTAGGCTACTTTTGCCATGCTGCCTCACCCCCCCAGACACGCTCCACAAGCCACACTGCACCGCTCCATTTCCTCGCCTGCCAACTCTGGACTCCATCCTAACGCCACACTTAATAGTTCAGTTGTAAATAAACTCACTTTTGTTACACGTTACAATGGGTCTGTGTCCACCCACGATTGTAACATAAGTAGCCTTCCAATTTCAACTAAACTGTTGTGTTGCTGTATCCTAACTACAAAGTCAATCAACACAGTTCTGCTCGTCTACCTCATGTACAGTATATTTAAATCTTACAATTACAATACTGTCAATTTATTACCATTGTACTGAACTGCCTGCACTTTAATAGAATCTTAAATCCCAGACTATACTGATATTACACTATTCCTTCCCTCTTTTCAATTGTTACTGTATATTTCTTGTAAAATTCAGAATTTTATTGTATTGTATTATCATACTGTATGCTTTATTTTTTACATTTCTTACTGTCCTTTCTGTTTTTATATGTTAAATGAGTGTTGTACTTTAAGAGCAAAGATTAACCAGAGTCAAATCCCTTGTTTGTTTAAGCAAACCTGGCCAATAAAGCTAATTTTGATAGGGTTCTGATAGCGGCATTAATACAGTATGTAGGCCTGGCAGCTAACATAAAGGGTAGCATTAATGCCAATAGCTGATATTATTTTGGTAGAGGTTTAAACACTGCGTTGTCTAAGCCATATCTTCTTATATTGGTTGCCTGGTGGTCTCCTTGTGTAGTAATGCTTAAACCCAACCCTGTGATGCACAATCAAGTTAAAGACAACCTGGACTTAGGATATGTAGGCTATGCTGCATGGATGTCACATGGATGTATACATTTTGATCTATTAAGTGAGTAAAAGACTATTTTTCTTTTTCTAATCATAAAAAGACAGAAGTCTCTACAGAGTATTGACTGTGCAGATATTGAATATGACGTAAAAGGTGTATTTGATGTCCTTATTTTAAATTTAAGAGTACTCTCCTATTCTGTAATTCCCTTTGCTTCCTTTCCTACTCTCAACTCTTCCTGTCTCTTACCCTCTATTCACTTCAGAGACTGCTTCCCTCCTTTTGGCAGCAGGTAACCCAGTTTAGTAGTCTTGAATCTCCTGTGAGTTCTACATTTAAAACACATAGGTTGAACCTTCTTTTGTGTCTTTATATGGTACAATCTACAGGAGAAAATCTTTTTCCTCATGATTTTCTGGGAAGGTTACCTAACTGGCACCTAAATAAAAGACACTGCTTGTATCTTCTGAGGAAAGACTACAGAAAAAGTAGTGCAAGGGCATTTCTATGTAATTGCAGGAACACAAATTGAGCCTCTGATAATAATAGGCACATTGTGCTGTCATCTTTGTAACAGTCATCTACATTTCTCAAGGGCCTTAAACCAGGGACTCTTTAAAATGTACAGCACTCGTGCAGCACGCTAGATCAGAGGGCAAACAGGAATTGATTTGGATGCATCTTTGCTGCCTGAAAATAAAAGACCTTGTAATGAAGCATGTTTACTGCCAGAGCCCTACACAAATATCCCCTAGGAACCATGTCATGTATAGAGAGGGCACGGTAGGGTGGTGTTTATTGGGATCCCTTTGCCCACCAATAACAGCGGCTCAACTTTAGATTCAACTCGCAAACAGAGGACTGTCAGAAGCATCCCAGAGCAAGTGCAGTACAACGCTCTGAAAATCTGTAGAGACATCTTCATGCTAGGGATCAAGAGTTTGGTTCACTATAGGTAAGAACCCGAACAGACCCAAATACACGAAGTGAACCAAAAACATTAAATAGCATTAAATAGCCTGCCATCACACATTTTACCGACTTATATGATTTCGGAGGAAAACCTTCAAATCCACAGCCTAGTATGACCATACATCTCATATGAGCTCTCCATCACTCGCTGTCTGTCAGCTGATCACGTTGTGGTTCTTCTTGTAAAATATTAGAAACACTAAAGCAGAACCATAAAACCCAAAACGTTATAAATTTGGTGTTGCTCCATTTTAACTGAAACCAGAAGTGTTTGTAGATTCCAAATTAACAAAATCTACTATACATTGTCAGTCTCAATCATTAGTTCCCCTGTGATAATTTAAACATGTGACGGAATATTCAGCAAGAACTGAATTTACTAAGTCTTGACTTGTCTCGTCACAGATGCAGCATTCAATTTCAGTTTCAACTACAGTAAATGCCTAGCAATTCTTGGAAGCAGATCGCTTTCTGACCACCTGGAATAAATGATTGCTATCCAGCCAGCACCAAGCAAAGAGAACATCTGGGTGATGACAACAACAGCCTTGCATACCACTGAGTGTCTTCTCGCCTGCTTGCCCCCTCGGATGGAGCTTATGCCTCCGCCTCACACTGTCACTTTATGGCATTTTACAGATGAAAATGTCCTTGAACGCTTTTGTATATTTTTGCCGTTTACCAATTACGCAAACTAAGTTCAGATGGCCTAAACCATGTTTTGAAAAATAGCACATGATGTAATGAAACTGTAATACATTTGTGTGCATTTATGTTATGTAGTCAAACAATACATTACCATCTGTGTGGCACATCTTAATAAATGTTACATTGAATTAGTCAAAAAATAAACAATGCCTAATGATTCTTAATTACAAAAGTTGTGATTAGTCGGGAATAGGTGTGGTTTTAAATACAAATAGCTATTCACAATGTGTGGGCTAAAACACACAAGAAGCCAAATTCTCCTTTGAAATAATTAACTACGTGTTTACAATCGGACAAGCTATTGTGTGTGCCAGAGGACTTCCAAACAAACCCAGCCACACACCATCATCCACACCCACACACACACACAAAGTTACAGTACCCCCTCCCAGAGAATAGTTCCAGCGTCCCTGACAGTATCATGGCCAATTAGGCCGGCTGATAATGCGACTTAATTAACCGTGCGTTGGTGCTCCAAGGCGCTCTGCTACACTCTGGAGAGCAAAAGGTGCAAAGCAGGACACAGGACAGAAAACTGGCATTATTTCCTATTCATTCTTACAAAACCAACCTGTTGTATGTTATCTACAAATTCATAGCACCATAATTGAAACATGTCATACATGACGTCTTTAGTACACTGTGCTGTATTTACTGTACTGGAGAAGAGTTGTGCGACGTGTTTTAATTTACATTACCATTTTTTTCGATGAACTTGCAGTGAAGCGTACACTTGTCTTCCAAAAGTAAGAAATATATTCATTCATATTCATATCCATCAAATAGATCTTAACAGTGTGTGTTTCAGCTTTACCCACTGTCACCATGGTGTAGATATTGCATGACTGTGGACATATAGTATGTATATTAAATGCTGTGCTTGACTGTGAACAGATGCTGCGGAATGGAAAGAACCAGAGCACTAGCAGCAGACATAGAGTAACCTGCTTGATGTAAAGGCTGTAGCATCTAAAGCCTTCTACACCTGGAAGGTAGCCCTCTGCCGGGAATCGACAGTAGCTCCCGAAATAGCTAAACTCAAGTCAAACTAATCCCCCTTTGAGCATTTGCACCGACTGGCAGTATCAGATCGGTAGATGCACACCCGCGCAAAGGACAGGGTATCATCTTATATCAATTACAGGCCCATTTACTTAATGAGCTTAGTCAACATCTATGCGGCATGGCCACCGTGACCCACGCTTGATTGGTCCAGCTTCTGATGATGGTTGAACCCCCTGAACTGTCATCTATAGTTCGGAATGAAAAGGCTGTTTACAGACAAATGGCAACGATGAAAAGCATCCTGACGACATTAATTTGAGGAATCCATGCCCATTTGCACATGTGGATCACACATTGCCCTTCGCATAACAGGAACTAGATGATATCTGCAGTCAGCTTCATTAACAAGACCCCCGGACCCCCTCTGACATAGACTCTTAGGCCTTGGACCATATACCCGCCCATTGCACATTCTGTAACATTCTGTTAAAAGTTATATTGTGCATTTAGTATTTCTTTCTGTATTTGTTTATTTCATGTTTAATATGTTTACACTGTAAAAAATGTCAAAGTGAATTTACACTTATATAATGGCGGCAGGTGTACCTTTAAACAGTATACTGTTTAAAATCTTAAGGTCTTTTAATGTAAACAGACACTGTTTCTGTATTATCTGAATTGACAGTAGCATACTGGTGCATTGTAATTCTTGCCTCTAACTTTTTCCCAAAATTCACTGAGAATGTTACAGATTGCAGGTATATGCAATCTGTAACATTTGCATATAGTGCTGTAATGTTGTTATTTTCTCCCAGAATAAATCACCATTTACAGCATGATCCAGTATAACAGTGTTTCTTGAACGTCTTTCAATAGTGTACCCCCTTTGAATTGCTTCTTTTTAAGTCAAGTTCCCCCTTACCAGTGCAAAACATTTTTGGTAGAAATGAAAGTCTATATAAAGGAGGTACAATACCGGTGCCGGCAGTGATAGATTCACTAACCTTTTTTAAATCAAAATATTTGAACGTTACATTTCAAATGTTTAAAATGCATCATGTAATTCATTCGCTATTATAGTATAATTATTTTAGGAATTATGCATGATATATTTTTAAATGAGCATTTTTGCAAACTTTTCACGTAACCCCTGCAGTACTCCAAAGTACCCCTAGGGGTACGTGTACGAACCCCATTTGAGAAACTGCTGTATGACATTGAAACAGTAAGAAATTGTGAGATTTTAGTTGTACGTTTACATAAAAGGTTTACAGCGTATTGCGAATTTGTAATAAATCCGTCTCTGATTCTGAGACCATGTGTCTTTGCTTGCGCCATCCAAATGTATTTGGCGTTGTTGTAATGTCCCCCGAGATCCATAAATGAGTAAAGGACAAACCTCTAGTTCCTGAGGTCTTTGAACTGGCTTTTCAGTTTCGTTTTTCTTCCTTTTTTTCCCCACCGGCATCTGATGGCTAATGAAAGCAGAACAAGCTTGACGTTCTTCCTAAACATGTGAGATTTTTTTTTTTTGCGTTCAGCGGTAAGTAAAATAACTGTGAATTACTTCTAGTGCCACTGAAATGATGACTGAAAATAAGTACAAAAGAAGAGTGAAAAAAAAAAAAAATCAAGCGCAAGGTGATAAAAAGGTGAGAAAGAGAAGGAGGGAGAGAGAGAGAGAAAGAGAACGGAGGACTGAGTGCTAAATGGTGTGAATAATTGAGTTGGAGGTGGCAACTTAATGAGGTGAGCAAGAGAGTGATCACGAAGAAGGCCAAGACTCCCAGTGTGGTCTTCCCAGCACGACCGGCTAACAATGCCTGGCTCGCGCTAATAATGAGAGACTTCACACGCGCACAAGCACTGGAACAAGTGCGACAAACACTGAGTGGGAAAGGCTTTCTCGAGTCGCTGATGGAATCGGTCACATCGGCGGTACAACTTTCACATTTAAGTAATGTGTGAAGGTGCATTTACACGTCTATCTGCATTTTTTAGGCGTTTAACACTTTACTTCCTGCATTCAGGTTATTTTTTTGTCATGCAGCGATTTATGCAGCGAACGCCTTTATTTATGTTAAGAAAATGATAATTCTCCTGTAGAACATTCTGCATATTCAAAACATCACGCCCAATGGAGCACAAGTATACACAGTTTTTTATACACAATTTGAGCCCCCTGAATGCTTCTTTTTACCTCTTTCTGGAGTGGGTGGTTTCATATTTTTTGAGGGGGACATATTTCTAAAAGTGTAGGTTTCTTAATCTCACCTGCACAACTTCTTTTTTCTATTATTTCCTTGTTGTGTTTCTTTTGCATTGATAGTATTGTGCAAATGAAGACATTAAAATTCTACCTTTTGAAGAAGGCCTGAGGGCCTAGACGTCTTCAGAATAAACGTAGAGATACATGCATATGGCATATGGGGTAGTAGTACTCTGTGCATCTCTGTATACCTGCATCACTTCTCAAACATAAGAGTAAAACATCTCAAACATACAGTGGGTACAGAAAGTGTTCAGACATGTGATATTTCAGTTTTTTCTTATCTAATAAATTTGCAAACATTCCTTAATTTCTGTTTTTTTCTGACAAGATAGGGTGCTGAGTGTACATTAATGAGAAATACATTTTTTTAGGGTTTTGGAAAATGGCTGCAATGAAACATTTAAAGGGGTCTGAATACTTTGCGTACCCACTGTAGAAGAGAAGAGATATCAGTTTGGTTTAACATATTCCCCAGTCTGATGTCCATGTAGTTCATAGCTTCAGAGTTATCTGCCATTTAGAATGTTAATCCCCGTTGAAGGGTAACGCCCGTAGTTTTCAACCATGTTCTTATGTATAAGTGACTGATGGGAACAACAATCTGTGACGTTGGTCCATAATTAAGCATGATCACTGCAGGCCAGCTACCAGCTACAATCTAAGTTAATAGGACATTTGTCCAGCTTGTATTTCCCTTCACAGTAGTGCTTGTTTTGCCACTGAAAGGTTTTGTTCATCATACACATTACCACACCGGTAGCATCTCAGAAATGGAGCGTTTTGCCTGTCGACTTGCTGATTTAATTGTTTGGGTAACTTTTCCTGGACATTTGTGCTTCTACCATAAAAGGTCTGTATAGTAAATGGTTGGTGGGGAAATCACAAGCACTGTTTCGGTGGCTGGCGGCTTTGGCGGCTTTGGCGGCGTTGGAATGCAGCGCATACGCGTCTGGTGAAATCTAGGGGTTAGTTATGGTTGGAGCCTCAACACATCTAGGGAGCCCTCACACGTTGAGGTTACAACATCCTCAAGCCGGGAGAATGAATCAGCTTTCAGACATGACTACAACATCTGCCCAGTCTTCATATGGGGCCAGATCTATAAGTGAAAGGCACTGATGTCATCCACGTGTGCTACACATTCATTACCAACACAAATCCACACAAAGATATCGCATCTTTGACCAAAATTCAGTATTATGGATTTTAAGAAAGTTTTAATAGCGTACTAAAATTATACAACAAATGTAAGCCTTAAAGGCAGAATCAACATTAAAAAAAACCTTTTTAGACCATTAAATATAAGATCAAAACTAACTACGATCCGGTAAATATCCAGTCTCTGGCATGCCGGGCTTCTTTCCCTCTCTGTCATTCACCGTTTCCCACACTCAGAGGTGAAACCTGGCATTCATATCCATCTCATCTGTAGCAAATGAGCTAAAACGAGCACTAATGTGGATATGGTCCTTTATATTTCTTAGCAGACGGCACCAAAAGGGGAAAGGAAATGAGGGAGTTGTGGTATATTCAGTGAAAGTCCAAGTGAAATATCACTCAGGCTGACAAAGACACTTAGTTGACATTAATGGCTAATTGGCTGCTTGGGCTCTGCGGCTACGAACGTTTAAGTCGAGAAACACTGAGGCCCAGAGAGGCGAACCAGAGCTGAGAGTTCAGATAATGAGGCGCAGAAATAGAGACATATTCCACTTAATTAAAACACATGCGGTGGAAAAACAATAACCAGCAGACAGCAACTTGGGGTGTATTAGTGTGTGTGTGTGTGTGTGTGTGTGTGTGTGTTTGTTTGTATATTTTGGGCTAGAATATAATTTCTTGAACCGTGCATGTCTACACACTTTGGACTGAAAAAATGCATTAAAAAAACAAAGATTTAACCTTGGGAAAGTGGTGAGAGGGGAAACTAAGAGAAATCAGGGCCCTTTTAAAGAGAAGCTAAAAGTCTCGTCAGGTTCTGTCAGCCCTGTCATCATCAATTTGTTTGTGAGGGTCTCTCCGCGGAGGTGGCATCCGAGTTCATGACAGGCTTTGTTTTTGACAAACGAGATTCAAAGACAGACTCTGTTTATCAGTGTAGACGGCTGTGTTCCACATTGTTCTGGAATAAAACATTTCATTGTTCACTTTTCATTTTAACCAACTAACATGACACTTGTATTGATGATGTGTGTGACGGGATTGGCTGCAGTTTTTGCAACTAATGTTGGATTCGCTGAAAGTCTCTTGATTATTGTTCCCCCCCCATCATGATTTGCTAATGGGTGACTAGGTGAAACATGTGTGACTAGGGTGTGGCCTATATAACACCAGTGCAAGTGTCTGACTTTGTTGATTTTGAAGAAGGCCTGAGGGAGTTCAAAGTCATCTAAATAAAACACAGAAAAGAAAAGCATATGGAGCCTGCGTGTGACACTTTTTTTTCTGACTATGAAGTCTAATTCTAGGCATTAGCACCTCACTACAACCCTTGGTTTGTGCTACTTCTCTACGTTAGTTTTACAGATGAGGCCCACACATGAGTCTTTTCTCTGAATATTACCATTCACTGAGGTCGGGAACATTTGTAATTTTCCTACTATGGCCTTAAAACTTGTCGTAGCAGAAGGAACTTGTGTTTGCCAACATCAAGCTGACAAGAAAACTCTGCTTCAAAGAACTTCAATCACCACCATCTTTCACTAAAACTATTCTGTTTCAGGTGTTCACCCTTCAGTAAACCAACCTAAATTGACCACTAAAATTCATGATGCAATCACAGCACAACATCCAGCTTTACATGTCTTCTCTCCACCCTTCTTTACATGTCTTCTCTCCAACCTCCCTTACATGTCTTCTCTTCAACCTCCCTTACATGTCTTCTCTCCATCCTCCTTTACATGTCTTTTCAGATAAATGTGCAACCCCCCTCCTCTCCTTCCACCTTCCGGCATAGTCACCCACGGCAACTTGAGTCCCCTTCCGGCAGACAACTCTTTCGTTCGGTCTCGGGATTCCTTCTCCATCATCACCAGTGTCTAGGCTCCATCGGGGGTGGGGGGGGAATGGAGCAATGGAGTCTAATCCCCAAAGACTCTGTACAGTTCATATTATGCTTACGTACAATCTATACATCTTTTCATATCTGCAACAAAGTCTCTCCTGATTGAAATAGTATTGACATGAAAGCAATGGACACCATGGCTAATTGCTACAACTTCTGGCTCAATTTTCGCAGGGAATTACACTCCACATGAGTTGACCGGGTACCTTTATTGTAAATCTGAACAATCATGCTTATGCCAGATTAATGGAACTCTGATTCTGGGAGTAGGACTGTAAACATTTGTGCTTTGACGGTTTGCAGTGTGACTCAAACCCAGAGGAAAAAGGATATCAAACTGTAGTATTCTCAGTTCAGAACACTCCAGTAAATCTAGCTTGAGTTTCATACCTATCCACTGGGGCCATAGCCATCGCAATACATGTGCGGCAATATGTGCTCAGTATTGTTATTAATGTTTCCAACCGCTGTGTACAGAACACACTGGTAAATGTTGAACTCCAACTAATAAAACAAAGCTGTAATGTTCTACATTGTTCTTATTTGGTAACAAATCCCATTATTTCCTCTGATTGTTTAAATGAATTTGTTACTGCACAAATTAAAAAGCTGTTGCTCATACAAATGCACAGAAAACAATCACCAAATTTCTACAGTTCTTCTCAACTCGATGCCCAACCCACAACCTGCAACATAATACAGTACGTCACATTTGTATTTTTAGCTTGTTCTGCTGCCCCCAAGTGGCTACCGCAGCGTTTAAAACGGCTGACAGTTTTAATTTTCTTTTTAAAAGGCTTTCTTAAAAAAGCTAGACACTGTAGTTTAAAACATTTCTCAAACATTGGCATAGCGGATTCCTATAAATCAGGCTTTTTTTATAGAGTACACACAATACTTGCTCGCATTCATTGTTGGTTCACGGCTGCAGGGTTAGCCAGCAACTGGCTGTTTACTATTCAACTCAGCAAATCCAGTCACACAGTAAAAAAAAAAGCATATTACCTGTAGAAGACAGCATCCCAGCAAATGCACAACACAAGAGACAACACAGGAGAAACAAACAGAGGAAAGGAATTAGAAGATTATCACAATATGGTTTTGCATTTGAACATGCAGAGATTACGTCAAAACATGTTGCCTACGTTGTTCATGTTCAAGACCAGAGAAAGATTGATTTGCACTATAATTTCAGGTAATTGGCAAGAACAAACTGTGAACACCATTTCTGACACCAGAATTGTTTGGCTCATTTCAGAGATAAGTGACTGAAAAATGATTCTCCACGATTCGACACGTGAACACAATACTAAAATAGGCATAAGAATGAAGTGCGTTCCAGTAATTAGTGCGGTGACAGCCACCAGTCATTTTTCTGATCAAATGTGTGCTTGTAACAGTATCCAAAAGAGCGTCTGTGCTCTTCAAAGTACAACCAGCATCTCGAATTTCCTAATGAATTTACACTTTTGGGTTTAATTACAATTTGAAAATAGTCCATTTATATTGTTTTAAAAGTCACATGACAGAGATAAGGTTGAAAGGTATTGGTGCATTGAGCCACACTCCAAAAAAGAATTCTATTAAAACAACAGTGATATGAAAATAAAAGAATAGACATTTAACTGACCGTAATGAGCAAAATTCTGTCCTCAAATAATGCTCATAAAAGGATTTTATTTTGTCAGTGACAATAAAAATCAGAAGATAACAGGGAATTAGAATATTTTTCATTGTGAAGAACAGAAACACCGTCCTGGGTGTGTTGACACTATTGATATTCATTTGGGTTACTTGCTCCTTCTGGTAAGACCTCCGAAAAACCCCAGTTAGTGCAGCGAGGAGATAGGGGGGTCCGAGTATGACCAAGGATAGCACACGGCTAACTCACCACTAGCAGTTAGCTTCCTTTTGCCAGCTTTTGTAAAGACTAAGCTAAAGTAAGTAGTTGAAGCAATAAATTATTATAAAGGTCAGAAGTGACACTGTAATTAGACACCATTACACAAACTGAAAACATTACAACGTAGTTTATATTCACATATAAACAGCCGTTAGCCAAAAAGTGTCCAAGCATTCCAAGCCTCAGCTGCACATTGTGTCTAATGCTAATTAGCAGACTTTAACCAACCTTCACCCCAGCACTAAGATGGTGGCCATGCTAAACATGTTCTATGGGCATGTTAACATGCTAATGTTAGCATTAAGCTGAAAGAGTAAATCAATTCCAAGGCTTTTAGAGCAATGACCGAAATAAAAGCTGCACTTTTTGATGTGAATTGTGTCAATAAGGTTCAAAGTGTTGCCCTATAAATTTAAAGATGTACAGTATGTTAAACATGGGATCAGTAATGTTATTACAACACACTAAAACTACAAAAAACTGCCTTGTGCTTGTTTGCTTCCTGTTTGCCTGCCTTACCTTTTCTGGGATTTGGGGTGTTATTTTGTGTCTCTGGTACTTCCACACGCATAAAACATTCATAGTGTTTTGAGAGTGACACGGTTTCTGAATGTCCTCTATCGTCATTCTCCGGTGAGCTTTTCAAAATCTGAATGGCTTTCTACGTCACTAGACGAGACAGGTGGCTAACCATAGCACATGCTAGGGCTAGCATGCTAGCTCATTGCCATGGCAAAACAATGCTACAACACACACTAGTTCACCACAATCTCCAAAAGAACTACTTCCATGTCCCTGTTCTGCAGGTATTCCACCAGTGGCCCTCGTCTAGAAGAAGTCTCCCAGCGAATCCTGCCTTGGACTGACCAAAGCTGGAGAAATAGTTTTATAGCTGATGTGATCTTACCTAGCTACTGAGCATGTGCGACTCCCAGCAAAGATAGTATAGAAGTGAGATGTCTTACTCTCTAGCTAAAACAGAGACCTAAACACACAGGGTTCAAAAGGGGATCTGCAGCAACAAAAATATAGATTTTTTGAAAATTAAACCGTGTAGACTGGTACAACCTCCACATACAATGATGAACCTGAAAATGAGCATAATATGTGCACTTTAATGTCTGTCATGTTTATTTATTTTTATTTTTTTATGGATCTAGAGTCTAACAAATAAACACATAACAATTATATATCGGATATAACTTTCATGAGAATGGGACAACCCCAAACATAATACCTCCACCCATGGCAGTAGCCGGTGCAGAAGCATGATATATGTTGCATCATCCATCACAAAAAAAAAATCTAAGTCAAATTCAGAAAGACAAGTCCGTTTTAGAAGATAACACTACGTGGCAACCGAAGATTGGCAGTCCTGCTGGCCTCCACTAAGCCTTTTATATTTTACATAGCCACTGGCAAGAACATCTGCTGTATGGTGCAAAACAGAAGGATAAATATCTGCACATACATTAAATGCACCACAGCGGTGCTCTTTTTCCTTCTTTTCTCTATTAGAAGCATAAGCAAATGTTTGCATATGGGCTTTGATGAAAATAAGTGGTTGACTGGGAGGCGAGGTGATAGGCACCCGTCAGCTCTCCTGAAATATGGAGGCAATGTGGAAGCCTTCCCTGACTTCAGATGAGCTTTTTTTTCCCTCTCCTCCCTCTCATAAGGGATTGTTCGAAGGCTAGCACATGTTTCAATATTAAGGGGACTGGGAGACAAGAGCTGCCTTGTAAAACAAGTCTTCGAGGATAAGAGAAATGTGGTATTGACACTGGGGTAAATGTAAGGACCAGCAGCAACAATGTTCATTACACATCAAAATACCAATGTCTTGGACAGAATTTACAACGTGATGTGTTTGCCAATAGTGGGGGCCCCTTGCTTGCACTCAGAGAAAGGTAAAAGATTGATTCAAATCCGCATTTCCAGATCCGCAGAGCTTCTATTTTTGCCATATGACGGCGAGCTCCACAGCAATTCAGCACACGCAGATAGTGCGGGACAGGAAGTCAAGCAAAGAAACAAAATAAAACGTCAGTTTGATTTTCAAAATAAAATAGGTGCTCACAGCGGATCATATTTCCCTGCACTACACCTTGAAAATGTTATAAAGGGCAGAGACAGGCCTGAAGTCAACAGGTCGGAGGTTTTGTGGTTGTGTTTATAGAAACGTGAAATTGCGTGATCTCGTGGGTCCTCGTGACTTCAGCTGTCCGTCATGGCCGCAGCCGTTCTGCAACAAATCTGGACCTGGTGGGTATCGAGGGACGGTGGCGCATAGAGCCGACACGCAGCGGTAGAAATCAGTGACCTGCAGTTAATTTTCATCTTTTTATTGATGGTACACAGAAATTTTGGCAATTCTATGCTTATTTTTCTAAACTTCACCATAACAATGGCATATTAGAAAATGTGTTTGAGTATGAGCATTTTCTCCTTTACCACTTTAAAAGCAATACTTAGTGATTGACTTTGTAACCCTGGACCTCTATTCCCATCCCATTACATTGCCTCACTCAAAATTGGTTTCTTTTAACCAGGGCTATTGGGTTTTTTCTATAAACTTATCTAAGTAGTTTAGTTTTGTAATTTAGATGTAAGGATTTGTTGATCATCTGACAGACTAGCCAACTGACCACCATTTCTACCCGGCCCTTCTGATAACCGCATGGTTAAAAATGCCCAAGCATTACTGGGGTAGAACATTGCCTATTGTCAGTAAGAATCCAAAGCCGTATTGGAGCAAATGAGCTTAGATAAGGCTTAGATGTAGGGTAGAGAAAGGACGGTGTGATAGTGGTGTTTGGGGGGGTGGGGGTGGGGGTGTTCTACAGAGACACACAGCAAGAGCTGAGGCAGGCACAGGGAACAGGTAATTAATGGTATTCAGGCCAGTGTAGGTGGGAGATAAGCCCAGTCCCTCTTATTGCACACTTTCCCCAGGCCTTCCCATTACCTGGACCAACATAATGACTTTCTGAGCACCTCAACGCCCAGCTTAGCCCCCATACAGCATTCGTTCTCTCTTCCTGTCTCGCTCCCTCTTTCTCTCTCTCTCTCTCTCCCTTTCTCTTGGGTGTCAGTGTCAGGGAAATGGATGAGAAACACGAAAAAGCAAAATGGCCACTGTCATCACTGTGGAGCATTTTTAATGCTCTGTGGTGGTGTTAATGATCTCTGTGTCATGTTTGTTCCCTCTCATAATGGATCTAATAATTATTTTTAAAGAGGGCAATAACAGCAGGGACCAGTTGGTAAGGGGATGAAAAAAACATCTAGACGGATCTTTTTTTTTTACAGTCACTTTTTATGGCGGGACTACAAAAAAGAATTACGGGAAGATTTGTGGAATAATTTTTCTCCCGACCAAGTAGAGTGCAGATTCTGCCATATCAGGATATGTATTTGCAACATGAACACCACTGCTGGATAAGCCTTCTGAAATCCCCAAATAGCATGGAGGGCTATGACCTATTAAATCAGCTGAAGTTGACTCTCTGCAGACACATTTGAAGTAGCAGTGAGTCTTTGGTAGGCTGGGAGTAAAAACTCACCAGATGTGACTGGGGAATATTTGCACTGCATGCTGAGTGTGTGTTTGTGGTTGTATGGGCATGTAGATGCTTAAAGTCCATGTTGCAGGTCAGCCACTACTGTTGATTAATTGGTACTCTAGATATGTATATCACTTTTAAAATAATGTCTCCAAATGGTGTTAAAGGCCAGGTTTTGTCAATTTTGGTATAAAAGTATTTTTTTTAACCCTCATGTTGTCCTCGGGTCAAATTGACCTGTTTTCCTATATCAATGTTCTTTTTAACAACCCAAAATAACATGATTGATTCCACACAGCGCTATTTGGCAAGTACAAATCTCTACTTTAATTAATTTTGGGGTGTTGTATTCAATTTTATAGCATTTGGAGAGAAAAATTGAAGTGGTTTTGAAATAGTATTGAGTAAAAGTTGACACATTCCAATCTGTAATTATCCATCATACATTCCTATAAATCTAGTCTAAATAATTCCTAATTTCTGCTTTTCTAACTCAAACATTAGGTATTATTTCCTAAAAATTAGGTTTATTGACCATAGATTCCAAAATTAACTGCAAAACTACAGTTAATAAGTTAGTATTACGTGAAAAAAAACAAAAAAGAGACATTGAACATTGAAAAAAGTGTTGAAAAAAGGGACAAAATCATGAGAAAAGTTAAAAACAAGCACACATCCGTGATGACATCACGTTGGGGAGACGTGGAGGAGAGTAGCCTCAGCCTAGTACTAGAACGATGGCGACTGACTGGGAGGAGAGGGCGCAAAAAACACTAATAACACGTATGATGGCCCGCAGCTGTATGATTACCACCCTGTCAGACGTGAGAGGGCAATTGACCAATTGTCCGAGGACTAACGGTCCGAGGAGAATGATTTAAGAGTTAGTGAAGTGTCCTGGTTAGTTGCTATCATTTAGCAGTGCAACAACTATTTAGCAACGCAGCAACGAATGCTGGAGCTAGTCTGCGAACGGCAGTCACATTCAATAACAACATGGTTTTTTTTGTCAGTGAAAAGTTTTGAGGGAAGTTAGCATTTTCTTTACATCTAATGACAGTGATCATGCCGTTAGTTTAGCCATCCGTGGCTGTGCACACGCATCCCTCTGCCTGCCCTGAGACCGACAAGCACTAAGATCGGTGCCGCCCCAGCGAGCGAGAGCTGGCTAAAGCCTTGTGCTAATGCAACACAAGTTAGCTAGCCCCATACTGTGTTCCCCTCCACTACAGTCGTGATCAGTCAGAAATCAGAAAGGCACATTTTGTGATTCATGAAAATGAACCAAAACCAAATGGTCCTGTAGTAAATGTCCAAAAAGCTTGTCATATCTAGCTAGATAGCGCCATGGCTAGTGGTTGGACCACTGGTGTTCATCAAGCGGCTTTCACAACAGCATGTATCTGTGTGTGTGTGTGGGTGTGTGTGTGTGTGCGTTGACAGATGCCTCACCGCATGAGACAGCGGACATTGTTGGTGCTACGGCTATCTGGCCGTTTACCTATCTATTATTTATTCATCTCTCTCTCTCACTCTCTCTCTCTCTCTCTCGCTCTCTCTCTCTCTCTTCTCTCTCCCTTTCTCTCTCTCTATAAATATCCACATGGTATACAGTATACTGTGTGTACATCTTTTGTATATATGTATATACTGTAAATATATTCTATCTATCTATCTATCTATCTATCTGTCTAGCTACGTAGTATCTACTGTCTATCCATGTATTTATCTATAATCTACTGCTGGACACTCGTCTCTCGTAACTCTCTCTCTCGGGCTTTGGCCTGTCGTCTCTCCAACCAAATAACAGTTTAAACCTTAATTACCAACAAGCAAATTCATTGGAAAATAAACCCTGCAACACAGACTTTAAAGTCTTCTTGGGCTGAGCTTTACATCCAGAGGACTCAAGGATAGAGTTTTCTTTGTGTTTGCCATTTTGGTGCAGTGTCTTTAAAAAGGGCGGTTTGTTTGATTAAAGGATTGTGGGAAGATGGCCGCCCAAGGGCATTATGATGTAGGATTAATCGTGTGATTGTTCTTGTCTTTGTCTAAATGCATGAAAGCGCCATATGATTACAATGTGCTAATATCAATGTTCTATTATACACACGCTATCATCCTTTGAGTTTTTTGTACCTTACTTTCAGGGCACACTGTGAAATAGTGTTTACAGAGCTCCCTCTGAGCACTATTAACACAAAGTGGCATTCCTTCTAACTGTTACTCTCAAAATCACTAGGGTTGCTCATTTTGTTCTCTACTGGAACACTGTATCCTTCAGTAGAGCACTGAAACCATTAGTAACCTGTGAGCCTTAAACCACCACCTACCACTTTGTGCAAGGCATAAATTAAGACAAAACACCAGAAAAACCTTCACACTGAAGCTAGTCACAACAGGGTGGAGCTAGTTCCATAGGGTAGTCTCAAAACTGACAGGATGGGAAACATTGTTTAAAACGTACTGCATCAAATGATAATCTATCAAATATCTACTAAAGATTTTGGAATCAGAGTTACTGTCCAATGTAAGTAGTTTGTTGCTTTAACATATTGCAGCCTGAGTTTGGTTAGTTTAGGTTTGCCTTGATGTCAACCTAATATAATATACTATATACTGTATATATACATTATTTTATACATATATTACTGAAAAGGCACCATTTCTAGACAATGCCAGATTAACAGCCTGTCTTAACCAAATGTTTGAACATTACATTTAACATAACTGACAGCCATGTAATGCATCACGTTTAACCTGTGCTTTATTGGCTTTTTTCTACTCTAACTAATGTTTGTTCCTACAACGATTGCTGCTGATGTGCGGTTGTTGCTGCTGCCATTACAAGGTGCGAGAACTGCTACAGCAGATGCACTAGCAAGCATTTTTAGAGGGATTCTTTTTGAATTATTGTTCTAGTAAAAGTTCTCACAAAGGCAAACAAATCCAAGCTAACTAGAAACTAGAGGTTGTATCTCTGCCAGGCAGTCAAGCTGCAGTTTACATCCATATGTGGAGATAATACAAACTTTTATTTTATTTCGCATTGTCCACAGCAGCACAGCTTTACTTGTTTCGGTTTGCCCTTTCACAATAAAAGCCCAACTTAAATTCACTCCGAGCATTTTGCTAAATAGGCAACTTGATGAAATGCGTAAAGGTGCGATAGGGTATTCTGCGCAAAGATTGTAGATATGTGAACTAAACTGCCAAACAAATACAGCCCCCCACATCCTGCTTCAAGAGCTCCGGCCCCCAAATGCACGGATGATAACTACTGGAAAACGTGCTCCCCCCCCCTCGCCTGTCGGCTCGTGCACTCCTTTCTGTTTGTTTTCCATTTACACAGCCAGGGCTGTGTATTAACAGTGGACATAGAGAGCTAGGTGGCCGTGAGGGGATATTTGCAAAATTTGACTTTGAAAAAGTGTATTCATTTATATATATATCCCTTTAACGTTACTGGCAATGGGAAGTCCAGAGTGACGGACTAGCAGAGGCTATGTAGCACAGCATGTAAGAAAACCGATTTGCTCTCCGTCTGAACGAGCCCGAGTCTCCATGGGATTACGTCATTATAATATTGTACTTTAATCTACTGTATCTGGATCATGTCCTTTTTGCATGCACTGTAGCTTAGATTTTTTTGTGCAAAGTTTTTATGCCCATAATAACACTTCACAAACTTGTCTTTCATAACCTTTGGCGCTCCTTTGACACACTTCTCCTGCCTAATTTCACTGTTTCTCAGTTGTCACTTGTTCTGTTCGCGCCCTCCTTAAATAAGAGGAGCTTATTGTTGCTACTTGACACATGTTTGTTGTACAAAGACTTCAATAAGAAGCGTCTAAAAAAGACAGTGTTTAGTCCCCTGTTGTGTTTGTATGTCACACATTCCCTCTCGCGTGCGTGTGGTGGTGCCAGCATATGACTACAGCTCTGGGTGTCGGTCTCACTTTGAACGTGCTCCCATCCCCTGTGATGTGTGTATTTCAGAGATTTGTTTTTTGTGTGTGTGTGTGTGTGTGTGTGTGTGTGTGTGAGTGTAGGTGTGTGCGTGGATGGCTGGCTGGCCGGCTTGCTGAGAGAAAATAGGTCATGGGTGGGACAATAACAATTTAGGAAAGAAAACAGTGAATGTGACTGTGACAGTCGAGGGGAACACATGGCATTGCCTTTAACAAACTGCACTGAGAAAAATGGACTGATAAAAACAACCAGTAAAAGGCTGCTATAGAAGTGGGAGTCATGCTGAACACAGCTTGATGAATTCACAAGTACACTTTGCTGTTGTAAATATTCAGCTATGCTTTACATTGATTGTGTCAACTCAAACTTTGTGCTCTTCATTTACGTGTGTGACACTGTACAACATGTCAATATGGTCATTGTGTAGGGCTGGGTATCATTCAAAGATATTCCATACCGATACCTATACCAAGGACGTACCTTTGATACCGGCCCTAAACGATACGTTTTTCAATATTAATTTGACAAAAGATCATGACAAATTGTGTGTATGTTCAAAGTAGTTTTAGTTGTGCAACAGAAAACTACAATGGGAATGATAGTCTAGCTAGCTGTCTGGAGTTACCCTGCAGAGATCTGAGGAGCAGTTAACCATAGTCCTCAGAAATCCACCAGAGGTTAGAACGCCAACACAAAGAAAGAAGAAGGTCACAGACATCCGGCGGAATTTCCGTCGGCACCGGAGCAATCCCCGAAGTAGATCAACGTGGACATGGACTAAGGCCCGCTGCACACTGCCTGCGGGTCATGGGCGTGGCGTTTCTGTTGCGTGGCGGCTGCGTGGCGTTTTCTATGTCCTTGCACACCAGAAACGTGGCTGACAAGGTGCTGCCGCTAGAAAAAAGTCTTGTGATTTGGATCACTCTTGTTAGACTTATGAAGAGAGAAAATGTACTCAAGCAGTAGTGTACTTCATGTTAAACATAAATATATACTATGTGGTCAGAGCAAAGACGACATTGGCAGTATTGAAGGCAAAACATATTATATAGACTTTAGTAGTCCCCTAATACTGTATCTGAAGTCTCTTTTATATAGACCTTAGTGGTCCCCTAATACTGTACCTGAAGTCTCTTTTATATAGACCTTAGTGGTCCCCTAATACTGTATCTGAAGTCTCTTTTATGAAAGCCTTGGTGGTCCCAGTAGAGCCGGTCCCACAATGAGATTTCCTTAGTACGTGCCATATCTGAGTCTGTAGCTTTTAAGGAGGAGAGGGGGGGGGGGCAAGGTAGAGGCTGGGGTCGTGGCCTTGACCAACTGGCCTTGACTTTGCTTGTTTGAAAGCCATGATGTCTCTCACTCTTGGTTGGGCCAAATTCTCTGGACAGGCGAAGCAGAGGACGAGGAGGTAACCTTGACCATTGCCCAACTTCAACATGGGAGTTGAAATAAAAATGGACACGCGACGCAGGCAGTGAGCAGGACCCCTAACCTGTGTTGAACTCCATGGTTCCATACTAGCCGCATAGCACCCAGGTGCTCCACAATAATTTCTTAACTCTAAAATTGTCATTTTCTCTCCTCCTGTGTCTTCCTTCCTGACTCTGCCAGCAGTGTGAAAGCACAGCTCTGCCCCGGTTGTCTTATTGGCTCCAAGAAAGTGCAACGGCAACTGCACCTCATTGATTCGTTTATTATTGCTCTTCTCATGATGACATTTCCCATTTTGTCAGTTCAGCTTTTTTCCTCCCTCTGATTTCAATTGCTGATTATTCCGCATCAGTCGGCTCTGATTTGATGAGGGAGCCAGCGAAGTTATTGCTTCCCTCATTCGCAGTTATTGCTCTCTGCT
>NC_048410.1:24621140-24650082 GCF_013103735.1 Etheostoma cragini
GGCCTGGCTCAGGCGGCACGCAGAGCGGCAAATAATATCGACGGAGGAGGCCGCCGTCATTTCGACACATCAGCAGAAGGCTGTGACTGACAGAGGACACTACAAACACGCTTTAGATACAACACACACACACACACACACACACACACACACACAGAACGCATACTGTTTATGTTCTATATTTCAATGCTAAATAAACTCAGGAATGTTCTAATTACAGCTAGTCCTAACAGAAAACAACCATACAGGTTGATTATAACAAGATCAAAGGAGGAACTGAGGTGACAAAGTATAGGAGCGCCAAATTCCATGTGAGGAGGCAGACTGGGGTGTTGTATGGGTCCAACAAACTGGACTTTTACCCAGGAGACCGGGGTTCATGTCAAATGTGAAAGCAACTTGAAATGATGAGTTTTACCCATGACTTTTACGGACCGTAATTTACATTTTAGCCCACCCACAGTCTTTTTTTTTAACTTAAGAGGCCGTGTTCATTTCACAGAATTGGGTGAGATCCGGGTGGTTGTCTCGGCAGTCTTTGGAGATATAAAGTATGAGTATGTTTTGTCCAATTTGAATCACATTTGTGTATGTAGCTGTTGAGAAATCACACATTTGGTGTTTGATTTTCATAAAACAAAGTCCTTTGTTAAATAACACTTTGTGAACATGGATCACTGTTGTTAATTGCAATGATTACAGACACTTGAAAGGTTGCAGATGCAACTAACCACCAGTTGTATATGGAGATGACTCAATCTTTCTATCTATCTTTTGTCAGAAACGTTGCAGGGTTCCTTTGCTTCAGAAAAGATACAGGTTTGTGCACCTGTCAAGCACTGTGTAACTGTGGTTTTGTGTAACTGTGGTTTTGTGTAACTGTGGTTTTGCAAGGTTCTATGAAGCAGGCGAAGTTGAGCACATTCTGTCAGGCCCAGATGTTATGTATTTAAAAAAACATCAACACATACAGTATGCAGTGCTGAAGTGCATTCCTGATGCACAACATCATTATGCACAATTATGTTAAGATGAGCTTATGCACACAAATCGGTTTCCCTCTAAAGCCCTAGGTTTTTTTTGTTTTTTTTTTACAAGTTAACAATTTGCAAATGAATGTGTGTGAGAAATATATTCTGCCCTCAAACCGGTGAGGACCCAACAACACAGTGCACAGTTCCACTCAGAGTCAACCTGAAAAGAAGTGACACACAAATGTGTCTTCTATGAGAACACTAAGTTGAACTGTCTGTGAATCTGAGTACATTTCACAACTCAGACATACACATTCATGAAGGTTAGTCGGGTGTCAAAAAAGGCAAATGAGTCCACAAAAATGTTTCCCATTCATTATCGATCTGAAATGGATGGAGCCTCTGTCCGTCTGTCTCTCTGTCCTTCTATCATCTTAACAACCGTTCGACTTCACACTTGGCGGGTGTGTGCTAAGGACCCGAGTTTGAGCTCTTGAGCTCTACATCACACATTCATTAGTCCATTATGTACACATTGCGTAGTCTGTTGAGAGGGGACCACTTTTAACTGCTACACCGCTGAATGGTGTTCTGGGTACAAGGAACCAAGTGTTTGGAGGAGCGGAAAACTGCCATCAGCCATCCCACAAGCCATGCAGTCGGCCTGGTCAACACATAGTCTCTTCCAAAGCGTCAAAAACCAACACTTGGTCTGGTGCCTTTGGTCAGGTGCTTCACTTTTTCACGCTCTGGATCGGGACGTACGTTTAACTGACATGCGGCACAAGAACGGGACAGTTAGGGTTAGGAAAAGATGGTGGGAGAGGTTACTAAATGTTTTGGACTATAACTGGACATGAACCCCGGTCGCCTGGTGTGTTGTTTGACCCATCCTAAGATAAGATAGATTGTATATTCCCAAAAGAAATTAGTCTTGGACCAACATTATCTGCTGTTTAAAGAATTCAACAGAACAGTGTGCGTGTATACAGGCATAAAGTACTGCACGGACTGCTGCGTCACACTGTATGGACATCCTCCGGTTGTATCCAGAGACTGCCACTAGCCAACAAAGTTGCACACTGCCCGTTGTTCAGCAAAATATAATGGCCGTCATAATATTTGCAATAAGGCTAAGCTGTCTTATCAACATAAAAGCCTGATAAAAAGAAAATGGACAGTACATGTGTGTGTTTGGTATAAAAGCAGCATTTCAGGTGGCCGGGTTGGGTCAGTGGGTAGAGCAGGCGCACAGAAATATACAGGTTTATGCCTCAAAGTAGAGGTCCAGGTTTCAAACCTTTCCATCAAGTCTTCCCCTCTCTCTCTCCTACCTGTCCTAGTCATTAAAGAGAAAAAAGCCCCAAAAATATCTTTAAAAAAAATCACTTCAGGGGTAAGGCTGGCTTGCTATTCAGGGCTTTGATGGACATGGGACAGAGTTCTTAAAGCGGTTGAGTCTGCACCAACGGACTCTGAAAGGTCTGCCCGAAGGGAGAAGCTGGTACTCATTGTGGAGGTCTGAAATTATCTCCAGGGCCTGCCTGAGGACGGTATTGTCAAAGACAGCCGTGAGTGTGGGAGGCTGTCTGATGATTTCCATGACTGGGCTTTTCAGCTGAACACTGAGGTTTTCAAAACCAGACTGTGAGGACGTGACGCAGGAGGCTCTCAACTACGGCATGGTAGAAGAGGGGCAACACTTGATTCTTCTGATAGACACCAAAGAACCTATGGAGAAAGCGCAGCTGCTGTTGGACCCTAGTGCAGACTTGACCCTGCCAACCTCCTTATGCGGGTTTTCCGTTTTTCATACTATTCGCTACCGCCGTCGTTCTGGATACTACCTCATCTTCCTGCGCCGGTGTTCCATACAGACGCTAAAGGAGGATTTACGCGTCGCTATCTGACACAAAGACACCGACCAAGCATCACTATTGTACCGGTTGGGAGTGACAACAGGTTAACCTGTTCCCAACACGTGTGTTTTGAATGAGCACTGCTAAAGTTTTATATGATCTATTGATACATTGTACCTCCAACTGCATACAAGTCATTGTTCTATTAAGCATGTGAATGAGAATTGTTTTAAAGGTCCCATGACATGGTGCTCGTTGGATGCTTTTATATAGACCTAAGTCTATACACAATGAGCTTTCCTTAGTAGGTGCCATTTCTGAGTCTGTAGCTTTTGAGCAGAAGAGAAGGGGGGTGGGAAAGGTGTAGGCTGGGGGTGTGGTTTGAAAGCCATGATCTCTCTCTCTCTCATGGATGGGCCAAACTCTCTGGGTTAGCGAAGCAGAGAAAGGGGAGGTAACCTTGGTCTTTATGACAGAGGCAAGATTCCAGATCAGCCCATCTGAGCTTTTATTTTCTCAAAAGCAGAACAGGATACCCAGGGCTCGGTTTACACCTATCACCCTTTCTAGCCACTGGGGGACCATAGACAGGCTGGGGGAACTCATTAAGGTTAATAAACCTCATAAAGTGAAATGTCCATGCCATGGGACCTTTAACACAAATTCCATTCTTGGATTTGCTTCCTAGCATCATTATACAGGTGTTTAAGCATTACCATCTTTTTCTGTTTACCCTTGACATTTAGAATCAATGAACACTATTATACTCTCAAACTCCATTGCAGATGTATAGTGCATACCACTGTAGGAAAAGATAGACTACACCAGCAATCCTCACAATGGAGGAAATTTGATGTCTGCACACGCACCTCAAAACCCCTCAGAGACACAGACATGCTTACACTTAGTTAGCTGCTTTGCATTTTGCATTCCAGGTCTGAAGGGTGTAGAACCGACTGGGTAGAGTGTATTGTGTAGCAAATCAGTGTAGCCGCATCCTCGCTATATAATCCATTTAGCTTGCTTCCAGCCCGGCTCTGCTGGAATGAGCTGAGACTCAGAGTGAAGCGACGGCCAGACTGCATGGAGTTTACAGTACAACTCCCAAACGCTGGGCTAAAAATACCTCCTGCAACTTTTGTCTCTCCAACACCACAGCTTTGTTGACGCACCTTCAGCAATCTTTGATCCCTCGAAGTCACATCTCACATCACGACTCAGACTCAGTTCTCCCTTTCCCTTCACATTTAACACTCTGAATGCAACAAATTGCAGTCACAGCACGGGGTAATTTTACACGCTATAGTTATACCACGGGTTATTTTATAGTGAAATATCTCACTACAACAACAGTAGTGTTGTTTACCACTTTATAGGGTGGTTAGTAAATACCATGAAGAATAAAAATAAAAGAAACAATTTGAAAAAATCTGCATATCCATATACCCATGGTGGGATTTGTGGGGGGGGGGGATGTGTGTGATTTCCCCCTTTCTGGGCTACATATCCCTGCCTCTGCTGAATTATTTTTTATCCCTGGTGGGGACTAAATGTACCCCCCCCCTCACCCCCACAGTGATCAATGCTACTTCACTAATAGCCTAGACCATGTATTAATTATATACCTACAATATAATTATTTTAAACTACATTAAGAGCAGTAAGATCAGAGCGGCAGTTCATGGTTGGATTTATCCGCTGCGGAGCTCCTGTTTAGCCTCCAGTAGGTGAGTGTGAGCCTGCTACAGGCACCGCCAGATGTTGGTCCTTTGTAGTGGCGTAACGAGCCAACACCGGGCCCTTAAGGAGGATCAAGGCGGGCCCCCCCTACTACAGCACGTGATGACAGTGCAACGTCCACGAGTGGGCTACCATCAACAGGACAGGATAGGATCGTAGGGACACAGCGTATGAGATGAGATGACTGACAAAATCAGGACTAGCCGCCCGCACTTTATTTAGATTGTTGCCCCCCAAAATGCCTGATTTTGGGGGGACTTTTGTAAAGAACTTTGATAAAAGTTGCATTGTTTTTTGAAAGAACCTATGGAGAAATAATGGAGTTAATTTAATACACAGTCTCCTTAAGTGTCCTGGCGTTTGTTGCAATGTTGCGGAAGACAGTGGCAAATTGCAAAAAAAGTTTTATGTATAGATTCTTTTAAAAATGAAAAGGAAACTTGTTTTGGGGAGAATAACAATTATTACTATAAATTCATTACTCTTCATTACTTTTTCTAGGAGCCTTACCAACGAGGCTCAGGATGCTGCAAATGTTGGTCTAACAGGAAAACGGCTGGGGGGTTTAAAACAAAAAATAATAATTTATTGACTGAATCAAAATTGAACATGTCTGTCAGTAGCTTATTGATCTTTACATTGTTAGTTAGTTTCCTATCCCGGCCTGGGACACAAGTTCATACGGTTTGATAAAGGACTTATTGGACTTTAACTTGTCATTGCACTTACAATAACAAGCGGAGCTGTCCTTCATTTATGTCATTCTGTACGTCTCATCCCCCGTTTTTCTTCTGTCCACCGTGTGTGTCTGTGTGTGTGCGTCAGTCGCAGGGGGAACGGAGCAGCCCCCCCCCCTGCAGAGCCGAGGGGATGATACAGCAGACGCTTTCAGCGACTTTATACTGAAAAATCATTTCAGCGTACAGTGATGTTAAATGTGTACAGGTTGGCAGGTCGGGCTTTTTGCTGTACGTTTTTTTACTAAATGTGAGATGTTGGAGACACACATGTGTCTCGTCCAGGGGTGTCTTAAGAGAACGGCCTCTGAAATAAATTCAACCCGTTCTCCTCCCTTCTGCTTGGTCAGTGGTTCTCAGAGTGCCCGTGGGACTGCTGGGATTGTTGCAAGTAATGAAAATGTAAGAGGGGGCCCCGGCTGTCAGTCAATATCTCTCGGTTATGCAGGCCTCTGATTGGTCCGGGCCCGTAAGCAACGCTTACCCTGCTTACCGATAGCTACGCGTCTGGTCCTTTCAGGGGCCACGGAGGCGGCGTTTGGCCTGAAAAAGTGAGCGTCATGCGGCGATGATTAGGGAAAAGATGGTGGTTTGGATAACACACTCCCGAGGAACAAACACGGTTTTCCCGGGTTAAGGAATTTTTGTTTTCGCCGCAAAGTAAATTCTGCATGCAACCGTTGTGCTAGTTGGTTTGGCATGGATGGCCGAGTGGCGCTGTATACATGGTAGGGGTGATCCGAGTATCCGGCTGAAACGAGTATCCGGTACGGATAAAGCACTTTTGCCGAGTACAAGTATTTTACGAGTAATATGAGTCAATATCCGTGCTCGGATTGAATACAACTCCTCAATTGGCCGCGCAGCGTTCTGTGATAATCACAGCGCACATGTAACATACCGGTTAAAGCCCCTCACATTTCAAGAGAATCTGACCCACTTCCTGGTTAAATCTGACCACTTCCGGTTTAGGCCCCGCCCAGTCCGAGTACGAATCCGGATACAGATAATTCATGTGGTAAACAGATACAGATAATGCTGTACTCGCTCATCCCTAATACTTGGTATCAGAAAGGGGATTCAATTCCTGCATGTTTTCTTTTTTTTTTTGTGCATGATCAACCCCCCCCCCCCAAACCATCTTAACCAGATCTTTTAAAAACATGTTTTGGGGTTTAAAAATGCTTGGATAAACCCTGAAACTACTCCTTCTATCTTTTCAGTTTTAATTCTGCTTATGAACTTAAAAACCTTTTAACATACAGTATAATGAACTATGCTATTATACGTGTCTTAGGTCACTTCTTAAAAATAATGTAGACTTTTGTATTACCGGAGTGGATTATTTTCTGATAACGAATGGAGTTAGGGGAGGCCGTTTGCTCTGGGGCCTGAATGGCGTCCTATTGGCTGCTGCTACCATCCGCCTGGCCTCTCTCATCAACCCGGATGACAAACGACTCGGCTCCACGCCTCATTTCACATTAGACACGGCAAATCGTCAGTGGGACAGATTAACGGGACGTGGGACGCCGGCACCATGGGTGTAAACACTGTATTAATCACACTGGGTCTTTCTGTAGGACCGCCTCATCCCCCCCGTCTCCTTCCTGTCCATTCACCTTCGTACACACACAGCACACACTAACACAGACATTCACACACACATATATAGTGCAATGGTGTGGCTGTCTTTTGCCCCCTCCTGTTATTTCACGCTATGTGAACCTGCCAATTGAAGGCCAGTGCTTCGGGGACAGGGCTGAGGGTGTGTGTGTGTGTGTGTGTGTGTGTGTGTGTGTGTGTGTGTCTCAACAGGGAAAGTAGGGCAGCATCAGGACCTGAGGCCATGGAGGGCGGCCTGAGGGATACACAGCACATACAGCAGGGACTCGGAGGAGGAACAAAGTGTACATTAAATTGTTTGTGTGCGTGCATGTGTGTGTGTGTGTGTGTGTGTGTGTGTCTTTGTTCATGTTCATGTGTTTCTATGTTTCTATGTCCACTAATAGAGGAAAAACAAAGCATCCCTCTGGGTACTGTCATACTGCAGACACACCTACCTGGAGCCTCCTAGCTTGCTCTCTATGCCCTCATCTTTATTAGCAGTGAAAAAAGATAACTGGGATTATTACAACTAAGCTTTTAGTTAGCACAGGGATTTAGGAAGACTTCCGGGCCACTAAAATGATACACCTGTTTGTCATAGTGATGTCAAAATGTATTTATTTACTGTGAAATGCCTGTGATGTAGTTCATTTTTGCTCCAAAAGCCATAACCACTTTGAACTCACACATGCACTGACATCACAGTCTGACCCCCCCAACCCCCGGACCTTCAACTGTGCAATATTTAATATTATTGATAATAATGAAATATTGCAAATGTTACTACTGTGCAATATCTGTATCCTGTGCAACATCATTACTCTCTATATCTATTACTCAAAGAACATGATTACCACTGTTATATAGTATATTCAAATAATGTGCAGTAACCCACACTGCATATCACACTGCACATAAAACCATATTCATTTATTTTATATATAGCGTCTCAGAACTGGGTACCCCCCCGATACCCAAATGTATAATATAGAATTTGAAAATTGGTCAAATTTAGACAACAGGAGGGTTAAAAGGAAAAAGGCCATAACATTTGTTCTGATTGGTCTAAAGTCTTGCAACATGGTAAGGACAAACTTTGGGCATTTATTTAATAGTACCACAGTGAAATAGTTAGATAACCTTTTTTTAGAAATACTGAAAGTTATGATTGTTTTAAGAGAACAGGAAACACTAAAATAGTGTGGTTATGAAATGTCGTCCATATTATCTTTGCAACACTTCAGTGTAGCCCCATGTGTCCGAAGATCAAATAAAGCATGTAATATATTGTATTCAGAGTTGGTTACAAATATTATTCAATGGTAATACTATATATCCTACCAACTGTATCCATTAACTTTGAATTTATTTCCAATGATTGACAGACATTGGGCGTGGGACAATTCATACACTTTCATGTACGTTACCGTTAGATCATACATCCCGGAGCTTTCCAACAAGACTTTTGTGGTCTTAATTCTATCTTAGGTATGTACAGAGTCTTCTCCACTTTGTGTGATGAGAAAAAGTCTAGATCTGCTAAAGTGGGAAGGCTTTGATTCTCTCCTCTTACCAATCACTATCACTTTTATCGTTATCTCCATACAATAAATATGATTTGTCACTCGCCCTGTATAGAAAGAACAATAATTAAAACAAGAACAGTTAAACTCTTCCCATATAGGTCCCCAGAGAGGAATGGAATCAGTCAAATGAAATGGGAGTCATGGCATGAAAATGTATGAGGAGCTGAATGCAGACAACAGTCATTTCTAAGAGGGCAGATGCTGCCCACTGTAAATTACACCTACACCACCCTGCAGATGATGCTCTGAGGACAGCAAAGGGGGGTGACAAATCATGTAAATTGTGCTGGGAATGTTGACCGGGCAAAGAAAAATACTGGAATAAATTGAACAAACACTTAACCCTCCTGTTGTCCTCGGGTCAAGTCTGACTGTCTATTTCAGAAATGTGGGTTTCTTTCATCAAAATTGCCCAAATATAACATGGAAAGGTTAACGCAGTGCTCTTCGCAATTGAAATGTTTAAAAAACTCAAAGAATGTTGACTAAAATGGCAAAAAGTGACAAAAGTGACAAAAGTGACAAAAACACCGAAAAAAGTGACTTAAGGTATTGAAAGCCTACCCTGGAAATCCAGAGTTCTCGTGAGAGCACAATTTGAATTTACTCAGCAAGTATCTCTGGCATCGAGTAATGCTGCTCATTAACTATGCCCTTGTAGCCGAGCTGCACCAATCACAGCGGTGTATCTGATATAGGCGAGCTGAACAAATGACGACAGTTTAGCTACCAGTTAGCTCCGCTGGTTGCTAAGGATATGGGGCTCTGGATACTTCACCCCGTGTGTTATTGTGAATGGTCGTAGTGTTATCCAATTGCGTGCAGTGAGATTTTCAAATACACGCTTGGTGCCGCCCCTCTAGATGGGCAACTTTCATTACTCAATGCCAGACCCTTAATCTTTCAGATTTGGGTCTGGATTCCCAGGCTATTGAAAGCCTAGAAAACAGCAGAATAAAGCTCTGTAAAAAACATCCAACAAGGCACTGACAATGTTTTAAAAAGCGACAAAAAAAGAAATGTTGAAAAAAGCAATCGAAAAATGTGTTGAAGAAATGTGAACAAAGTGTTGTTTTTCCAGGAGGAACACCCGAGGGGTAAGATGCCATTACTAATGACAATGTTTGGTGTGGTCAGACACCAACCACTCCCTTTTTCCCATCCAATCATGTTTCTGGGTCTCCCGTTTATCCTTGTACTCTGCATTACAGCAGCTACCCATGCCAAAGCAACACAATCTCTCTCCCAGTGCGCCAAAACGAGTTGCTCGGTCAGGTGCCTTTGGCGTTTGTTATTGACGCCAAAAGTCTCCTTAAGTGTCAAGCCCCTTTTGCATCACTTTTTGGACATCTGGGTCGAAAATTAGTGGTGGGTTTACAACACGACAACATTCTTTTCCTGAACCTAACTGTCCCTCTAAAAAACGCCAAAGGCACTTGACCGAGCGTGGCTTTCTGACGTGATAATAGTGAGATTCTATATTCATTAACAGTCCCTTCTTTCTCTTTCTCCTTCACACATACACATACAAAATAATGTATTACCCCTCCCACACTGGAGTTATGATGTTGCGTAGGTGCTAGGCTGAAATGCAAATTTTGTGTTTAAATTGAGCTAAGAAACAAACAAAAACCATCACCCTCATTATTTTGTCTTTATTTCTGGCAAAATTGCCAACAAAATCCAACTCCTGGTGTATTGGTGTAGTCCGGGTGTTTACAGTTTCCACCATTCCTGATGCATCAGTAATCATGGTGTTGGGCTGTTGGTGTGTGTGTGTAAGTGTATATAATGTGTGGATGTGTGTTGACGGGGAACTGATGATTGTTCAGCTGTGAAATGCATGCAGTCCCCTTCAGACCCTCAAGGAGAAGCTGTAATTTATTCTCTGAAGCACCACTGCTGTTGAGGACACATACACACACACACACACACACACACACACACACACACACACAGATCTGACTAGCTGTAAATCCATCATGCTCAATGGAGGAGAGCTTTTCTTTAACCAGGGTCTACATTAATTAGCGGTACGGGGTTCCCACCTCTAATCTCCAGGGCCCTTGAGGCTCTTTCCCAGGGACCCCTTCTCCCTGCTGCCACCCACCCACAATGCATCTGTCCCAGGCTTACTGTAATGCATGCAGTGCCTTGCAAAAAGCCCCTATGCTGCAACCAAGGTGATCGCTGTATTTTTTTTTTGTATTAAACAAAAAAGTCTCTCACACACACACACACACGTACACACACTCACACAGTGCTTTCAACATATTTTGTAATTAATAGAGACGCTGACCAAAAAATGAAAGACAAAGACGAAAAGAAACAACACTGAAGTATGTGCATGTATCCTCCTACCACCCATACAAAGCGCTGTTACGCAACTGACAGTTTGTCCTCTTATGTAACATTAACAAAAGGGGCGCTCTAAGGTGGGAGGTGGTGGGCGGGCGGGGGCTATCAGATCAAATATGGACTCGTGTAATGGAGTGTGTCCTTTCTGCTGCTAATTGGAGGAAACTGGTTTGAGAAAAGAAGAGAAAAATGAGCTGTAGGCTAAGGGAGAGAGAGAGAAAGATGCTCATAAGAAGACGTTCATATCATGGGGGAACAAGCAAGGGGGCACTGCAGCCAAAAACGCAGCGCTCTTCATTAACTTAGAGGGGATTGTAATCAAATTCTAAGTGAGTGTAAGTAAACAGTGGCTTAGTCAAAATCAAATCCCAGCCACAGTCCATCGATAAGAAGTGAGGGCAATCTTGATCCTTTAATATTTCATGAGTGAGCATTCACCTGATCCAACACAGGAACCACTGCCTGGTCCACTTCACACACACGATCCTTATCTGACAGTGTTAAGGTCTAACTCAGAGGAATTACCTTTACAGGTGACTTTTTATCCCTCATAGGCCTCAGGTCAAATTTGACCCATTTTCAAAGTTTCTAAACCAGAAATATAGCTTTCTTTAAACGTAATGTACTAAAGACAACACGAATGGTTCCATACTTTAATTTCCATAGCTAATTCATTTAATAGGCAAGAAAGGGTTTAAAGAGGTAGGAGTTTTACTTCTTCCTAATCCTTTTTGCATGTGTAAATAGAGGTTTTAGAGGTATCGGAAATATTGGAGTTTTATTTGTTGTTTTACTGTTTATGTTACTATTTTTTCTGATGTTTTATTTCCATTGTTCAAAATAAAAGATATCACTCAATCAATCAACAATTGATGATCACTACTGTCATGTAGAAGCAGAGTATGAGGGCTATGAGGGAGTATGAGGGCTAGTAGTCCTTACCCAGAGAGGGTAAGGACTACTAGCCAGTCAGAAGCAGAGTATGAGGGCATACCCTGACAGTACCTAGGTAAGGACTACTAGCCAGTCAGAAGCAGAGTATGTGAAATAGAGGACTTGCTACGCTAACATCTACATGAGCATTACACCGTATGTTACAAAGCGACGAGCGTTTGTCTCTGAAGTAAAGGCTGGACTACAGTAGAGCTGTTTGGAGCAGATTGTGAACAGAGTTTTCTGTTGAAGACGGTAGTCCCTTTGGGGGGGGGGGGACTTTGGGCTTTTTCATTTTGCAAACCTATTACATGCACACAGTAAGATATACATAACACAATTAATGAAAGGGAAAAAGCCAAAAAGCATAATATGAGCACTTTAATGTTAGTCAAGATAATTCGTACTTCTTGCTTGTTCTACTCCAAAATGAGGCCTCATTTCATGTAAATGAGGTTTATTGACCATTCTTTCCAAAAGTAAAGTGTAAAACTAGTGGCAATAGGGTTATAAAGTTGGCTGATAAGATGTAACACACATACATAACAGACATGGGTGATAATTTATAGGCCACGTTGAGCTTTACAATCAGGCAAACCAAACCAGAGGACAAAATGTGCATGGGAAGACAATAGGACGGATAAAAGACTTTTTTCTGGAATGCCTGTTGACATTCCGTTTGTCTCGAGGAAACAGTACTGACACTAAGGTATGGTGAATTCCCACGTATGTTCTGCAGAACCAGACGCATCTGTGCGCTCATGTTTTATTCAGGGCTGCACACCGCGGTGTCACTCTGAGCGATTATATAACCGCAAAAAGGTGCGTTGTGTTGCGTAACACTCTGTGTGCATAGCAGTCTGCAAAGTCCCTTCACCTCATTCACTTCATTGCACATTTTTTGTTCATGCTCGTTTAACTTTGTATATTCAAGTTCAGCGCTGGAATAGAACTACTATTTGTACTTAAATACAAATGTTGAGGTACTTGTACTTTACTTGAGTATTTTCTTTTCATGCCACTTTCTACTTCTTCTCTGCTACATTTCAGAGAGAAATATTGGACTTTTTACTCCTCTGCATTCATCTGACAATTTTAGTTACAAATTAAGATTGTTGCACACAAAACAGATGTACTTTATAAAATATGTTTTATTATGAATTAAACTGAACTGATTAGCCGATTAACCGGGTGTGAACATTTCTAGTTTCTGAAATTTGAAGATTTTTCTGTATTGAGTGATTTTACTTTTAATACTTGGTTCAGAACGTTGGACATAAGAACTTATTTCCAAGTTAGCCAGTATGTTTTTTTTCAGCGGAAAAAGTTTTCAACACGAGTTTGCTGGTGCTAGGCTAGCGCAAGTCAACAGTATCTGCTAGCCTGCCATTAAAACAAACTCCACAGTACAACAAAATAATAATAAATCATAATGCCAGACTATTGATGTGAATGTCTGTTGATAAAACAATGATGGAAATTAAACAACCCTTGCATCGCATTGCAACACTTATACTTTGTTGCCTGTAGTTGGTAGCATAGGCTACAGCAGCGCTGCAGTGATATTACCTAGGCAACCGAGAAAGCTGGTTCACATGACAATCACGCAAGTTGATGTCCCTGCTGCTGTCACTCATTGCTACAGAACCACAGTACAATACACAAAGGAATCAACAAGACACAGTATAGTACTTTCGTACTTTGCAGACAATGATGACAAGGAATGTGTTGTCCAGCAAACAAAGATAATAGAGCTGGATGCTAAAAGGGCAGGAACAGAAAAAGTGTATCTACAATTTCTAAAAGCACACTTTCCTAGTCCTTTGTTTCCAATCCAATGCTTCAATAACAATGTACATGGCTACTTCTAGCTAGCTAGGTGTCCCGACTGTATTGCACTTCTCTGTTTACTTTTTGGCGCAGCACTTCAAAAGTCCTTCAAAAAGAAATGCGATCATTGAGATGCAAGGGTAGTTTTGTTTCTAACAATATTCTATCAACAGACATTTACATTGATAGTCTGGCATTATGATGTATTTGCCTTTGGTGTACTGTGGAGAGGGTTAGACTGTTTTTAAAGGCAGGCTAGCAGATACTGTTGCCTCGCGCTAGCCTAGCAGCAGCGAACTCTCCAACTGGAAGGACTGGATGAAAATGTTGAAAACTATCTCCACTGATAAAAAACACACTGGCTAGCTTGGAAATAAGGTCCTAGGTCCAAAATATGGAACCATCCCTTTAAGTAGATTTTCCTGTTGATACTTACATACTTTTACTTAAGTAACATGTTCAATGTTGGGCTTTTACTTGTAACAGTGTGGTATGTTACTTTTACTTAAATCAAACATTTTAAAATGCTTGTATTTTTATGATTTTTCCTTGATCACCTAGCAAGTAGACTCAGGACATTACATCACAATCGCGATTGCAGTTTTGCAAATTGCAAACACGATATGACTTTTTATCCATATCGTGCAACCCTAGTTTTTGAAAACTGTGCCACATTTTATTTGAACTTTCTTAGTACAATAGTTCTCAAGGTGTGTGTACAACTCAAGACACTGTAAATATTTCTGCAACATTTCAACATTTCACGTCACCATTCATCAAGTAGAAACAGACAGACATAACCATTTTTTCGAGAGCTGGTGAATGGCACTTTGAAAAAAGAAGATGAATAAGACCAGCAGCGTTACCATTAACTACAAACTGCATTATAAAAGGAACACAGGGTCTAATGTCTCCAGTTGTTACAACGAAAAACACATTTGACCTTATCAGTCCTAGTTAATTTGCCACATTTAATGTTTCCTTTGCTCTGCATTCACTCTGTTCCATTTTGCTTTTGTTTTTCTTCCAGCCCTTATTCTTCTTCTTCTTAATTTAAATTCACAGTGTTCCTATTTCACAAAGCTTTCACTTACATTCCCCCGGTTTGTGTTTCACACTCTTTTACCTTTGCCAAAATGACACATCTAATTATAATGTTGGATCAACATAAATCCGCTAAATAATGTTTTGGACAAATCTGCAAAAGTAAGATAATGTTGTAAACAAAGTGTGTTCTCCAAAAGGATGATCCAGCAGGATGATGGGCTGATGTCTACCCACCACGACAGTCTGTAGACGGATTGAAAAACATAAACATCTCACGCCTCATGTCTAAGATCTTCTAAAAAACAGTATATCAGCAGTCTCTGATAGAGGACCTATGGAAGCCCAAACGTTTTCTTTTTCTTGAGTTGAATGGATGTGTATTTGTGTGTGCGTGCATGTGTGTGTGTGTGTGTGAGTGCATCTGTGTGTGTGAGTGCATGTGGGTGGGTCGGTTAAACTTGTGCATCAATGTGAGAGTCCTATGGGTAAAGTGGCACACTATTATTGGCTGGGGTTACACAACCAAGTGGAGCCCAATTGTAGTGTTGGGCTCTTAAAGGTGCCACAACATGGTGCTTTTATATAGACTTTAGTGGTCCCCTAATATTGTATCTGAAATCTCTTTTATATAGACCTTAGTGGTCCCCTAATACTGTATCTGAAGTCTCTTTTATATAGACCTTAGTGGTCCCCTAATACTGTATCTGAAGTCTCTTTTATATAGAACTTAGTGGTCCCCTAATACTGTATCTGAAGTCTCTTCTATATAGGCCTTAGTGGTCTCCTAAGACTGTATCTGAAGTCTCTTTTATATAGACCTTAGTGGTTCCCTAATACTGTATCTGAAGTCTCTTTCCCAAAATTCAGCCTTGGTGCAGAATTACAGCCACTAGAGCCGGTCCCACAATGAGCTTTCCTTAGTGTGTGCCATTTCTGAGTCTGTAGCTTTTGAGGAGGAGGGTGGTGGGGCCACGGTGGATGCTGGGTGTGTGGCCTTGATGAACTGCCACTTTGCTGTTTTGAAAGCCATGACGTTTCTCTAATGGATGGGCCATGACCTCATATGACCTCATAAGGGTTAAGATTCCAGATCGGCCCATCTGAGCTTTCATTTTCTCAAAGGCAGAGCAAGATACCCAGGACTCGGTTTACACCTATCACCATTTCTAGCCACTGGGGGACCATGGCAGGCTGGGGGAACGCATATTAATTTTAATAAACCTCATAAAGTGAAATTGTCATGCCATGTGATCTTTATATGGGATAAAGACGTTGCAGGGTAGATTCACATGGCTTAACTTTATTCACTTCCACCAAAACATCCCCTACAACCCTCATGATCAGGGGCGTAGCAAAGGCATTTTCTATGGGCCCTTCCCCACATCCACAGCTCTTAATTCTAGCATCTTTTTGGGCCCTCTTCACATGAGGGCCCTGGGTACTGGTCCCCCCCCGTTCCGGCACATCAGATTGTTGATGATGTTTAGCAGGTTTGATGTCTACGCGATCACCCTTTTTTAGCATGCTAGCTGCCTGTTATATAGCAGTAAACTCAATGGACAACTGAGGGATATGAGAATGTAATTTCAATTAGGAGAGACATGTTTGCAGATATGCCAATGAGGTTTATTGTGCAGCTCAATAAAAATGTATAAAGTCTTTGGCGTAAGAATCCATTGCTATACGAATCTTTCATATGGGGAGGGTTGCACTCTTTGCCTGTAACAACAGCTGACTAGCAAGGGGAGAAACAGATTTAAAGCAGGGTTGTGACTCTGTGATTGGCCCTTGCCCTTATGTAACGATTCTGATTGGTTTAGCAGGAAGGTGAATGCCTACAACAGCTGATTCGAGTTAGGTAGAGCATTGATTAAGAGTGAGGTCTTCCTGAAACAATTAAAGGTGAGATACATTTATTAAGCAGAGACTAGTTGCAGATATGCTACAGTTATACATGCATGATAACATATACATTTAATAGGATAACAACTGAAATGATTTAGGAGTGCATCAATTAATAGTTAGGACTTCCTGAAAGAATTTGTGCTGAGCTCCATTAATTTTGCAGCTGTGTAATGATAAACCAAAAGGCTGGACAAAGGTAAACCTGATGATGGTGCTGGATGAAAAGACAAATCACCAAGGTGATTACCGTTCCTCCTTTGAGGACCATGACTGACTGTGCCAAATGTCCTCCCACATTTGTTGAAATATTTTAGGCTGTGTTGAAGTGCTACAATAAAAATAATACTTGGTGTATATATCTACAAAGGATTTGTTTCTGTTTCTGTTTCTGCCACGTCAGAGTCTTCTGTTTCACAGGCGTCTGACGAAACAGATACGCTTCTATTTTAATCAATACAGCTGTCCAACAGGCTCTGCTACGGCTCACCTTGCACTCGCCCTATGAAAAAAATCCCTGCTGCCTAAACACGGGTGGCCTGCTCTCCATACTGTGCCTGAACGCATCCTGCTTAGACACAGATGACACTCTTTGATCATGTTTAAAAGTCTTCTTTTCTCTTTAGGCCTTGCATCTTTTCAGCAGCCTTGTGAACTGTTGGTTGGTTGGTTTGTGTACAGTAACCATGGCAACGCACAAAGCTGATTGTAAGCCGTAAACAGGCAAGAGGCCGTAAACTGTCCCAAACTGCGTTAATACCCTGATTCAGACACATATTCCAAAAGCGATGTATAAATATAGCCACAGAGTGTCCGGAATATCCCACATGTCTTCATCAGTAAATGCTATGTACGGAAAAACACATCTTTGTGAATATCCAGACGGACTATGCTGTTCACATGACCTGTATCACATTGGGAATATTGTCACATTTGGAATAATAGGAGAATAATAGTGTGCATGTAAACCTACTCCACCTACCTCCTCCCTATCTCCCTTCCTCTTTTCCTTTCTCTCCTTGATTTGATCCTGTCCGACCAGAGACAATGTCTTTTTTCAAGCATTTTCAAATCTAAAGCCAGATTTTCTTCGGACGACAAATGCATTGAAGTCATTTGGTATTTGACACATCAGTAGTGCATGCTATCTGAGTCACATGGAGAGCTGATCACATTACTCCTTCTCTCCTTCTTCCACTCTAAGTCGGCTGGAAAAGGTCAACGGGATAATCAGGGACGTCTGAGGCCGCCCGCCCGGCTGGCTCATCCCTCCCCCGGTCTGACCGGAACGTCAGCCGCATCTTCCGGTCAGCCCTGCTCTGTCCTTCAGCCCCTGCCCATCGCTCAGGTTAGCTTAGAGTGGATCTGGCCTGACTGGACTCACAGGAGGGAGAGTTGGGAGGGGGTGGGGGGTGGAGGGTTGGAGATACCGTAAGCAGCCTCCGCATTAAGACATTTTCGTTTTAGCAGGGCGCTAACCTAATTAGCCTTGCTACCCCGCCGCACATATCTGCAATCTAATAAGTAATTAGCATCCAGCACTGCTTCTGCTTCTGCTTGGCATGTGGAGAGAGAGAGAGAGAGAGAGAGAGAGAGAGAGAGAGAGAGAAGAGAGAGAGGAGAAAGAAAGAGAGAGACGGAGGGGAAAAAGAGCCCCTGGCTAGTTCTCTGTCCTTTTTTTTTCCTTTCACCACATCTCTCATTCCTCCCTCTGCCTCTCTTTCTCTTTCTCTCTGGCTCGTCAAGTAGCTCTTTCTCTCTCACCCCTCAATCTATACACCAAGCCCCCTCTCCCCCCTCTCCCTCTCTCTACACGTCTCTTACTCTCCTTTTCTCTCCCTTTTGCTCCCAGAAGGAGAACAAGGAAAGCGAAGGCGAGGAGGAGGAGGCGGGCGAGGCTGTGTTCATTTTTCTTTCATGTACCAGAGGGTTCTGGTTTAAAAGAAAAAAGGGGGACACAAATTCCAAGAAAGCAGGAGCGGTAATGAGAATGTCAAAAATTTGTTTCAAAAAGGCCTTTTCTGAAATTGATCTTGTTTAACTGAGGACTTGATGACCAACAATCCTGTTTCCTTACGTGTTGGACTGTTCCTTTAAGGTTAGTAGAAGAGACTACTTTAAGTCATTTTAGTCAGTGAAAAGTCTTCCATAATAAGGCACAAACACAGGTGTGTGACGGGACTCAACAGGGGTTGAACAAACAAATTCAATTCACATTGATAGGGCTGAAAAGATGTGAAAGGATGCAATTTCTGCCTGGCAAAAGTCCACAGAATAGCTGTTTTGTTATGATGCATTTTTTTTCAGATCGACCACAATTACTGACTCAAATGGAGAGCCTGGAAAGGCATCTGGCCAATGAACCTCTCCGCGTCCTGATAATAACACCAGTGGCGCCGGGTGTGCGCACACACAGACACACACGCACACTCTCTCTTCCGGCTTGTTTTCAATCCATGCAGAGGGAAGAGTGGGCCTATGATTATCACTACCTGCTCTCCGGCCATGGAACTCACAAACACAGCCACACTTAAACCCCACATGCACATGCACTTGTGCTTTCAGTGAACACACAGGATAGCAAGCCCAGCAAGGTCTCAGTGGGTTGATATCATGTAGTGTGGAGCGGGAGAATGATGAGCCTTGTGCAGCCCTGCACATCTTTTGAGCTCAATTTTTTTACCACAAGATATAGAAATGGCTAGTCCCGTAGAGTTCAGCCTGCTAAGATGTTTACTAGTCTCACATTGCCAGACCTTCCTCCACAGCACTGCGAAGGAGGGTCTGGCTAGTCTACGAAGCATTCCTAGATGGAATTTTTCTCTTTTCCAAGAAACTTTTATTTTCATCAACATCTTTCTCTGAAATTATTAGGAGACTGACACCGAAGGTGTATGACACACATTAGAACACCAGTACTTATTGTTGTGACATGCATCACTGCGAGATGATGGGCTCTGAGATGTGCCATTGTCCTATTTCCAACTATTAGACGCTCCAGACAAGCAGCAATTTGCTGTCTGGATTGACGTATCACAGGTACTGCACCACGACTGCTTCTTCTGTCTCTGAGGTGTGTCTGAAGTGTGCTACAGGCTTGAAATGGCAGCCTCTGCATTTGCCCTATTGGGACCCAAAATCTAAGTATTTAATGCCATATTCAGGCCAGCAGTCCTTTGGTTAAATCTGACAGGTGGGACATTTTGTCAGCTAAAAAGACACTGCAAAGGTAGGAACCTGCACGTAATAAATGCATCCATCCAGTGCTGAACAACTATGCTAAAAGAGTGTTCATGTTACAAGAAAATGGAAAAGGCCTCAGAGGGTTTCAAGACGGTGTCACAAAGTGGACAGGGATCAAAGCGAGGAGAGACAGTGGCAGACTGAGTGACTGAGGTGCACAGGGGAAAACAAGGAGGACGTTTGCTGCTTTCACACAAGAAGGAAGACTCCGGCTCTCGATATTCAGCCTCTGTGAGTGTCCATGTCTCTCAGAAATCCTGTAAATGGAGCTTTCTAATGGATCCCATGTTCTGTACTTAAGGGCATGCTGGTTATATAAGCAGTGCCCGGGTCTGATTAGGAGCTTCCACTTCTGCCTGCTTACACAATATAGTTTTAGTGCTGGGAGTTTTGCGATTTTCTTTCCATCTCTAACCAAAAGAAAAGCTGGTTAATGCATTTCTATAAACAATATCTTCTTTCTAAGAAGAATGCACATCACATATCAGTCAGTCAGTCAGTTGTACAATTATTTCATTTGTTAAGAAGAAAAACATTAATATATGATGTAATTGCAGTACTGCATGAACAGAAAATATTGAGGTCAATCATTTGGGGAAAAAGAAATGTACAACAAATATGAATTCTAAGGAAAAGAATTTTAAAAAATTGTCACAAAAAATTGCGAATGAATTTTGTATACCTCCACCCCTACATAGTTCCAAGAGCCTCACACACACACAAGTTAGCCGAGAGACCAAACAACTTCTTGTCAACACAGTCAGACATCCTCAGCACATTAAAGCAAACGTCCTTTAATTCAACCTCCTGTCCTCGCAGCAACGTCTCATAAATCAACCATCGCCCGCGTGGCCCACCTCGCATTTTTACAGCATTCTAAATCAATTCTTCTGCAGCTCTGTTTCTCTGCCGCTTTCTGTGATGTGAAATCTGTCGACAAAGTGCTTTACTCACATTCAACGTGACTAAAGAGACAGGGTGCTGTGATCAGTGATTCAGGCCTCCTGTCTGTCTGTCTGTCTGTCTGTCTTCTATGGCCCTGAGCCCCTTGTCCCCATGAATCCACTTCCCTGTCAGGCTCGGCGGCTCATCAGCCCCATTTTGGTTGTCCAACTTCAGGGAGATCTTACATTACTTACCCTTCGCTGCTACAAAAAGGCTTCAAAAGCGCACACCACAGCCGTTGTTCCTGCTGACTAGCTCTGCTATGATCAAATGTTTGGGTTATGGGTTGAATCGTGCGCAAGAGCGAATAGAAGAAGAAGAAGAAGAAGAAGAAGAAGAAAATGAGTTGTGCAAACTCGGCCGCCAGCGAAACTTGACATGACTGTTGAGGCTGATGTTTAAAGAACATGAAAAGCATTCTGCTGAAGTTTAATATCAGAGAATGGATGAAAGCAGAATGGCGTTCAAGTCTTGAAGAATGAGCTATTTTCTGTGACAAACACACAGCAGACATGACATCACACTCTTAACAAGTCAAACATTTGGAAGCAGAATTGAAAGCTTCCATTTGGGGGAAAAAAAAACTACCAAAAAAACGAGATCATGAAAAGAAGTTGTCTCACATCAGATGATTACAAATGCAGTCGTATAGTTGCCCCGGAAAAAAAAGCACATCAGACAGCATCAGGGCGTCACAGGACAGCCATACCAACCCAATTTATGCTCTGGAAAGCAATGTTGTCAAGCAGCACTATCTCTCACACTCAGCTGTGACAAGCCGTCATCTGTGATACACAAACTGCTACTTTTTGGGACTGGGAAGGACACCGGGGCAATCGTCATCCAGACAGTCAGCTTATCTATCAGGGAGGGGTACCTGGGGGGCATCGGCTGGAAAAGGGATGGACAGCCGGCCTCATTTTTCAAAAAGCAATGTATTCTCATATGATGAACATATGCATATATATATATATATATGCATATATATATATATATATATATATATATATTAGCATGTATCCACTTTTTTTTGCTGTATGCACCACAGTGACCGCTGCTGCTTAGCAACGCTATGGACCGTGTGTAGAGGAGAGTCGGCGTGGAAGCCCTTTGGAGCCGGGAAGCGGAGTTTGTGTGTTTGTTCCCAGGAAGGTAACCCTAACCCCTAAAGCGCCATGTGTTTCCTAAACTAAACTAATCCTTTTGGTGCCTAAAGTTAAAGCACTAGAGAACTTTTTGTAACTTAAAATAACATTTCCAGAATTGGTTCAGTGGTTCATCAACTCGTAACAGGGTGAACGGCGCTTCTGCTCTCGCTTTGCAGCTCGCTCCCGGCTATGTTGTTTTTATAGTTTTTCGGATTAGGTAACGGATCTCCAGTTCCAATGAGACATAGCGCGACAAGTCTGCTTCTAACATGTTAGGGGACAAAAGCGGGAACAGTTCTCTAGTGTTTTAATTTAATTGTTGCCCCCGCATGACTGTACCCGGCTCACAGTCCACCCTGTTCTTACTCTGGACTAGAATACAGAGTCAAGGTCATTTCAGCATGTGTGTAGAATGCATCGGGCAAAGCTTGGAGAGGACGCAGTATTAAAGCTTCCATGACATGGTGCTCTTTGATTGCTTTTATGTAGACCGTTGTCGGACCTGTTCTTGACAATGCGTTGGATCATAATACCAAATATTACAGTTAGTAGATTGTCGTAGATTAGAGGCTAACGTTGCTTTGCATCTTTGCAGCTTAATATCTAATGTCTATTTTTAATTGCTATTTACTAATATAAATTGGCTGAAAGCACATGAGGCCGTGTCTATCAGAGTTACAGAGACAAAACACTTTTGTGGTCTGATTCAGTATTTATTGTGATATTCATCCAGTTGAACATCTCGCGGCTCCAGCAATGATAGATCTATCAGAATCTGAATAATTTATTGATTCCCTCACTGAAATTGTTCAGTTGCATTTGCTCAGAGTCAAATTCAAGGTGAAATAAGATTGACGAAAAAAAGCCAATAAGAGTCAATAAGTGTATGAAGTAAAATAGCTCCAGTAATGAAAAAAAGTTGAGTAGAATTAAAGTGAGATTAGGTTACAAGTAAAATTGTGTAAAAATAATTGTTTGTAATTTATTGCACAAATTCTATCGTAGTGCAGTGCCAACTTAAAGTAGAGTGTCAACATTAATACAGAGCAGAGCAGAGCGGAGTGGAGAGCCACTTCTGGGAGGCGCTGCGTCGCGGCTGGTTATTTCACAAATATTGTCATGAGTGGCCGCGATTGCACCTCATGGAATTGAAGGATTACGCTCCCATCACCATCTTTCAGCAGGGCCCAACACACCGCCTCCTCTTCCCCATTACACAAGCAGCATCTGGAGTTCGGCAGCAGAATGTACACTATGTTGCCCCACATTACATAATGTATATCCTTTATGAATTATTACTTTATTCTGCGCTGATTGTTGGCCTCATATTGCTGAAATAGAACAAGGGCGGCTGTGGTTCATTGGTGCCGATTGGAAGGCTGCGTGCCAGCTGGAAGGTCGCGGCTTCGATCCCTGGCCCTGCAGTCCCATGTCGAAGTGTCCTTGGGCGAGACACTAAACACCTGCTGCCTTTGGATTTATTTTTCTCGTGTTCCCAATGATTTTGTTTCCTGCCCGGATTACTTTTTGTTGTAGTTTTACCTGCTGCTTTCAGGACACTTTTTGTTGGTTTGTACTTTGTTTATGTTTAATAAAGGATCAAGCTCTACTTTGCCGGCTCTCTGCATTTGGGACCGAGCCTCATCGCCACCCCGACAGTTTCAGCTTTAGCGCCAAATTATCTCTTTACACATTGCTCTAGAAAAAAGTATGGCATCACTGTACGGAAAGCTGAGTATGTTCTGATCATTTTGATGTGAAACACATGGGTATCAGTTATCTACAAAACCTTAAAATTTACATTTAAGAAGATATGGGAAAATGCACTAAGGCCTCAGGGGGTTATTAAGTGAGAATTTCCCCTGATCTTGGCTCCTAAGCACATGAACACATGACCTGATTGGTCCTCAGAGCAAGGCTCCTGTAACCGCTCTCTTGTGTCCCAGGTGCTGCTTTACATTACTTTTAAGTATCGATAGCTGAGAAGTTTTCCATCTGGTGGAATCGTGAGAGGTAGTAGGACCACATAAAGCAACAGCCGGGACTTGCAGTGAATAATTCAGTGCAATACACGCAGCTCAGCATGCAGTGCAAGCTGTCACAGTAAACACAGAAAACAACTCACAGCGGCTTGACTGAATATCAGACATAGTGCTTTTTTTTAATATCTACAGTATCAGGTTCCAAATTCAGTTCAATTTCAATTTATTTATTTTTTAATACATTGTTTGGAATTCTAAGCATGTTACCAACATCATGCACATGCAGCCCCCATAGCATGTCCAATTTAAAGAAGCTTTAGAAATGGGAGTGGTGGCTGGCTGTAATACATCCATAATGGAAAGACGCTGGTATGGCTTTATAGAACACACACACACACACACACACGAGCACACACGCGCACACACGCACACACACGCACACACATCACAACTGACGTATTCAGTCCACGTTGTGAGTTTCTCCACTTCATGGCCCTGACTGGGGTGGACGGAACAAACAGTGTAGAAAGTACGCTGTATGAATTTGCCCTACGGTATGAATTTGGAGTAAACTGTCCTATGCTGTAGAGCAGGGGTCTTCAACTTTTTTTAAGCCAAGGACCCCTTACCTGAAAGAGAGACCCCCTATGTGTAGGACGGCCTCAATTATTCATAACTTTATTGTGCATAGAAGCTATCAAAATAATAATTGTTGGCATGATTTTATGAATCCTCTTTTAATGTTACACATACATGTGGCCCAGTGAATCCTTACAATGGCCAGTAAGCCTATTCCCAGTGAGGATTTATATTTGCTAATAATATGTTGGAATTATGTTTAGACTTTTAATTTTTAGAATAATTTGGGTGGCCCCACTGCAGTGACTCTAAGGACCCTCTAGGGGTCCAGCAACCCCCTGGGGAAGATCTCTGCTGTAGAGCCCTATTTATGTTAACAGTATAACAACACAAACCTCTACACACGTCAGACTGCATTTCTCCGTTCCCGCCTGTTTACTGTATATAATAAGCTCATGGTAGCAGCAAGCAGGTTAGCTCATTGCTGTCTCCCAACAGAACAACACAATGAATTTCAGCCTGCATGCACATTTTTTAAGCGTAACGTTGACACAGACCAGCTGATATTTGTGTGTGTTTGTTTGTGTGTGTGTGAGGAGAGAAACTCATTAAGACTCACATGGAGCTGAAATGGAAACACTGCGCTGCAACACATGCTGTTTGTTTTAATTAAAGCTATGGATTTTTTAAGCATGCTTTTGTTGTACATTATTGAAGAAAAATGGTAAAACTTAACTTGAAGTCACATTAGAGTGACTGGACACTTTCATGAACACATGACACAGTCATGGCACATGAACCCTATCCTTAACCCTAACCACAACTTGTCATGACAAAACCGAATGACACTTATTAAAAGAAGCATGTCATTAACATGTTGTTTTTAGTCAGGCTATCACCAGACCAAGCCTAGCTCAATAGATTTGAGATTGAGCATTGGTCTTGGAAGTGTGCTATATTTTCTCTGCACAAGAGGCGTGACTAATGGGCATAGTTCAACCAATCAGACCAGCAATCCGGGTGACGCAGAAGCGACAGCCGTATCAACGGTGGCTGCTATACAGTAGCACTCTGTAGCAAGTACAATGAAAGGCCAAATCTGTGTAAAGAGGTTGGTCTGTCACCCAGGTGACCAGGGTCCATGTCCCGCGTGGTCCTAAACTCAACTGTCCTGTTGCTGTCCCGCGGGTAATGTACCTTTTATGAGCTCAACCACCATCTTTTACTTAACCCTACTGCGTCCAAAGGGACGCCTATAGTCCCACCCAAGCGTGTTTAGATTCTGTTGCCAAAGGCACCTGACCAAGCGTCTTTATTTTACGTGACGGGAGAGGGAAGTTGGCTGGTTTGATGGGAGTGGGAGCCTCAGTGTTGCAGTGGAGGCTATGCGCTGGTGAACGTGGCGATATAAACTAAACCCACCTATCAGTCAAAAAGCCCATTCACTCCTCTTTAACCTGTCCATCTACCTTAGTACACACATCTCATCAACCACCACTACACCAGTGGGTCACATCACGGGGCGGCTGTGGCTCAGTGGTAGAGCGGTTGCCAATCGGAAAGTTGGTGGTTCGATCCCCGCCCCTGCAGTCATTGTCGAAGTGTCCTTGGGCAAGACACTGAACCCCGAGTTGCCCCCGGTGTTGCGCATCGGAGTGTGAATGTGTGTCAATGTTTATCTGATGAGCAGGTGGCACCTTGTATGGCAGCCCCGGCCACAGTGTATGAATGTGTGTGAATGGTGAATGTTTCCTGTAGATGTAAAAGCGTTTTGAGCAGTTGTCAAGACTGGAAAAGCGCTATATAAATACAGCACATTTACATTTACACTAGAGGTAGTACAGTTGCTGTGGTAGGAGGACGAGAACAGTACAAAACAAGAACACAATTCTACAAAAACCTTGTCTAAATACAAAAAAAAACTAATGAGAGATAGAAATGAAGCGATTAATAGACTGTCAAATAAAGCCTGGGATAAACACAATATTGATAACAACCATGTTCACACCAATATTGTTCACACCAGGAAATAACAAAAAAGGACTAATTCAGACCATCTGGTTTGGACCCAGTTTTCTAAGCAGCTCCAGTTTAGGCTACATGATACAGAATACATGTTTAAGATCATCATCATCATCAACTTTGGTGAGCGTTAAAGGATGTGTTTATAAGTTGGAAGACCAGTGTAGAGCATTATAGTTTAGCAGCAAAATCATGTCGGGCATAAATACTGACTCATATTTTCTCCAGAGGTAGTCCCCAGAGTGAAAATATTATACCTGTTCTCATGGGGCTGCGGTAGCATGCTGATCCGAGGAGAAATTGGCTGCCACCTGTGGAAGGCTTTTAAGCTGTTTAAGAAATGCAGTGAGTGCAGCCTGGAGTGTGCCCCTACCTTAAGCCTGGGCCAACTGCATGAATGAATTACAATAATCCAAGCATTTCACTATTCCAAGCAACCTGGATATCTGGAGGCTTCAGATTAGCAAGGTGCAACTGTATTTTTAATGCTGTAAAAACTCCATATAGTTTGGATTGCGGCCCAGATGTGGCACGCATAATTACATCAGGCACTTTCCGCCTGGCGGGGTCACAGCAGTTCACTGCAATGATTACAACAAAACAAACAGCAACAAAAAACTTGCACTGCTAATAATGGTAATGAGAGCAAATCAGTTGATGAGGTTGACTTTATTTACGACTTGTGAATTTTTATAGCATGAGATTCATGACAGCATGCCAACTTGGCAGCTCAGTGGTCAATTATACTTGCACACACTTCAGCAGCATCTTTCTCCTCCAGTTTACTCAAGCACATACAGCGAGTGCATACACAAACAGACTGGAAGGTTTATGAAAGATACATTTACAGACTACAGGAGGACGGCGTGGAGAGCCACTGTCATTTGCACTACTGACAGGCGGCGGGAGGAAAAATGGCCGCAGGGGCAGGGCTGCATCACATGAAAAGAAGAAATCCTACATAGTTCTCATTCATTATCTGCTGAGACACATGTGACCTTTTCCTGTTAGTAGGAGCTGCGAGCAAGTCTTCCTCGTTACTCGGCAATAATGAGCAGAAGGTAACCGTTCGCAGAGCGAGAAAGGTTACCGCCAATGGCTGGATGCAAGCGTTTCAGGAATCCCATTTTCAAGGGTCAAATACAGAAAAGGAAATCCATCATATTCTGTTTAAGGACCCAGTTTCACCTCCTTATGTTCTCAAGGCGACAGTGCTGGGCTGTGTACTTAGGGACATAACAAATATGAGTCCATGCCTTCTAGGAAAATAGATATGTTGAATGCATGTTGCATTTTATTTAATGTTTTCCAGCATCTCATCTTTCCCTGACTAGTTTAAAACCATGTATTTTCACATTCATGTTATCACACAAAGGCAGATTTAATGAAGAACTTCTTTCTAAGTTTCTTTTATTTCAAGCTCAGGCAAGTTTAATCTAACCAAGAAGCACTTAGAGTTATTGTGCAGCAGACAAAGAGAAACCTCCTGTGTTGGAAGATTTTCTGTCTGCTCTGCAAAGCTCTGACACATCAATATGTCTGTGGTTTACACAAAATACAGTATATAGCCTGTTAGTCCCATCTTTTTTTTAGGTCAAGCAGATTAATTTGCCTCTCGAAGAGACCAAATAACAATTTCTACACTGCTTGCAACCACAATAAGTTGTTTTTCACTGAGACAAAAATCTCAGTCTTCGAGAATTGATTACTCCCCGGCTGAAATAATTTTAAAGTGAATAATAGTTGTGGTACATTCAGCTGGAATAACTGCATCTCAAAGCCTCCGCAGCAACCCAGTCTTACGGCAGTTTGTGAAATGGTCATGTTATTTTGATTTATTGATTGGTCAGAAGGGACGTGATTTCATTGTTTATTTCCTGGTGGTCACCACACTGCAAATTATTTGGTTCTTACCAAGATAAAAAAAACTTAGATATAGAAGTGTTAGATTATGTTTCTTGTTTTAAGAGTGAATTTCTTATGTTAAGTGTTCAACTTTACACTATAATCTTAATTCAAGCACGCTGAGTACCTTTTCCCTCAGATTTAGAGTTTTTATCTTGTTTTTAGACACCCCCTTTGTTTAGTGTACGAAACATGACCCTTCGAGGGGATGACAACGGCTGCCGGGACACGATCCGCGGTCTCTGGGGGACGCAACAATGGGGAAATAAAACACCACATGCAGGCAACAACAACGGGACGGACCGTCACAAGCCCTACAACAACGGGACAGACCGCCACACGCCCTACAAGAACTGGGCGGACCGTCACACGCCCTACAACAATGGGACAGGCCGCCACACGCCCTACAACAATGGGACAGACCGTCACACCCCCTACAACAATGGGACAGACCGCCACACGCCCTACAACAATGGGACGGACCGCCACACGCTCTACAACAATGGGACGGACCGCCCCACGCCTTACAACAACGGGACGGACC
>NC_048410.1:24650182-24652204 GCF_013103735.1 Etheostoma cragini
AAACGCATAACAACAACGGGACGGACCGCCACACGCCTTACAACAATGGGACAGACCGCCACACGCCCTACACCAACGGGACGGACCGCCAAACGCATAACAACAACGGGACGGACCGCCACACGCCTTACAACAACGGGACGGACCGCCACACACCCTACAACAATGTGACGGACCGCCACACACCCTACAACAATGTGACGGACGGCCACACGCCCTACAACATGCAGGACGCGATCCCCGGTCTCCGGGGTGAAAGTCCTGTGTTGTTTGACCCATCCACCACCTTAGGTGGATTTTTGGATTTTAATTTTTCACCTTTGAAGTACATTAGTTTAACATTCCTAACATTCAACCGTGGTATTGTCTTCACTTTCAGGACCTTCTTGTATCCCATCTGGTCAAATGGACCCGTGACTTATTTTGGGTTTTCAAAACAATTCTGAATTAAAATTTTACTTCATAATCTATTAACAAATATTGCCTTTATTTCAATTTCAAACAACTGAAATGACATATATATTTAGGGAACGCCATCAGTCTCTACTAGCACACAATTTTTTTTCATAAGGTTATATATCATGTTTAAAATCAACTATGGAAAACACATACAGTAAATCGTCATATCCAGAACATTTTCTGAAGTTAGTCAGGAATACATGCTTATCACAGAAAATGAGCTAAGGCCGTTGATATTCAGGTAGAAAAAATGAAACTTATACCATTTTTCTTCGTTTTCAATTTTTAAATGGGTCAATTTGACCCGATTACTATACAAGGGTTAAATGGTGCTTATGGTATCCATTGTCAGATTGTATTTATTTCATTTCTCTCTCCAGAGCTGAGGTTACAGCAGTATTCTTCACCTGTTAAAGTACAGCCAAACATGCTTTTAGATGCACATACCTAATCTGTTGTTACCTTATATGAATGAATATATATTATAACCTGTCAAAAAACTCTTCCAGACATGCCTAAGGCCAGACTTGTTCCTGCCCTAGTTTTGTTTAGCCAAGCCGGGAATAAATCCAGTTATATAGATTGTGAAGATGCAGGCAATGTTTCAACTAAGCTGCTTACTGATCAAAATAAATTATGCCAGATTAAAAATCTAAATCCACATGATTTAAACAGTGGCCGCCGAAATGCCACTGATTCAAATGGGAAGGTTGTAGATTTGTGGCAATGTAATTACTATGTTTATAATGTCTGATGTCCAACATCAGAAGAAGACACACACACACACACACACACACACACACACACACACACACACACACACACGCACACACATTACCTACATGCGGACTACCGGGCAAAACAGACCAAGTGTGGACTTCTTTCTGGTCATTAAATAAAAAATTAAAAAAAGTATAGAACATTTACTTTTAAGGTATTTTCTTATAATATTACTGCATTATTTTGGTTTAAAGTACCAAGAGGGGACTTGCATCCTGCACTGTCTACATATCACAGAGGGGACGTCCATATACTGCAGTGGAAATGTCCGTAACCATTCTTTCAATGAATGAATGTTTGTTTACAGCAAAGCGTTTCTTTGTTTCTTTCAAAAAACAATAATTCAACTTATCAATACTTCAACATCTCTCTGTAATACAAATATTATGAAAAAAAATCACGGCCACTTAAATTGAGAAAAAAATAAATAGACACCCAGTCCCTAAAGCCCCACTGACTTTAGCAAAAAGGCTTTTAATTTTTCAGCACCATCTGCATGGAATCAGCTTCAGAATGAACTCCAGTTGAAGGAGTTGGTCTGATTTTATTCCTTTAAAGGCTTTTTAAAGGACGTTGCAGAAAGGCAGTCTGTATGTAACTGTTTTTAAATTGATTTAGGAGCCAGTTTTTTTTTAGGATGACATATTTGATTGAATATGAGTGAAAGTGTGTCTCTTTGTCTATTTGAAACCGTGCTGCTGCCGCTCACCAGGACACCGATGTAAAAGAGATTTTAAATCCCAAGGAGTCTTTTATCCTGGTTAAATAAAGGTTAGGATGAAC
>NC_048410.1:24652304-24665569 GCF_013103735.1 Etheostoma cragini
CACACACGCACACACACACACACACACACACACACACACACACACACACACACACACACACACACACACACTAAAAAGGTATTGCTTCTCCAGGCTGTAACAGAGTGCTCCTGATGAGGCCCATGTGGTGAAAAGAGAAAGCGTGGAATAGGATACGGTCCACGGGCTGACACTCCCTGCAGGAACAAAGCCTCTGACCTCGCAGCCTCGTTTGAAGAATGAGAGCAGTGGCTTGCTATTGTGATCCAGCTGGAAGAGTGGCTCAGGCTTGCACTAGTAACGTTTCTCCTATCTTCACACAAAGTACTAAAAATGTCTCCTAGACATTATATTTCTTTTCTTTTTTTAACATTTAGCACTTGAAATGATGAGCATATTTCCAGATTACAAATTAGTTTAAAATGTAAAAAATGCGAGACAAAAATGAGACAATTGTGTCTCGTGTACAGATATTCTGACTTGTAGTCCCTAGCATAACCCACCATGGAGTTTAATTCTCCTTGATTTATTGATTGATTGATTAGTAAATGTTTCTGCCTAACACAATTTTGGAGAAAGTTAGAAATTGCTACTCGGCACGTATTCACTAGTAAAGTTTGTTTTGTTTCCAAAATGTGCAGAAAGTTGACACCAGAGAATGTGATTGACTTTGTAGGGAAAACTGTAGTTTTAATATTGAAGACGTATACATATCCCTGGCGACTTATCACCAATGAATGAAAATATTCAACTCCATTTCTCCTGATCCTAAACCAGACGCGTTAAACTGCTGAAATGTAATCATGAAAATGTTTACAACAATTTTTAAATCAATGAAATCACTCAATCTTTTGTAACCCATGTCGTACTTCTTAAATACTAGAAACATATTATTTGGCATCAATGTTTCTTTGTAAATGTTAGAGTTGTATATGAACCAAAGCATTCTCACAAACAGGTCCGTATAATATTGTTTGAAAATGTATGCACACCAAAAATGCTATCCTATGAAATTAGGAGACTATGACCTCCATGACGCCGAGTTGTTTAAGCCATTGCTGAGCTTCATGACACGGGTTATGGACCTCCGTCCCAGCTCGTATCAGCCGGGTACAGAGCACTGGGAGCTGCCGACATTCAACATTACACTGTTACAAATTTAATGTAAAATTTACAGTAACTTACTGGCAATAATTGGCAGCAAGTTACTATGAATTCTTTTTACATTAAAGGTACCGTACTTCCCTTTACAGTAGTTTATGTATTCAATGTAAAATGCAAAACAATTAAACACAACATAAGATAAAAAAGTAGTTAAAAGTACAGTAGTTTACAGTACTATGGTGGCTACATTGTGATTTTTTTACAGTATCGCTTTGACTACTGTGATTTAAACTGTAATAATTTGACTAAAGTGATTTTGTCAAGTTGCCAGGGTTTTAATGTAAACTTCACAGCATTCTACTGTAAAAATCCCATGCAATAGTGTTACTGTGAAATCTAAAGTAAATAACTGTAGATTTCGCAGCCTTTATTTGCAGTGTACGGTTACATTTTGTCCATCAAATATGAGCATTTTGCCGCTAAACATTGAGATCGGGCACCACTTAAACTACTTTAGATTAGGAACAGATGGATTCAAACTCTCCCAAAAAACAAGCATTTCCAGGTGGAAAGTCTCTAATTTTCCCTGGGAAGTGAAATCCGCTCCCTGACTTCATAGTCCTTTTACGTTAATGCTCATCTTTTCTTAGCTTATCTTTTTGTAGCTTTTAGAACGAAGGGTTCAAGAGAACAGGCTGATGTAAACATAATTCTAGAAGGCAAGGTTCCTTACGAAATCAAAACCATCTCTCTTTCCTATAATCATCATCTTGTAAATGAAATATCTGTCACCATTACAGCTTTTTAAGTCAATAATAACTAAAGTTCTATTTTATCATTTAGTCACATTGTGTATTATGTCACATATATCTGATATTAAGATGATTGAGTTTACTAGGAGAAACTTAGTTATGATAATGGCTCACTAAATACCATCTGTAAGACAGGGGGAAATAGGGTTGTAAGTTTTATGTATATAATGTGTTATTAATATATTATTATAGAAGTCATAATTGTAATATACTTAGAAAGTTTTGTTTATCACTCATCATTTTGTGATATGAAAGGACGTCCATACCCATCAATCTTTGCTTGCAGTGGGAAACAAGTTATAAGACATTAAAAGTGAGTTACAACATATCCGAGTAATCCCGGCTGCTGAAATGCTTCCAGAACAAATAACATCAAGATGAGATGAGCTGCATAGGCAGAAATATCTGCACACACACTTAGACTAATTCAGATTTACAGCACTGCATTATGAATGCTCCCAAGTCCAAATGGGTACATTGTTACAGTAAATGTTTATGTGGGTCTTAAAGTGTTCTGTTAAGACCACTCACGATCAATAAAATCCATATGGTGTGCCTTGTAAAAGACAAACGCTGGCACCTAATGGCTTGGCAAAAACCTCTAGAGCTAATACGCATAATTGACCCGCTGCTGAAATCAAAAGGTACAAAAAGTGTTTCACGCACACAAAGGAAGCAACCTTTCCAGCTGTAAAGAACACCTTTTACTTCAAGTAAATTATGTCTTGAAAGACCTATGGAGTTTCTACTTACTTTAAAATGTGGATTATGATCGATCATTGTCTGGATTCGGACCTTTTTCACAAAGGAACAAACGACTAAGCGTGCGTTCAGTGTTTCAAAATTGAATATCTATAGCCAAGACTGTATTTCAAAACCCCAAAATCGTCATAAAAAAGTTCATTTTTGCAGGCTGTAAAGCGTTTGCACCTAATAGATTTTGATTTGGCTGTACTATTTGGCGGCTTCATGTTCTTGTGTTTGCCCTGGAGACAGAGTCCACACTGTTACAGGACACTGTCTCTGCTTAAAAGTAGAGCTGGAGATTTTCCAGCCCTCTTGAAGGCTAAATGCAATTCACGCCCTGAGGGTGTTTCATCAAAGAAACTGTAATATCAAAGCAATATTTGTGAACAGCTGCAGTGATTTTGCAGGTATCCTCAGTGGCCATGATTTGCAGCTTCACTGCTCAGGTCTACATCCAGGGGCAGAGGAACCCGGGAGCTCTGGGAATTCTCGGCCCAGGGCAGCGTGTGCATGCTTTGGAGGGCAACCCCTTCAAGGTCAAAGTTCATTCCCCTTGCTAATCAAAATGAAGAAAATCAGCTTACTGTTCTTACAAAACAAGTCTAAATGAAAAAAAAAACATGAGAGTAGGGGGTTTCCTCTTTATTCCTCTTTTGGCATGAAATGTACATGCATTTTTAACGATATTCTTCTTTTATATTACAACTAACAGTAAACCTTGTAAATGGATTTTTATGTCTCCACAAACAACACCTATGTGTGTCTTGTCCGTGTCAGTAATTAGGTTACGTTTTTTTTATTATTTTTAGTCAATATTTGTCACTCCCTTTTTTATTTCATCATTTCAGGTCACTTCACGTTCAGCCTTTAGCTGTGTTGGAAACCGTTCCCTTATTCACTGACTCACTATTCCCTACATAGTGTTTATTAAATTGTGAACTATATAGGGAACAACCAAACGAGATTTCCAAAACTCACTGAAGACCGGTCATTTGTGCGTGGAGGCATCATGTAAACAAACCGAAGCTAAAAAACTCTGATCCGTCCCTAGAACAAAACGAGCTCTCAAGAGAATATTAGAAGGTTGTATAGACACTGAACAAAATGATACACTCATTAAAAAACACTTTTGTTTTTGCCCCCATTTTTCAGAAGATGAACTCAAAGACCTAAGACTTTTTCTAAGTACACAAAAGGCTTATTTCTCTCAAATATTGTTCACACATCTGTCCAAATCTGAGTTAGTGAGCACTTCTTCTTTGCCGAGATAATCCATCCACTTCACAGGTGTGGCATATCAAGATGCTGATTAGACAGCGTGATTATTACACAGGTATGCCTTAGGCTGACCACAATACAAGGCCACTCTGAAATGTGCAGTTTTACAGTATTAGGGTGTCGGGGGAGGTGCGAAAAACAGTCAGTATCTGGTGTTAGGGCTAGGTAGGTTAGGTAATTGCATTGTCTAATCAGCATCTTGATATGCCACACCTGTGAAGTAGATGAATTATCTCGGCAAAGGAGAAGTGCTCACTACCACATATTTAGTGCGAACAATATTTGAGAGAAATCAGCCTTTTGTGTTCCTAGAAAAAGTCTTAGATCTTTGATTGCAGCTCATGCTAAATTTTTACACAATCAAAAGTATTGCATTTATAATTTGATTCAATTTATGCTGCATTTAACACCATTTAGAAAAAAAAAACCTGCTCCGTTTTTCCTTTCCAGTTTTTCACGGTGAATCTGCTTCTTCTTCTCCAGGAAAACACGACAGCATTGCATTGTGGTATACGGGAGTCTAATGTAGGCTGAATTGCACATTCAGATTACCCGTGCATTGTGGCGACCACCGTATATAGTGCACTATTTCTGGGATGGGGAACAGTTTTTAAGACCGCTTTTGTCTGACACAAGTGAACCCGTATTGCCGGTACCGGCAGCCAAGTGTCCTTCCTTGAGTTTCTTGTGACTTATTGTCATTTTGAGTTCTCAGGCTCGTCCTTTTGAACTCTGCCTGGTTTATAGATTTGGATTTGAGTCCATCCTGTGACAGACTCGACACTTTATCTGCATCATTGCTCAGATTTATCTATTATTCATCTATGATCTATGCTTGAGCTCTACAGTCGTCTCATGGCCTTGCTGTGTCATAAAACATCTTCCCACTATATGCTGTAATGCACTGCATTAAATTGCAACAAAGGTTGTTGCATTTCAACTGCTTTGCTTTTACATGAACAGCCCCCTCCGTTCTATCATAAGGACCTGTGCAATATTCACTTAATAGCAGTTATTTTAAAACTCTGAAACTGTTACATTACTCACTGGCTTGACTCGTTCTAATAGCGTATATAAATGAAGGTAGGGACCCGTGTAATTACACCCAAAAAAATATGGACTTAATTAGCTGAACTTAATTAAAAACAACTTTAGACTACTTAATGTGAGATGACTTAAATATAAAACCGAAAGTTAACAAAAACGAAGTCTGGGTAAAGCAAAGACAAATGTGTTCTGAATCTGTGACACCACAGAGAAATGGTTATTAACCACCCAGCAAAACCTTAGTCACTAACAACCAAAGTGTGTGTAATCCGAATCCAATATCCTGAAAGTAGAGTTACCAAATTTACTCTGCGTGTAATGCTGCCATTGGCTGATCCAAGACACACAAGTATTGTAGCTGTTATTTTATGATAGATTTATTATTTAATATGTTGCTGTATATCTTTATTATACTTTTCCATTACAAGTACTTAATTTTTCAAAATTATTCATGGTCACAGATAAATATAAGTTATATTATTGATCCCTACTTTTGCTTTATTATTTTGATTACATATTCAATTTAATTTTAACGTCACTTACTTACATTGCAATATTGTTTTTGTACTGTGGCCACTGCACTTCACAAAATCTTTATTTGACGCCACTTTGCATTCAGTTGACCCTGTGCTCTTTGTCTGTTGTTTGTTTGTGTGTTTGTGTGTTTACTTGAGTGTTTGTTTGTTTCTTTTGCTTTTATTGTAGAAAATGCTGCTGTAACATGGGAAATTCCCCGCTTTGGGATGATTAAGGTATTATCCAATCTAATCTAATATTTCTGAGTTTTTGTCGCCTACACATATCTGTATATTGTTTTGTCATGTTCAAAAAATCTAAAGGAATTTTAACATACGTGCCTTACTTCCTGTACCCTCTGAATTTCTTACATCCTTCATCCCTTATTTTCATTGTTGCTTTTTCTCTGTTTCTTTAAGGGCACGTTCTCGATTTTTCCATAGCTTCTTAAAATCACCTTTTTAAGGCTATTTGCATATGAACTAATACAAATTTTGCATCAACATTTTGTAAAATATAAGGTACAATGCTTAATGATATACCAAGGAGAAATACAGTATACTACATAAGCAAAGGCAGTGATTACTAGAATTTCCAGTACATTCTAAATATATCAGCTCCGTCTGGTGTCACTGGGTCCTGGCTTGGAAGAGAAGAAGAATAACCCTGCATGCAGACATTTGTACTTTAAATGCACTGCCAACTGCATTCTCAAGCTGTCGATGACACCCATTTTAAATCCAAAATAAAACACGCTTTTTTCCAACTTAGCATTGCAAACCTCCGCCTCTCTGACTTCCACTGCCTGTGCTGTAAACTAGAACATTGTCCTATTTCTTTCCTTCTGTGTAGCAGCTAGCCAATCTCCTCCCACTGTGACACCAAACACGGTGTTGTAGTGAAACTTAGGTGAAATTCAGTGAGGGCAGAAAGCTTTAGCTTTTGGTTTGCAGTGTGTTTCATCCACATGTCTGCATGCAAAGGGTTGCAATCATGCCACAAAGAGCCGTTTCTTTCTCTCTCAACCCAGACCTACAACCTGGCCTAATCTCTGTAAACTATAAAGTCCGTGGCCAGTCAGAAAAGATGAAAGAGTTGAAAATAGCAAAACTGCAGAAAAAGAATCTCTGACACTCCATGCCTGATTGCAGCTTGATCGGCTCACATTTTAATTGTCTAATCACACAAGCTGCTGCTCATGACAATGACTTCTCCTAAAACAGGCAAGGTGTGAATCTCAACCTATCTTCAAAGTGTGAAAGCGAGTTAATATCAGCTGATTGCCTCCCCTGGCAGGCAGGCAGTCAGGCAGAGGAAGGAAGGTGGCAGCAACATGCCAGAATGAAAAAAAAAAAGATGCGGGAGGGAAGAAAGAGGGGAGGAAAAAGGAAACAGTGGACTTGTGAAATGGAAATCCAGTCAGGCCTGACTCCCCTTGGTATCCAGTTACTATTTACAGCGATATCGTTCCCGCTACACTACAAGCTCAAGTCCATGAATATTGCAACAGCCAGCAGTTTACTGTAATTCAGAAGACATCTCTCTCCACCCGGAATCGACGGCGGTCGCAGCGATGCTTTAATGGGGTGAAAGGAAAAGGGAGGGAATGGTTAGCCGTTTCCTCGATGACCCCCGCCGTGTGCACCGCACACAGTGAAATACACTTGGAAAAAGTAAAGGAAAGGAAACAAGACAGGAAGACAGAATGCCTGGCAGCAAGCGAGGAGATGAATCATAAATAGAGGCGTCCACAGCACAGTCACAACCCAGGGACGTCCTCAAGCAAGTCCACCACTGCTGGCTGACACCTTAACCTTTCATCATCTCAACAGTCCTGCACAAAGTGTGTGCTGTCAAGCCTCCACGTGCACGGAACCAGCATATGTGACAGTTTTGTTAAAAGAGGAGAAGGGGAAAGACAGAATCAAGAGTGCTAAGTCTTTCCATAAAATCTCTTTTATCTCTTTTAACCAAGACGACTCATGACGCCGCTTAGAGCAAATTTAAGGATGGGCATGACATCACTGAGATACATTATATGCAAGGTGTTGTTTAGCAAAATGTGGAATCTCAAATGTGGAACACTGCTGCACTGTCATTGATTTCAGGTCGGGATGCTAATAAAAAATAAAAGAAATATGACTGTTTTACTGTGATCGAATGCACAGGTGCATTGACAAAACAATAGGTTATTTTTTCACGTTTCCATTTTACCCTATTTAAAGGTTGCCATCTTCTTTCAAGGCTCTCTTTTTGCAGCAATGCAGAGTTTAGGCTCACATTTCTCCACAGTGGCCGTGCTCACATTGTGATAAGGTAAAACTCCAGATGGATCCTTCTGCTGTGGATGGCAATGTGCTTTACGAGAGCTCACAGAGTCAACACTGTTATACTTATTGATGCAAATAGCTAAAGGTACAAATACTGTGTTATTGTAACTTTTATCACACAAATACCACCAAAAACCAATTTGGGCCGAAACTTCGTCAGCATAAGTAAAGAAATGCATGTGGAGCCCGAGTGGGTGTCTAACTTTGTTTCTTTCTTTCATGTCTACTTGCAGTGATTAGCACCTCTTGACAACCCGTTGTGTGCATTGCTTTTCTATTTTCTATTTGATTTTTTTTTTGTTTAACAGTTTTAATTGATTTTCCATAAACAATGTAACATTTTCTACAGACCAAATATGTAAAAACAATATATTGCTGTGTCATGCAGAAATTAACCAACATGAAAAGTTATTTTCTATTTGATTTGATTGGCGTCTACTAACAGTTGTGATACACTACAATGCTACATGTCATGACGTGTGTTGGGATTGCCCGTAACCTTTTTCACTGGTTTAGAAGCTGGCATTAGAGCTAAAATCCATTTTACTGTTCACTTTGATATTTGGACTGAAGCATCCATCTTTGCATTTACAGATTTCTCCTTAATAGGCCAGTTAGGAGCTTGTAGACTGTAGACTGCTTTGTAGTAACAGCCTCAAAACCATGAGATGAGATGAGAAGGTTTGCCACTTTAATCATCTACAACTGGGAAAGAAAGCGGGGGAATGGAGAAAGTCTCCGAGTGGTCTCTCCCTTTGTAAAGGAAAGTTAAAATGTGTTGACACAGGGAACTCATTTGACTGTTTTGGGCTGGACAGGGCGAGGGCCAAAGTTAAGATAAGATGAGAAACTTTATTGTGCTAAAGGATTGTTATCAATCATACAGATTTTTTACATACATGACGAAATATAACAAGACAACAATGTACTTCAGGGCAAGAAGTTTGGAGGAGTTGAATGAACGCATAACTGTGTCACTGAGTCACTGAGTGATACAGTCCACCATTGGTCAGAGTCAGTGTGATGGCGTGAGTGTTGGTGTTTCTCAATTGACCATTTCCTCCCTTTAAACTTTACTGGCTTGACATAGGCTTCTACCTGCGCTATCGTCCATCATTCAGCTGATTAACTAACTCAAGTCGCAGTAGAGGCTGTTGCTGCTGCCACACATTTCAGCATTTCACATTTAAACTGTTTTAATGCATGGACAGATCAGGCTAAATGTAGATGAACGGCACACCCTAGTGTGTGTGTGTGTGTCAGTCAGACGATCATAAGTCACAACGCAAGACTGAAGAAGAAATGGCAGAGCACACAGGTATAGGGAAGCTGTCGATGATTTGTTAAGTGACGGAATGTGTGGCTCTTCGATGTGAATCTCTAACGTGACGCGCCGTACACACATCGGCATCTGCAGCAGCGCCGTTGGCCCAAGCAGCAGTGATTTGAAGTAGTGAAACGGTTTGGAGAGGAGGAATCAATTTGAATATGGAAATAATGGTAACAAACTATTGGTCACACACTCTACTCACAATATATAAAATAAAAGTTGTACTCAGTGTACACTTGAACTTTCATTTACGTGCACTAATGCAAACTGGGGGCTCTTCCTATCCCTAATTTAAATAATATTTAATACGGCTTTAAAGCAGACAGAAGCACCATGTCCTGGAACCTTTAAACTGAAGTTTGACTCGGTTACATTCACAAAAAGACTCTAGGTTGCATTTTGGCAAGAGTTATGATTTAAATGCAAATGTATTCGGAAAGATGTGTCTTGGTTTAGGCCTTGTGTTCGGGGATGTTAAATGATGAATATTTCAGGATCAAATAAGAAAAACTAATATGGTTCAAATCAATGAACACAAGTGTTTTGTAAATAATTGATTGGTTTACGTATTCTCTTCTGTATTCAGAGCATGTAAACATGTCTTCCTTCTGACATCCTAGAAAACCTCCTAAGCTTAGTGTTTGTGTTTGTATACACCTTGTTGTGTTTACTCTTATTTTTGTGCCCGTTTCCATGGTAGCACCCTTAATACTGGGGCACAGAGATGCATATGAAGCGCATTCCAAATAAGATCTTAACCAGTATCATAAATTATCCACAATACAGGATGAAAATATGTTCAGTAGTTGCATCCCAGCAGCAGTAACAGAATTTTACAGTCTAGCTATTGTTGATCTATTGTCTTAAGCATTTATTAATGCTCAGTTCGAGAGTCTTCTTTTTTAGGACGCCATTACTGTGTCTGGCTGCAGACTGCGTCCTCCAACAGCCAATCCAACTGCTCTAATTTGGCCTATAAGTAGAAAACACTGAATGCTGTAAGCAAGGTGGAACAACCCACAGCAAATTCATTTTCTATGAGACGCAAATAGTTCGCACAAGACAGCACTACAGGCAGCCAAGGACAGGCTGCCTCCGAAAGTTGAAGAGTGAAATTATCAGTCGACTGAGATTCTTCTACTTGAGTAGTTGTGTTGTTTTAGCTTTTAGTCAGTCGGTGTGCAGGATACTTCTGGACATGGACCCAGGGTAAGTCTGAGTGAGATGGAGGCATCAATGTCCAAGAGTTTAACTGATGAAATGACCCGGTGCGGCCCGTGGAGCAGGCAAACTACAGAAATCTGCTGTTTCTGTTTAGAGCTCCGCTAAGTTGAATATGGATTAAATGACCACGCTGCTCTTCTGCTTTCCAAATGGTATTGGACCATCTTGATTAACTTCTGATAGCAAAACAAGTCATTTTGCAAGGGTTATTTTAAAAAACTATTGTTCATTGATTTATGGACATTTGTTTTGCAATTCTATGGAAAATGCCTGCATTCATTGAGAATGTACTGCTCACAGTTTTTGGGCCATTGTTAGGATTAACCAATTTCAGCTTTTTGGGGACCTACGAGTAAATGTTGGCATGGCACAACATGGACAATATATTTTTCTTTAAGCTTTGGTGTGAACAAAAATGAAGAAAAAAAGTTGGATTTTAAGCACATGTACTCAAAGGTATTGCTAGTATAAGGGAAAACTACCCTAAGGTGTTTGGGATTCATTGGCTATTAACTAAGCTAATATAATGCTCGATCAGTCAGGCCACAGTTAACATGGTGCGAGGATAAGGGTTAATGGTTTTAGGCTGGCCCCTGAAGTGCCTCGCATGTGGTGATGCAGGTTCCTGGGTCGGATCAGAGTAAGTGGACGGTAAAAATAGCTGGCAAGCACATGGCTCTTGGCGGTAAGACCGAAAAGGCCCGGATATGGTGTGACACCCCAGCCATCCATCATGTGGCAGGAGAGAGGGGAACCCTAACTACGCATAAATCATTGTCCTGGAATACAGAGGTGACATAGCACTTTAGTCTTTACTTACAGAGTAAAACCAAAATCCCCAATCTGTTAGAAATATAATTCCCATTTGAATTTTGAGAGTATTTTTACATTCAGCTTTATTCACAGTCACCTCTTTGTACAATAAATGAGTTCACAGCTCACAGTGGTCGAAAGCCATAGTACACCTTGCACATGGCTGGCACAGAGAGAGAGAGGGTGAGGGAGAGAGGCATTCACATGCAAATTGACCTGCAGACCTTTGGACTGTAGAAGGAGAGCAGAAGGAACCCAGAGCAACAGAAGGAAACATGCAATCTCCTCAGAGAGGGGCCTGAACCCAGGACCTTCTAGCTCGGAGTACACAGTGACAGTGCCGATGACCCAGCCTCCATCAGTGGAGGAAGAAGTATTCTGGTCTTTAAAAAAAGAACTAAACCAAGCTTTAAAAAATGCCTTTGTCCTGCATGGAAAATGTTACTTCACTACAGTATCATCTGGAAAATGTGATTAAAGTATTAAAAGTAAAAATACTCAATGCAGAAAAATCCTCCCATTGTAGAAAGTGTAAAGGATCCAACCAGTTGTGTGTTTAATGGTCTCATCCTCTGAGCTGGACTTGTAGGCCATTATTATTGTTGGCTAGTTTACTTTATAATAAAACATCAGATTTTGTAAACTACATGTGTTTAGTGTGCAGGAATCTTAATGTGTATAGTAACTAAAGTTGTCAGATGAATCTATTGTAAGTAAGTACAACATTTCTTTCTAAAATGTAGCGTAGAAGTAGTAAGTGGCATGAAAAGAAAACACTCAAGTAAAGTACAAGTACCTTAACATCTGTACTTTAGAACACTACTGGAGTTAATGTCGGTTGTTACATTCGACCACTGATCTCCATGCAGAACTTCAGACAGCCTCGTCATTTACGTTGGAAGACTTGCTATTTTACCACCAGGGAAGGAGACGAGGCTAAGAGGGTATTCAGTTCTAGTAATTTCTGTCCAGCCCCTTGTCCCCTTTACCACACAGTACGTGTTATATGGACTATACTGGTTATCATAATGCTGCAGGATATCTCTATTTGCAGACATGTATTGTACTATAAATAAGGGTTGAATGAATAAAGCAAGTTGTTGTAATTGCTGATATGTATGAAACCATAACAAAGCCACAACACGGATTCCACTGTCATCCATGTGAATGAAAGGAGAAATGTCTACTGTTGGTGCGATCAGCCATGAAGCAGTCACAGTTCCCGATACACACACTCCACAATGGCAGTAATATAGGTGGCAATGAGCACCCGCATTAACAAATATGGGTCAGCAGCACTCCAATATTATGATTTATTTTGCTTTTGTGAGCCTGAGGTCCTAATTTATCTGCCTCTGGCAGTTCCAGAGGGAATGCTCCGCTGGCTAACTCAAATCTCCCCCGACACAATGTGCCTTTGAATATGCTCTTGCAAACACAGACATAACCGCATGCTGAGCCATAATTGGCCCGCGTCATTTGCATTTGAATGGAGGGAAGCAATGCATGGGAGGCCTCCTCGAGAGAAATATCTCCATGTCTTATGGCCGAAAAGAATGCAAGGAGAGAAAGGAGACTGGGAAAAATAAATTAAAGGAAAGCAGGCAATGGGGCAGAGTTGACAAAGACGGTAGGAAATCTGAGGAGAGTCTGTTGGAATATAGGTAATCAAGGAAAATTGGAAATTTAACAAAGAGTGATAGAAGATAAGATACGGGAAGAGAGTAGCGCAATAAACAGAAAGAGAAGGATAGGCTGTAATGAGAGAATGTGAAAGAGAAGCTGTGATTTTAGGAAATTAGAAACTGAGTCTTAATGCGATGAAAACTAAATTAGACAGTCATGGCAGACAATGATGAAACGCAATTTAGGTAGAATTTATCAGCAGCACCTACACATTTTCACTGCCAACCCGTCAGATCTGGGCACTTGTTAAGGACCTGGTTAGGGTTACAAGCAGTGGTCTCCAGGGTGCAAGGGTTAGGGTTACAAGCAGTGGTCTCAAGGGTGAAAGGGTTAGGGTTAGGGTTACAAGCAGTGGTCTCCTGAGTGAAAGGGTTAGGGTTAGGGTTACAAGCAGTGGTC
>NC_048410.1:24665669-24677348 GCF_013103735.1 Etheostoma cragini
GTCTCCTGGGTGAAATGGTTAGGGTTACAAGCAGCGGTCTCCTTGGTGAAAGGGTTAGGGTTACAAGCAGCGGTCTCCTGGGGGAAAGGGTTAGGGTTACAAGCAGCGGTCTCCATGGTGAAAGGTTTAGGGTTACAAGCAGTGGTCTCCTTGGTGAAATGGTTAGGGTTACAAGCAGTGGTCTCCTTGGTGAAATGGTTAGGGTTACAAGCAGCGGTCTCCTGGGTGAAAGGGTTAGGGTTACAAGCAGCGGTCTCCATGGTGAAAGGGTTAGGGTAACAAGCAGCGGTCTCCTGGGTGAAAGGGTTAGGGTTACAAGGTCAGTTTCAGAGTTAGAACGGGTTGGCAGGACAAAGGTGAAGAGGTAAATACTGATGATTTTCTTTGCTTTGATTGTAGAGTGGCTAAGATCAACCAATCACAAATCAAGTCAAAAGATATTTTTACAAAATTGTATTCATAAAGATATTTTGTTACTGAACAAAAGAACAAAAAAAAATCTTTCGGCCTCTATGGGAATTTAAAATACAGTAGGGGTGTGTATACTTATGCCTCCTGTATTTTAAGGAAGAACATTTATCTATTTACAATACATTATTCATTCACAAAGAAAATTGGTGTCTTTAAAAGGTTGGATTTTCCAAATCAATTTCCAAAAGATATTTTTTTATTACTCTTTTAAATCAACTTTAGCATGGGTGTGTGAACTTATTCTAGCCACTGTAACTGGGTTTATAACTGGCTTTACAGAAATACCAATGACAATTTTATGTTTTCGGCTGTATCAGAATATTGTAAAAAAATCAAATTATTCTTTTAGTTTTTTCTATTTCCCTCTTTTGGGTACTGATATTAAATAAGAAATAACAGGACTTTTTCTGATTAATAACAAAACACATCTTTCTGCTGTTGGATACAATTGATACAAAATATCAGTTCTGATTCAGCCGTTGGTTATTTAACACCTATCCACACACTGTATCATAAAGAAGGGCTCTTGCCTAGAGAGAGTAGAGAGTGTGTGTCAGTATTAGTGGCTGGAAAGGGGGCGAGTGATTGCAGGAAACCGAAAATAATGTCACAAGACAGGAAAAAATACAAAACAGTGCTCGATGCAACTCAGCACAATTACTCACTCACACTGACACACACACACGCACGTAACTCCCATGATGCCATTGGCCAGCTGTTTAAAAGGTGTCCTCTGAGAGCGCGTCCTAACCCCCGCCACCCTACCCTACCAGCGTCACCTGGCCCTGTCATGGCCAATCAGAATGGCCATTAATCACGCCTCATGTAAACGCTGTCACCCCCGCTGCAGCTCCGGCACCATCCCTCTCGCCTCCTGCCTGGCTCTCTCACTCGCCTCGCTTCCCTCGACTCATCGAGCGTACCCTGGATTCAGGAAATGTCGTTTCCTCACCTTTCACTTCTGACATTCCTCTCCGTGACACAACTAATGTCCCCCAAACCTACTTCCCTCACATGAAAACGTTAGCCCTGCTCCAGCAGAGAGCTCCCTTAACTCTGGGACTAGCTGACACACACTTTCAAACAGGGGAAATATGTTTTAAAAAAGGAAAGCCATGACTCACAGAGGAGGTGGATTTATTTTGGACCATTTGGACCAAATGGTTTGCTACATTGAATCATCTGAGAAGCTCTCTTTGGAAACTATTTGGAAAAGGGGAGGCCCATTCTTACATAATCAGGCAAGTGATTGGATGAACAATCCGTCTATCACCAGCACACGCACCTAAACCACGCCCGTAGCCGCCTGTAGCTCCTCAGAGGATGCTCATTGGTTTGGTAAGCTGGTGATTAAGACACAAACACATTTATTTATAGGTGCTATATGTAAGTTTCAGTTTGTGTTGATTTCAGTGGCCATTTGAAGAAGAGCGCTAGTGTTTTTACCGCACCTGCTGTCGTAAAGGTCTTTTACTTACGGTACTGTATTACTCACTCTGTTACTGAGTTAGCATTGCTGGGACGTCATATAGTGGCAATGAATGTTTTGCTCAGACAAAATATAACTTAAAGGACATTTTTGGTGCAAAACAAAGCTAGGGGTTAATGTAACATTAGTACTGAGACGATCGTTTTCTGTGATCTGTTTTCATGCTTCTCAAATCTGTCTGTAGCTTGAACCAAACTTCCGCAAACCAGTTGTTAGCTGTTAATGCTAGCTTTCAGGGCATAGAATAAACTGCTATTTTACACCACTAACAAGGATCAAAAGAGCACCGTACAATGGTGGCATATTGAGGGTCCCTACATGTAAACCCAAGCATTGAGAACTTTGTAAGTGTGCAGACACTTTATATAAAGATAGTTTATAAAGACAGTAGCGTTCATTTTTACAAGCAGGCGCCATCTTGGAAAACAGTCATTACCAGTCAAATGACAACCGCTGTGCAACCAGTAACATAGCTCCAACACAGCATTCTTCAGGAGACTGTGTCGTCCAGCGAGTAAAGATAATTACTTCTTATCAAGGGTCCATCATTTCTTTTTCCCTTTTTTTAATCCTCCGTGTCCTCCTTGGCTACTTGCTGACAGTTTGTTGTCATTACTTGGAATTCCTAATGGGCATGACAGAAATTAAAGAATTACAACAGCAGAATGTATCTTAGTTTTACTCAGTGAAGATGTCTAGGCTGTAGGCGTATTGCACAATCTATTTGGTAGCAAATGTCACAGTGAGCAAGTGTTAAAACAATATTCATTGCTACAATCACTTTTGTTTAAATATATGTTCATGTATTTGTTCATGCTACTTCATTAAATCACTTACTTTGGTTCATTAAATTACTTTCTGGGATTTGGGGTGTTATTTTGTGTCTCTGGTGCTTCCACATGCATACAAACTTTTAAAAAAAACTATCCATGCTCTTTTGAATGAGATAAAGATTTCTGAATGTCCTCTGCCTTCAGTCTCAGTCTCCTACGACACTGGCAAAACACTGCCACACACACACACTAGTTCACCCTAATCTCCAAAAGAACTACTTCCATGTCCCTGTTCTGCAGGTATTCCACAATTCTGTCTTCTACTGACCTAGGTTGGATTAACAGTTGGCTAGCTGATGTGATCCTTACCTAGCCACTGCACATGTGCGACTCCCAACAAGATAGTATAGAAGTGTGATGTCTCACTCTGTAGCTAAAACAGAGACCTGAACACACAGGGTGAAAACAGGATCTGCAGCAATGTGCAGTACAACAAAAATATGATGTTTTTTGAAAATGAAACCATATAAACCTATTCGGGTGCAACCTCAAAATACAATTATGAACCTAAAAATGAGCATAATATGACCACTTTATTAATGGAATAGAATTTCCAACTTTCAGACTTTGCTACTGTGATGTCCCTTTGGTGTCCTTTGAGTGTTTTTGCTGTCTACATTGAGGAGGTGTGTCCTAACCTGTGCCTCTTGTTTGTAGATTACTAACTAGAGTAACTCAGCTCACTTGGGTCTGGTGTGGTGAAGCCCCCCCCCCCCCCCTTTCTGTGTCTATTATTCTATTGCTAAGAGGCCATTTATATGATAAAGCAGGGCGCCTGTGTGTGTGTGTTTGTGTGTGTGTGTATTGATGTATGTACTGTATGTGCGTCTGCCTTTGAAATAGGTGCTATGTAACAAAGGCTTTTCTGTGTCTATTATTTCACTAAGAGGCCATTCAGATAATAAAGCGGGACCCCTGTGTGTGTGTGTGTGTGTGTGTGTGTGTATGTGTGTGTCTGTCAAGCCAATAAACATGTAGATGGGTAACGCACTGCCATGAGTCCAAGAGGCAACTGTCTGATTACTCCACATTTTCATTGTGATATTTTGTGTTCAAATTCTGAATCTGCCACGTTCTCTATTAAGTGTATATAGTCTTACTCTGATGTAGAAGTAGTTGTTGTTATTGACGCTGAAGGAGACCTTTAGCGTCACCCTTTACCCCTTGCATACTACTGGTTAAACCCCGTCTAGATGCTGCTCTCCCCGGTACGTTCTACACACACGCCGATGGGCGCCTTTTTTGTCACATCAGACACGGACAGCCACTGTTCATACGTCGTATTTTACGCGGTGGTGTGAGAACGGGTTGCAAACCCACAGGGCAAGCAATCGGCCCGTTCCAAACAGGCATATTTTCAAAGGGCACTGTACTCGTATAGTATAGTTCCATTATCTTTATTGTGACTATTATTGCCACTATTCATCACACCCCAAACGGTACTGTCAGACTCCGCCTACCAAGCGCCTGGATCTGTCCCAGGTTTCTTCCTAAATGAGAGTTTTCCTCGCCACTGTCGCACTAAATGCTTGGGAGGAATTACTGGAATTGTTGGGTTCTTGTAAATTATAAAGTGTGGTCTAGACCTACTCTATTTTCAAGTGTCTTCAGATTACTCTTGTTATGATTTGATACTATACATAAAGTTGAATTGAATCAAAATTAATTTGGTCATATATCATTGAATTGGATTTAATAAAGTGGTGTTTAAACAAGTAACATGGTGTCGTTTCCCTCTTTTGTTATGACAATTTGAGCCAGGTCATGACGCTGCTTGTTATCATCATCAGTCATGCTTGAAAAAAATGAAAAAAACATTTGAAACCCCGCCTAAAACTTTTGATTTCATACATGATGGTTCAGTTGTTTGATTTTTTTACCCGTGCACACTACTGCTTTAATATGCCTTCAATCGATTGATTTCAATCTCTTTCATAATATTATGAAAATCAGCTTTTTAAGGCTTTACAACTTGCTCCAGTGAGGCAATAAATCAAAGTCAACAGCATGTCAATTTTTATGCCTGGTAATGCAGCAGAGAGGGCTGATTGATTTGAAAAGGCAGCCCTGTATTACCATGCAGCAATAACTTACAAAAATGAAAGCCAACCTGGTGTCCATTGTGAGTACTAGAGTTAAATAAGTTCCAGGTCCTTTCTGGTCTTGGTTTTTAAGCTGTAGTGAAATGAGTGGAAACAATTGGCTGTCCCCTGCTTAAAAGTCCTGTGTTTTAGGACCCATACATCCAACCTGACTTCCTCAGATTTTAACAGTCTTATACAACATTCTCACTCCCATCTTGTAAAGTAGGGACGCTTGGTCAGGTGCCTTTGTCGTCGTTATATGACCCTAAAAGAGACCTTTAGCGTCATTTAACACACGCTTGGTCATCTCCTTAAGCATCATTTAACACACCCTTGGTCAGGAATATTGGTGAAAGCTTGTGGGTGGGCTTACGATTCTGTGACATGCAGCAATAATGGGATGGTTAAGGATACATGCGGCAATAACAGGACGGTTAAGGATACACGCGGGACACCAACCCCGCTCTCCTGGGTAAAAGTCCTGTGTTTGACCCATCCACCACCCCGACCAACCTCCCTATGAGTAATTTCCCCCTTACACACTACTTGCTAAACCCTGTCTAGATGCTGCTCTAAACGGTATGTTCTACACACGCGCCTTTTCGTTGCATCAGACGTGGACAGCCACTGTCCAAATGTCCGTATTCTGCACTTCGGAGTGAGAACGCATTACCTTTAATGGCTATATGTTCAACCCGTTCTCACTGCCAACTCCTACGATACTGGCACCTGGTCTCTCAGTGTCAGATACAGACGCAATAATCCCCCTTCAGCGTCTGCATGGAACAGCAGCTCAACCGCGGCGCTGTAAGATCACGTAGTCTTAACGGTAAAAAAGTGACACCTTATGTGTTTATATGATTGGTTCATGACAACATCAAACACACGGCAGCACAGACACCACAATGTTAGTAGTGACATTGTTTTTACAAAGTGGGGGAGGGGTTAAGAATGAATCCAGTGTGTCATTCAACAATAATTTCATACCTCCCAAAAATATTTTCTAACATGTACTGTACACGTACATTTACATTACTGATTGTACTCTATCTAGACATTAAGTGTGTATGTCTACAGATTTGTACTTACAAATTTTAATCAAAGAACCAGATTTTCAAAAACAGCTGTTTATCATCAAGCTCATCTGGGCCTTGATTAGGTTGTTAGACGTCAGTCATCCTACCGCATGTATGAAGAAAACAAACAGAAGTTGTAGTTCCAAACCCCCGGTACATCCCAACTGCAGCTCTACTCTGGGCTTTTGTTCCTTTCCTTACCTTTTCCTTTTCTCTGGTCTGTACACTACACACTGGTAGTATTATACTACTCCAGCATAGGTAACACACTTGTCAAAATGTTTTAGCCAAAATAAACAGCAGCACTTTAGACAAAGGCCAAAGAAGATGACAAAGGAAATACTCTTCACCAACACAACATGGATATTTCGGCCTTGTAAGTAAGTGTAATAAGTGTATAACACAGAGGTTCTTACCTGGATATGAGAAGATGTCCGACAAGATTGGGGTACATAGTAAACACAAGAACAGAAGGAGACAGAACAAAACAAACAGAGCATTAGATTTTGCTAAAGTTTGAGTCAGAAGATCTCTGTGGAAAGAGACGCATACAAAACAAAGAATATGAATAAAGAAGGAGGCCCGTCAGCATCACATATTGTTGTTGTCATCGATCAAAAGCTCTTAACTGCTACGCACAAACACCTTCAGGCTGATGGAACTCTTTCAATACCTCACTGAACAAAGTACAAAAATGTAATCACAGAGTGAAAAACAAGGCAGATTTTTCCAGTTGTTAAACATATTGCAAATGTGACACTTTCACCCAGCTGAAGCAATGCAAACGATTTGTGCTGTTAACAAGATTTCTAAATACGACAATTAGTATGTAACCAATAAGTAAAGCGACTAAGGAATTAATCTGTGTCTTGTGAGTTCCCCAGCTTAATGCATATGCATGAGTACCCCTTCAGTGGATCAGCGAAAATGAATCATAGGTCAACAAAGTTGAGGACAGCCCTACAGCGCAGATCAAGCGGTGGACCACATCAATTTCTTCTTGGCCCTTGGGGAACAGTGTGTGATGACACCTTTTAATGTAACACACACCCTACATCAGCAAACATAACTCATGTCCAGCATTTACATTCTAACGTCACCTTCTTGACTCTGGGAATGTTCAGTTCAAAGACCTGCCGGCAAAGGGAAAAAAAACAGTCATAGGGCTCGGCGATGTATGAAGAAACTCAAGTATCACGATATTTTTGACCAAATACATTGATGTGGATATTGTGGCAATGTTGTAGGGTTGACGAATGGTGCTTTCACAAAATCTTAACACGATAACTGTTTTGATAAATAATCACCAATAATGTGGATACAATTACTAAATGGGTGAAGGCAAATAATAAAAAGCTAGTAAGTCTGGTAAGTGCATTACTTTACAGTAATGCAGCCTTTAAAACCAGGAAAAGACAACACATGTCTCATATCATGATATTATGAGATCCAAAATCTAAGATGACGTCTAGCCTTAGTTATCTATGACAATCTAATATTGTTATATTGCCCAGCCCTAAACAGCTCCTCCACCCACTGTCTACACGTGCTTTGATGTGCTGTGAGGGGTCTATATCGACAATGTTCCACTTCCGCGATTTCTCCAGTGTTGCAGAAAAATCCACCAGATGTCCTTGATTTTGGCCGGATGTCTGTTACCTTCTGCTTTCCTTGTTTGGCGTTCTTACATCTGGTGGATTTATGAGGACTATGGTTAACTGCTCCTCAGATCTCTGCAGGGTAAATCAAGACAGCTAGCTAGACTATCTGTCCAACTAAAACAAATTCTGAACATAAACGTTTCACCAAAACAACTTCCTTCCCGAGGCTATTTTGCGGAGGCACCAAGGCTCCGTCTGGCACTTAGCACCACCCAGGACAATTGTGATTGGTCTAAAGAAATGCCAGTAAACCAGAGCATGTTTATCTCCCATCCTGGAATGCTGTGTGGACTAGACAGACCCTCCTCCAAAGCGCTAGGGAAGGTCTGGCAATGCAGACTATGCTGGAAGTAATAATGTCATCTACTCCTCCAGCTAAAAACATAGCAGACAGGTCGTCATACTCTGACAGGCCGTGCAGCCCTCAGCTGGCATCTCTCTTTACCTTCCACGGCTCTGGGTTTCTGGCCCCTATCCTGTTAACCCCTGCTGCTCTGGGACACTCTGACACCAGAACCATTATGAAGCCAAATCACCTCCCACACCTTGACGTTAGCTGTGTCTTTTAGAGAAAGAGAGAGAACACAAAGGCATGCTTCAGTGACCATTGACTGTTTTTCTGAGTGCAGCTTGACCCCAAAGGAAAGTGAACCCATATTTGTACAGATAACCACAGAGAGGGGGGGGAAAATACACCAGAACCCACACAAATCAACACATCAACGGGCTTAACAAAATTCACATCTTTGTTTTCAAAACAGTAGGGTCATTATTAGATTTGATGAAATATTCAGGATGCCGAGCTTACACATGCTTGCAAGTGAAATGCTCTGCATTCCCATTAATACATAATGATTTTCACACAAAAATATGTGTACACTGCTATAACGATTGGAAAAAACATTGTGGAAAAAAAAATAGTTTGAACCATGCTGCTGTTTTAGAATTTCACCATGAAGTCAGTTTAAAAGACTTTTTCTGATTAGATATATGGGTGAATCATCCCGACTACGGGCCGAGAGCAGTCACCATGACACTACTAAAGGCTGACAGGATTAGCGCCAGAGCGAGTACCGAGTCCGGCGGTGAAAACGGAGAAAAAAAGTGTCGCCCCTGTGCTTTCTGATGCAGTTGGAAATCTGTAGCAGTAAAAGTTAACCCTCTCCTGTATTTCATGTTTTGCACAGCAAAGGAACCCAGACATGAGAATGAGGAAATGTGACACTACCAAGCCACAGCCAAGTGCAAAAATTGCTGTTTTTTGCAGTCTTCATTGCTGCCATGTTAAGTCACATCCCTGCGGATTTGCGCGTCCGGCTACTGCGTAGTGTAAAGCATATGTCAGATTTTGGTATCAAGACTAAGAAAGAGTTTCTTCTCTCATAAGCCATCTGAAACTCTAACTTTTGTTCATACCCTCTGTTTATTGCGTTGTCTTTTCATATTTCCCATTTGGTTCTTGCATCTGTAGATGCTTATCACATTACATGCCGCTGCATATTCTAAGGTATGCATGTGACAGATCATTTGGCTCATTTTGCATGAGTAAGTTCTTTCTAGATCGGGACATAACTGACAATCACCAATCACACGTTGATAACTATGCTTTGATAACATCAGGCAAAAATGGGCGTCTACCAAGAGGTAACTGTGTGGTACAGCCCAGGTCGAACATCAGCGTTCTCCATTAGAGCTGCAAACGCTTGGAGCCCAATACCCAGACAATGCTCTTCTCTTTTCTAGTTTTAAATCTAAAAATATGGCTGCAACATGACCAATCACGTGACCATTATCCAATCATGCTTTGTATGTTGTATTTGTATTTATTATAAGGATCCCCCTTGGCTGAAGCCTAGACAACCAGCTAGTCTTCTTGGGGTCCAAAGGTGTAAGGTTTTTAAATGGAAAGTGTTATTATAGTGTAATGTAGTATGCTGTGCAATGACTGCCCATTGCTCCTTTTAAATGAACTAACAAATGAGTCCATCAGAGAAGAGGAAACATGTTTTGTTTGGAGCAAAGGCCGTGGCACAGTCTCTTCTGCTCTAATGCTGTCCACCTCCGTAACCCACAGTTGTACACACACTCATCCAACCCACAGCTGAACACATGCTCATACAACCCACAGCTAAAAACAACTAGCGCATGCCTTTGTCTTCTGGATAATGTATAAAAAGCCACTAACTGAACGAGGCGTTTTGATAGAAAATCTAAAAACAAGTAAAGGCTGGTGGAAAGAAAAAAAACACAATCATCACATCGTTTAATTTCAGAGCAGATTTTCCTTGAAGAATAGGCAGAGGAGATGGCTGCACGTTGCCATTTTTCAACCCCCATTACCAAGAAATGATTACTGGAATTAGTGACCTTAGCTAAGACACTGTCCCATTGGGTCCATTTGTAAAAGAGGGGACTTAAAGTGCTACATTGCTGGAGGATGCATTCTCTCTCAATAAAGCCATTCCAATATCTCAGAATGTCCTCAGAGCTGAAAGGTCACAGGAAATAATGATTTGTACTGTTTGGGAAGTAAAACATGCCACAACCTGGCAAAGCACAAACAAGAAACTGGTTGTCAGCGGACATATTTTCCACAGAGGATTCTCATCCATAAAAAAACTGGTTCCCGACAGGAAACTGTACTTGCCGCAGCTGAGCTGAGGAGCGACAGTGTGACGTCAAGAGAGCGCCGTAACTGTTTATACTCCCGCGTGGTGGTCACTAGTTGTTGTGTTCTCTAAACTAATGAGCAAAGGCTACCGACATTACTATTTCTACGGACTAGAAGAAGAAGAAAAAGGTAAACAACTGCAGAATTGGCAGCAGCATTGCCGTCAACGCTTCGATTTGATTGGATGACCTACTTGGTCAGATCAAGCCTTTCATTCACCATAAAAAGAATTCATCTTAACCCAGTAAGTTAGGTGTAAAAAAATTGAGAGCTACATCATTTTCACGTCACATTGGTCCGTGCAAGCTCGGATGCATTTATTGTAAATTGGCCTTTAAGCATCCACCTGAATATTGCAGGGGCTTAAAGGTGCTCTAAGTGATGTTACACAAGTTTTAGGCTACAGCACCTGTTGTCGAGAATATCTGCCTGTCCCCTAAACACACTATAAACAAAACATCTCGTCACTATCTGCTAGCTGCCTGTCCAATAAAAAACCCTGTAAAAAACATCTCGTCACTATCTCCTAGCTGCCTGTCCCCTAAACACAATGTAAAAAACATCTCCTCACTATCTGCTAGCTGCCTGTCCCCAGAACACACTGTAAAAAACATCTCCTCACTATCTGCTAGCTGCCTGTCCCCTAAACACACTGTAAAAAACATCTCCTCACTATCTCCTAGCTGGCTGTCCCCTAAACACACTGTAAAAAACATCTCCCCACTATCTGCTAGCTGCCTGTCCCCTGAACACACTGTAAAAAACATCTCCTCACTATCTGCTAGCTGCCTGTCCCCTGAACACACTGTCAAAAACATCTCCTCACTATCTGATAGCTGCCTGTCCCCAGAACACACTGTAAAAAACATCTCCTCACTATCTGCTAGCTGCCTGTCCCCTGAACACACTGTAAAGAAAACCGGTCTCTGTAGACTGCCCAGGGTTAACAAACGGCAACAAAACCAAACTGAGCCCACCTGCACCACATACACAAACAGTGTTCCAGCGTTCCAGCCAATAAGCGACAAGAAGGATTTGAGGGTAAGGGTTGGGGGGGGGGGGGGGGTTAGTGCACGGATGCACAGAAGGGAGGGGGAGGGGACGGGATGAGGATTAGGGAGGGGCGAGCTAGTCTCGTTGTGTTTGAAAATACTTTGAACGTCAACAAGAAGTAACGTCACCTAACATCACTTAGAGCACCTTTAAACTGGAGTGGTGTTGCCAGGCACCAACAAGTCAGTCTAGAGGGGCAGGCTTAGTTTACTCAGCAAACAGCTCTAGGGGTTCATTTAGGAGCAAATTAATTGATAATCTGGAATGAGGAATACAATTTGAGAACATGGATTCAAGTGTGTGTGTGTGTGTGTGTGTGTGTGTGTGTGTGTGTGTGTGTG
>NC_048410.1:24677448-24681380 GCF_013103735.1 Etheostoma cragini
ACACACACACACACACACACACACACACACACACACACACACACACAACCAGAGCCTCAACCTGCTGCACCACTGTTTGACATTTGTTAATATAGGTGACAATAAATTTCTGTAGCACGTTTAAATATTAACTTGCAAATTTTTTGGCGCCTTATGAATTAATCTAAAACAAGAAAAAAAAGCATTCATTTACAATGCTGTCTTTACACATGCACTTGCATGAATAAATGTAATAAACAGAGCCTGTGTGATCCAAACATATGTAAATACGATTGGCCATTTTGACTAAAAGTAACACTTAAACTAAAGTAAGCTTTTGTTCTTGAGTTTGAAGAAACATCTATTATCAAACCAACATTGTGGACATGCATTATGTGCATGTTAAACAAAAGTGAGGTGTGAAATTCAACAGGGAAAGAAGTTGTGAAAAGTGAGTTGTACAGACTATAATAATTTGAGGGTCAACTCTGCATGAAATGACTCGACTGCAACACAATTTAGTAGAAGCCCAGATATCAGAATGACAGTGTAATTCTGACGTGTTCAAGTCTTGCAAGCAATTCCATTTAAAAGTTTCCAGTAAGAGGATATACAAGTTCTTTGACATTATTTATTGCATCAATTAAACACAACCAGAATTCATCAATCCATCTCCATTTGACTTAATTAATGATTCTTCATACTGGAGCAGCTTACTTATAGCTGCAGCTCAATCCTCCAATACCATGACATCTATTTGTTTATGTCCAAATGAGTGTTGGTACGTGTGGTGGATTTTGGTGGCCTTTCTGGTTGGTTGGGATGCATAATTTAAATACTTTTTTTAAATCTCAATTTGAACCGTCAACATTGCACAGACGCATATAAAATTCAGTGCACGAAAGCCCCTTCCGTCATCACCCCCCCACCCCCCCAGACAGACACCAAGAAAAGAGGACACAGTAACTACAATATCCCAGGCCATTGGAAAAAATAACAACAAAATAGACAATAAACCATACACCAACTGCACATGTACAAATGACAACACCATAAGCCCTTCATACACTTCTCTCCCGGGAAAGAGGTTCTTAGGAGCCCTCCAGAAATTTCAGGTACTGTCCCCATTTTGTAGTCTAGACACAAACCGTTTATATGTCATCTTTCCACCCTAGCCATCTCAAAAGCCCACTCCTGGATTGATGGTACCCCTTCATTCCTCCATCCTCTTAAAATAATCTGTCTGGCTATCATTAAACTAGTCTGGACCCAGCTTCTTATGTACTTATCCATCCTGCTTAGAATTGAACCGTCCCCCAGAACGAATCATCTTAGGCTGAATGGAACCTGGGTCCCTTCAGTCCAACTTAGGTTATCATGTTCCCCGTCCAAAATCCCTGGACCTTATCACAGGAACTTGAGACATGAAGTAATTGACTGTCCTTTGTCTTAAATGTCCAACAGAAGTGATGCATACTTGTGAACAGAACGAGGCGCACCGTTACATTGCATGGCGTGGTTTTAATATTCCTACAGATTCTGTCCCCCTCCACATCAGCATCTTAGTCTTACTGAGGTCCCTTTTGAAGTCTTTTTTTTTTTTTTTTTTAACGGGACGATTCAGGAGGGTGAGAGAATGCAGATTTATGTAGTAGCAGCTCTGACAGAGTGTGTGGCACAGAGCTGTTTCAGTAATGAAAAGTGGCCCGTTTCTCTCCCGCAAAGAAAGCAGTGTGTTCTCCTGGGGAGAGAGAGAGAGAGAGAGAGGGTGAGAGAGAGAGCTGACAGTGTGACTTTCCACAGAGGTCCTTCCTGCCCAGGGGCACAAACCAGAGTAAATGTCAAAGTTTTCATCTCCCCCTGCATTGATCTCACACTCGGCTGTTCAAACGGCCAGCGGACCCCGTCATGCCCTTTATGAAATCAATGCGTCCCTCTGCCCACCTCATAAAAAGTCCTGCAAATGGTAAGAAGGCTGGGCACACATACATACGCACACACACACACGCAAACACACACACACACGCACACACTCAAACACACACGCACACGGGTCGCAGCTGACTTTGCCAGACTTCTTTATATGGATCATTATCTTAATTAATTTGTCCGGCTATTTGCTGAGCCAAGAGCTGGAAGCCAAAATGGACTTCCCTCCTCCTCTCCACTCCTCTCCTCACCTGACCTTTCCCGCCGCCTCATCCCGTCTTCCCGCCTCTGTCTCTGTTGACTTTCTATTCTTTTCTTTTGTGGCTCTGTGCCTCTCGTCCTCCGTCTTCCAATTACTATTTCTTTGCATTTTTTCCGTGCATTGGTATCGTCACCCGCCCCCCAACTACATCATTCCGTCACTGTCGGGTATGTATCATAAATCAATGCTATTGGTCACCATTTAAGTCTGTCTGCAGGTTTGTTCAAAAATTTCAACAGTGACGAGGCTATTCAGGTAAATAGTTAAATAATGTGATTTCAAATAAGCCTATATCCATTTTCAGACGTATAGACATTCGAGGTTTACAACCAACAGAGACAATTTGCTTTCTTCACCACCTCTCTATTCATTCAGACACCTCTAAGACTATTTAAGGCGTGTTTATTGACACCTGGAAGTAAATGAAAGACCTATTTAACAGCTTAAATAAAGAATGAATAGGCTGGCAAAGGCAAACTCTTTTGGAAATTAACACACAGCCACTGAAAGCTGAGAAGGTATAAATGGGCAGTATAAGAAAAAGGACACATGTCTAGGAGCGTTAAGTTCAATTACAGTGTGATTAGAAAAGCAGACTGAATGGGTTTTGTACAAATGGACCCGCCGTATATTAATCAGCAGCACAAAGGTGGAGAAACAAATACTGCTTTAACTTGGTGTTTAATTCTTGTAAAAGGCTTTGAATCTATAAGAGGGGTGATCCTAGGGTCAGAGCTTTAGGGGTGCCGGACACCTTTTTATTGTAACGTTATTCTAGTGTGGACTAACCCTAAGTGTAGACTCTGACATCCTTTTGTATCATCATGGAAGGGAAAACACTGAATTATGTGACTAGAAAGCAGCATTTTAAGTAGTGTTCAGATCCTTTACTTCAGTAAAAGTACTAATACCACATTGTAAAAATACTCTGTTACAAGTCAAAGGCCTTTATTAAAACATTAAAAAGTCTGTAAGGATCATCAGTAAAATGTAAAGTAATGTATTAAAAGTAAAAGTACTTGGTGCATTAAAGTGTAAAAGAGCCAATCTGTTGTGTGTTTAAAGTGGAACTATGCAGTTTTCTTTTAGCTCAATTGACCTTACCTGAACAGCTTCGGAGTCATTGGAATGGTTACGTGACTTTTTAAAATTTGAATGGTTGTCTCACCCCCCCCCCCCTCCTAGTGCCTAAGAGTCACCGGACACAGCATCACGAAGTATGGCGTGATATCATGTCTCACGATGTATCAAATTGCTTCACGGCATTGCACACATACGGCCATTAAGAAACCGGCTGACAAGGCAGTGTTGGAGTTGTTAACACTATTGTCATGGCTGAGCCGGCAAAAAAAAAGCTGAAAACTCGGAAAGCGTTGTCAGAAGAAAGAGGAAATGACATACTGAACGAGGGAGGGGTCAGACACAAGTAAACCTAGACCAATACTTGTTATTTATATATTATATTCATAGGACAAATCTATCTGTAATAGTCTGTAAAATTCTGTTTATAATAGTATTCATTTCTATATTTATTCAGTACATATCCATCCTGCACTTATGAAACCATTGTATATCCTGCACTTAGTGCTATTGCACTTCTGGTTAGATCCAAACTGCATTCCGTTGCCTTGTACCTGTACCTGTGTAATGACAATAAAGTTGAATCTAATCTAATCTAATCTAATCTAGGAGCTGTAAGGGGGCTCTATAGAGAAACTTGAAGGGGGGTTCTGTAGAGAAACTTCTAGGGGGGGGGGGGGGG